>NC_091193.1:11928670-12038670 GCF_040958095.1 Procambarus clarkii
TGTCAATTGCACTTATGGGAAGGATAGGAATATGGTAATGGATGTTAAAAATGGCACTTATAGAGTTAGATACCATTGTACGCTTCATGTGTGTTGTGTAGAGTGGAGATTGACACAAGATAACAGCTTTAATGTTTAATTCTATATACAGTCGAGGCGGTTCAGGTGTCACTGGGAATATAATCATCAAGACGAGATGCTTTGTGGTGGAGTGGTAGTTTATGGGGATGATTTAGCTGGTGAAGGCGTAGTGGGTATTGGTCTTGCGGTGGATGGGGGGTATTTAGGTTGATGTGGGTGTAGTGGGTGATGACGGTGTTGAGATGAATGTTATTAGCAGTGTGGGAGGAGGTGGGGTCGAAGTAGTATGGTGATTCTGCTGTTAGTGTATGTGGGAGCTCAATATTTTTTAGTGAAATGTCAAGGCAACGAGATGATGGATGCTGCAGTCTTGAGAGTGGTGCGAGTTCAAGTTCAAATACGTTTATTTAGACAATAAAATACATCTCAAGGGTGTGAAGTAGCTTAGGCTATATCTACCCTCCTCTACTTAAAGTCCCACAAGCAGCGCACAAATCCAGTGAGTACAAATCGATATATCACAGTACAAGAATCACATTTAACATTACAGGTTAATATAGAAAGCATAGCATATAAGTATTACATTCTTAGGACAAAATGCTTGTAGCTCCTAAGTATTCTGTCTATCATACCATTATCACACATTCAAACAATTTGATGTTAACGTTACTTAGCGGTGCGAGAATCTATGCAGGTGAGTGAGGGGAGATGTGGGAACCTTCTCCATCCTCTTTTGAAGAAACAGACGAATATCTCTCTCTCAAACGTCTTCCTCGTCATGATTTACCAATTCCACATTAAAAGTCAATGTGGTATTCTCGTTCGCTTGCAACTCGACTATAAAGCGCCGCTTACGTTAACTGCGTTAATACCATGAAATTTTAGTCCTCCTGACAATTCTCTCGTTATTAACCCACACAACTTCTCATGATACAAGGCCATCTCCCGCACACCCCGGTCCCCCAGTACTCCCAGGCACAAGAGAACCTGCAGCTACGCCGTCAGTCTCCTGCCGGAGGTGCGCATCGTAAAAGAGGCGATAGAGCCATGGAGGATCACGAAGGGCTTCCCGTGGCGTTCTTAATGATCGTGAGAAGCAGCCGATGTATACCTGTGTTTATATATTTTAGATCATGCGCAGGCGGAGAAAGCGGCCGGCGACCTGCCGACATGTTCAAGACTTTACGACAATGATTTACCGATCGGTATATGTTTGTAAATATTTACGTTTAGATTTATTGGACAATAAACACATATTTGCTAATTTCCGTGCATCACAGCTCCCTAATTTGGTGTATAGTTTGTTTACAGTTGGGTGGCCAATAAAATAATATGAAATATTGAAGAGGAATGTTACGATGACGGAATTTTATCTTCTTGATAATTAGTTGTTCAATCACATATTCAACAGTGTTTGTAATAAGTAGTGAAGAACAAGTACAAGCGCCCGTCTGTCCCGGACCAATGGTTATTTAGAATGATATTTATCATTCCTGGCTCAAGCCAGGAATGTGTGCTCACTGAGGACCGAATAGGCTCATAGTATGCACTTGAATATTTCAGGTATTAACTGAATCAGGTAGGAAAATTCATCTTGTTCCCTTAAGACAACTTCTGATGACCTTTTCCCCATGATGCAACCCACAACAGTTGTCTAGCTCTTGGGTGCCTCTGTACTGCTAGGTGAGCAGAGGCATCACCTAGCAGGAGATGCTAGGTGATGCCCCTTTCTTTTCACCTAGTGGAAAAGAAATGGGCCTAACTGTCTAAGTCTCGTTTATGGATCCAGGAACCTCGGTTATGAGCAGAGGACGTAGACCACTTTGCTGCAGAGCTACTGAGTGAGATGTGTATAAAAAATTTTAGCTTGCAATAATTATCCCATGAAAAACGCCTCTTTCTCAGATCATCCACATGAATGATCCACTGTACCATCATCCACATGGTACAGTGCCGGCCTCGCTGCTGGAAGGGTCAGCGTTCGAGTCTCGGTGGTCACCATCCTTCCATTCTCACATCCCATCCAAATTCAAACTACTCATACTGCCACACGTCTTCCTAATAATTACCTGGTTTTACCTCCCATAATAATTTTTTATTGAACTTAAATGTTTAACCGCTAAAGATGAACGCAAATCTGAGATAACTGCATTAGCCGCCACGTGAGAACAGGTACACACACAGTGCCCGTTCACTGAGGGACTTCTTCAGTAACTTCAAATCCAACCAGAAGCCCTACAACTCATAGCACATCTTACATGTGCAAAGTGGACAGACCATTAAACCTTACATCCCACTCGATCTCAATCCTCATTCCTATATTTCCTGTATTCCTTGTTCCCATCCCTCTCTCCTATCCCAAGCCACCTTTCGTTAACAAAACCCTTTGGTTACCAAAGTCGACTCGTAATACTCGCGAACATTCAATTATCGTCAAAATGCAACACAAGTGAGCACAAAAGGAATCAAAATGGTGAAAATGCCTAGCGACATATTGCAAGCAAAGGCGTATTCAAATGACTGCATAAAATTTAAGGAGGTCGCGGCTGTGGCTTTCACCAGTACAACTTAATTTATGCATTTATGCACTTACAGCAATTCAAGAGTTGGGGATGGAGGAGGGGAGGGAGGGAGGGGGGCGCCACGGATCATCAGCATTGCATGCTTGACTATGGTGTGAGTGTCGCCGCACCTGTGGCACTCCCTGGCACTTGTTGTCTTCCCTCATGCTTGGCACTTGACAGACTTGACAACGCTGGGGGGGGGAGAGTGCTGGTTCACTATATATATTTTTCTGTTCATTATTTGTTTTTCGATATTGTATGTTACGTCCACGTTTAGCTTCTGTGGATATGCTGATTTCTGATTTGACTTAGAGGAGTTCAGAGTGTGGTGTCTGAAAACGGCAGCGCCTCCACTTGGCTACCACGCCATGTTTGAAACAATATGCAACACTGGTTGGATGAGGTGTTCAACGCCAGAATGAACCAATTTCAAGTATTCAAAACCTGCAGCGACCACTTGCAAATGTTCAGCACCCCCCCCCCCCCTCAGTATCCACTTGTAATCGCTCAGGACCTGTTATGACCGCTTGCAGGCTCTCTCAATGCAGAGAGTGAACAACCAATATGAAGATTACCTCAACGTGTCTATATCCTGTAGACAGACTTTTCAGTAGAGGTGAACTTTGACCATTGAACTGACTAGTAATAAAACATATTTTGGCTTCAGATAATTTTTCTCATGAACGAGTATTGCCAAGTATGAAGGCTGCCGTATGTCCAATGTATTGTATGTAATTGTGTCCAAGTTTGCCTGCTCTACGGGTTAGTTTAGCGGGAAACCACATACTAGAAATTGAAGGGACGACGACGTTTCGGTCCGTCCTGGACCATTCTCAAGTCAATTGTGACAATCGATTTGAGAATGGTCCAGGACGGACCGAAACGTCGTCGTCCCTTCACTTTCTAGTGTGTGGTTTGGTCAACATATTTTAGCCACGTTATTGTGATTCCACGTCTGTATTTAGCGGGAAAGTGACACCCGTATTACTGCGGCTGAAACATTTACACTTTTATGTTTGACACAGATTGTGACGTGTGCCCTTAATTAATCAAAGGGCGGCACTCTTGCATGTCTGTCACCAGTGGCAATCCGTCATTCAGGTTGAAGCAGGTGTGGGCACACAGGCAGGATGAGTGGAAGGTGAGGTGGAAGAGGTGGAAGCCCGGGACAAGACGTTGTACCCACAAGAGTTAAGGATGCTCATCATTCAACTCTTCAGAACTGCAAGTCGGTCTAGACCGTTCATCCTTCCACTATCTGTAATCAAATCGCTTCGCAATAACAATTGCAACATAATCAAACTATTTCTTTGTATTGTATCACCTGTGTAAGTTGCATGCAATGTTTGAAGATAGAACTGAATTTATTCTATGCAGTTATCTTTATTGACATGGATTGGCTGGCTATATGGAGAAATACTGTACTGGGAATATATATTGGTAGAAAATAACCTAACCTACTATGAATGTCTATTCTCTACATTGTTATCAACGCTGTATTCTTCCCTACTAAGTGGATCTTCTCAAAACTTTTTTTTAAATTTAAGTTTTACTGTTGTCGTTATTATTATTATTATTATTATTATTATGAATAGTATTTGAAGTATTAACTTTAAGTACTGCGGTACCTAACATGTTTTCAGTTGCTCTATTATATTCATTACTGTTCTTTAAATCATTACTATATAACGTATTTAAACTCGATTTTTGTAGATTAATAAATTTTTATACAGCTGCCCAGTTTGAGAAAATATATCGAAATTAATATTGTTTGGCAAAATCTTGTAACAGAAAACATTTTAATATAAAATATTCACGTACATGAAATGAAAAGTTCCATCCATTCAGTTTACCATGTCGATGACAGAAAGGGATTTACACACCAGGAGGTATAGCTTGCTTCACAGTGAATACACACTGAGAGTTTATTTTAGTCATGGACCACATTTAGAACTAAATTATACTTCCTGGTTGGTCTGTAAAATACAGTGGAGACCTTGTTAAGGCCTGTCAACCTCTGGAGAGTTAGTTAAGTCCAACACCAGACCAAATCAACGCCGGAGATGGTAGTTCACTGCCTCATGCTCGATGACTCACTGTAATGAGAAACATCCATAAATGCCACAACTCAACAGAAGCCATAAATTAGCATCTACTCCTCCATTCACCCATGATTTACACTTCCCATTGTTGTGTTCCTTTAATGCCGTTTATGCGAGAGGTTAACCTTCATTTTTGTTCTCTTATGTGATTCATCCCCGAGGTCTGGCCTTTTCTACAGTTCCTCCTACACAAGAACCTGTGACCAGAACCCCCTGCCAAAGAGCTATTCAACCGAGCTCGTTCCCTATGTCGAATCGCCGAAGTGGCAGAGACGAACAATGCGCAGGATGATTTAGGCGGACCTGCGCACACAACTGGTTGATGATGGCAAAACAATTCCTTCACCAGAAAGAACAAAGTGCCAAGGCCAATGGCAGCTCTAAATCTTTTTTAAACAGAGGGAAGGAAAAAAAAGCAATATAACAAAATAGGGAACGTGGATTGGTTTGTGTTGTGGCATTGAAATCTCTGTTGACAGCCACGTAGGCCAAGAGGCCCACACGCAGCGTATTCACTCCTTTACTCGTATGTTTTTCTTCACGATAATTGCCCTTTAGTTTGCACTTAAATGATGATGGAGAGGATAGCATTTGTCAATATAATGTTCCACTCATATTTTCGTACATAACAACGCTTAAAAATTCCCATTACGATGTGGAAAAGTGCTTTGTAAATTCAACTTTTCAGTCTCTTTTTAACCCTTTACACTTTGAGAGAAAAGGAATAAATATAGGCACTGAATTTCTCACAATCGCGTCGTTCGTATGAAAACCAGACATTACAAATTGTGACATGTACTAAACTGTTTATAATGAATGTTTATACAACACTTTCCGTTGAAGAACTCGGGGGAAAGTGGGCGAAGAGAGATAATACAAGAGTGTTAATACATAATTACTTTAATATTAAACCGAAACAAAGAGCCTTTTATGTTACTCTATTATCCTTCTTTCTCTTGTTTTCTAGGCAGCTGTATTATCAATATAATTTGATTTGTAACGAAGAATTCAAAGTATTCGAGGCTACACTATATGATATGCCAGTGAGAAAGAGACAGCAAGAGAAAGGCAGCAAGTTATAATCAAGTAGACAGATTGAAGAAATTTGAATGGATAGACAGAGATGTAGAAAGTTCTAATTAGATGCAAGTAGAGAGGTAATGGAAACATACATAGGTCTATTTAACCCCCTTTCTCCTGCCCTTTCCTTCCACCACCCAGAACCTCTACAGGCAGTCAGAGGCTCACTATAAGACATTGATATGTATCTAATCTAACGGCAGCACGCACCTGTAAAGACCGGAGACACGCCAACAGGCAGCTGCTCGAACATGAATCCAGACGAGCATTCAAGAAAATGCTTCCAGACGAACACACATGTAAATAAACCACAGTTAATGAACAAATTACAATTCAGAATAATACTTAGGAAGATGGAACGCGACATCGCCTCTTACAAACGCGTAACCAGACAAGCCGGGAAAATAAACTGTGAGATTAAGCTGCAGATGCTTGCTACAAGGAAAGATGTTATTTGCATTAAGGACTGGCGGTCATTCACACAGATGTGCGGGTTGAGCAGATATGTGAGCTGGATAATTAGCAGATATTCATAATAAATCAACTTCTTTACGCTCAGACAAATTAATGGTCCAGCAAATACATAATTGTACCTATAAGCAATGAACAAATCACGAGTAAATGAACACGAATATTGGTAAACTTTGATTGCACATTGCTAAAGGAAAAGGAAAATAATATGGCGTCAATGAGGAAGAGATACTTTCGGAGAAGTTCAAAGGGACAACCAAGACGAAAAGACCTACACAAGGAAGGTCGAGAGCTGTGACTAGTTTAGAGTTTCCTCACGTCTAGCACAGACAGGCAGCTGGGCCCGCTCCTATTCTCCGTGTGGGTGCTGGTACCACCTCCCCAATTAAACGGACGATGTGCATTTAAAGTAGGTTATATATATAGCGGTCGCCTACTCATGCTAATTCCTGCATCTAGATCACCCCGGGAGCCGTAGCAGGGTGCCAGGGAGGAGGGCGACAGGGTGACATAGGAAGAAGAGGGAGAGAGAGGGAGAGGATGGGTGGGTGGAGGGTAGGATGGGACACAAGGGGACGAGGTGGTTCGTAGGCTATTAGGATGGACGTTGACAGGAATCCAGGGGCTTGGTGACAAGGAAGAGTGAACTAGTGGGCTTCCAGGAGGGCAAAGGACAGGTTCTAAAAAGAGTCAGTAGCAGACTTCGAGTAGAGGTTGAAGGCAAGATGGACGGGTCCGGCGCGCCGTTTTAAGGTCACTGACAAGAGCCGAGTTCCACTAACTAAACGAAGTAGTTATTTGAAGTAGCAGAATTTGATACATGTGTTTTGAGAGGTAATTTTGTCTTAATTATATGAGATTATAGTGAATTTGCGTTCCTCTCGAGGATGGGAATGATAATTTTTTTTAATAATCATTAAATTCTTTTACACAGGTGGGTACAGGAACAGACGAGTGCTGACTGGAGTTAGTAGGTGGAGAGCTTTTCCTTCCCATAGTTTATGGTAAGCCTTACCCCCACTAGCTTCCCTGGAAAACGACCCGTCAATCGTTTAACAAACGGGTACCCAATCGCTGCTGAGTGAACAAAGGCATACAGTTAAGGACTCACGCCTAGTATATCCTTCCCGGCCAGGATACGAACCTGCGTTAAATCGCACACGAAGCGCGAGCCGAGTTGTGGTGGCTCAGTGATGTAACGATAATTGCACCATGTTTCAAGGAGTTAGTTATATGAATCCAATCACTGGTAAGTTGAGGAGTTTTGGTAACATGCAACGTGAAAGTCTGGGAAAACTGCAAAAAAATCTTATAAGAATTAAGGAAAAAACGAGAGAGAGAGAGAGAGAGAGAGAGAGAGAAAGTGAGAGTGAGAGTGGGAGTGAGAGTGAGAGAAACCTTGTGTTTCTGGAAGATTGAAAAAATTGTGAATTAACTTTAATCATTGATTTGATATCGAGTTATGAAGAAGTTGATGACCAGTTTTTTTTTTTATATATAAATAATCAATGAAGCTTCACATAACTTTGAGCTCACGTCCAGGAAAGCAAGCAACAGAGTTCGAGAGGGAGTCGAAGGCATAGCATATTGAGTTCATTAGGAAATTTACAAAGATATGGCTAAAGATAATTTGCCTGATTTTACCTTAGTCACTATCTCAGTGACCTCGATAGGGACAACAATTCGACAATTGCTCAAGGGGGGGGGGGGTCCCCTTCATTATTTTTAAGCATTTTTTCCAGCCGAATTTGAAAGTGTTGTCTTGGCATTTCAGGCTTCGACGGGTAGGTGATTCCGTAGAAGTTTATTACCAGATTTCTTAAGCTGTCTCCGGTATTAGTACAACTCAAGAGTGAAATCTCCCGAATACGATTTTAAATAGACGCTGCATTGTATTATAAAGTACCGTAGTTTAACTTCAAGGAAATCTGTGAGAGGTGGAGATAGAGACAGAAGACTTAAGATTAGCAGTAGCATGACCAAAGAAAAGCAGTGATAAAAGAGAGGTCAGCAGGGGAAAATGATGAAGGCTGACACTGACATGGCAGAAGCTAGCAATTTCTATAAACAGTATGACCTACATTCCGGGATCAAGGAACATACATGATTGTCTTACCCCATGTTGTTGTTGTTTTTAGATTCAGCTACTGGGAACAAAAAGTTCCAAGTAGCACAGGCTATGGTGAGCCCGTAGAGGACTTACCTGGCACAGGAATGGGGCTGTAACTATGGTGATACTCCATGGACAATGAATCATTATGAAGGGTTAAACAAACGCAGCCCGTCCTCTCGTGCGTTTACTACGTCTCTAAACTGATGTATTTGATGTGTTCGAATCTAACCTAACCTAACGGAGGACCGACGAATGGAAAACGGGATATCACGTCAATTTGCGAGCCACTATGAGTGTTAGTACAGCAGCTTTTGGACTTAGGGGGAGGGGGGGATTTACAGGTCAAAATGCGATGTACTATTCTAGAGAACAGGTTGAGTAACGCTCTGGTGATCCCTGGGTTACGCTTTTCATGACAGATAGTTCTCTAATAAAAACACGATAGGCTGTGAACACACACACACACACACACACACACACACACACACACACACACACACACACACACACACACACACACACACGCACACACACACACACCCACACACACATTTCTTCCACAGGTTACCTCACTTAACATTTACGTATCTGCCAGCGCAAACCTATAATTTCTCCTTTAAACATTCCACGCTGATAATTACCTTAAGCTGATATGTAAAGCTGGTAATTCGATTCCTTGACTACTAATTTAAAACGAGCAGTTTGAATACCTGCAAATCATGTAATTGATTCTGAAGAAAATTGGTAATGATCAGATTAAATAAAGTATAATGATTTAGTGACATAAATTGCAAATTTTAAAGGTCAAAAACGAAATGTTAAGTACATCTGAACCACGAGGGGATAATGTAAGCATTAATGGAGTGTGGAAATCAACACGAACAAGCAGTGAACACGTGTTTGTCTTGTCCTCTCTCAACACATTACTTGGCTTCATAATGTAAACATTCCAAACAAAAGGAATTAATGTGAGTGTTTCGAACATGAATAACAAAATATTAGACTATTAGGTACGACAAAAAGATTGAAAATTAGAAAGTTGAAGAGATAGCAAAACATATTGGAAGTTAGACAGTTAAATACACAGATAACAAAACTGGAAGACGCGTTCATAGATAGCAAAACAGAGAGGTAAATAGACAGATAGCAAATCAGATTGACGAAAAATAAAGTGTTTCAGTGGGAAGGATTTCCAGACGAACAGACACATTCAGACAACCAGGCATGTAGCTGGCGAGAAACTTATATAGAGATAGACGCCCCGAATATAAAAAAAAACTCATATAAGGAGAAAAAGATGGTCGTCCGGACATATACGTTTCTTGACAGCCAGGAAGTCAGACAAACAGCTTACCTGTCAGATAGGTTTCTCAGACAGATATTCTGAGAAACAGATATTCACGTAACAAGACAGATATATCGAGACAGACAAGTAGAGAGGTAGACAGCATGCTAGACAAACGGTGAGTCAGACAAGGAAGGCACACAGACAGGAGAACGAATGGGACGTTCAATATAAATTGTTATATGCATCCATCGAGTCGGAAAGAGCTTTGAACAATTAAAGCTGACGTCTCAAGCAGTGTCAGGCAATCTTTTGGTCTTTGGACAATGATACTAAAGAAAATGACGGCTTGCGTGTGTATGCAGATAGCAATTATACACATTGTATACAACCCTAAAATTCTGCATGAAGATGCAAAATTTAAGATGCAGAAGATGCGCTTTCCTTTAAAATATATAAATAATAAATGAGAAAGGGACTAAAAGGGGATCCCACAATTAGCGCAAAGGATCTATACAGAAAGATAAAAAGGAGTACTTATAATGTCAACATAAAAGCCAGAAGGAAACGAGAAAGGTAAAACCATAAGCAGAATGAAAATAATAAAATATGAACAGAGAGGAGAAACGTGTTCTATTCCGTCGACAGACAGAAGAACAAGAGGTCGTGTTCTTCAATTAGGAGCACATGACACAGCGATCATATCTCGACTACTTAAATTATAAGCTGGTAATCCCACCCCACATATGCATACACTCTTTACACACACACACACACGTATTCACACACGTAACATACGCAAACATACATACTTTACACATAGAAGCAAACTTCATTCACAAGTTTTGAACGTAGATGTGATAGGAAAATAGACCAGGAACCATTGCATCTAACGGGTGAGTTCAAAGGCTAATGCTCGATCCTATAGTCACAAATAGATGAGGACAAATAGGTGAGTAGGCACACACACACACACACACACACACACACACACACACACACACACACACACACACACACACACACACACTCAAATAGGTGAGTACACAGTCACAAAACAGACGGAGAGAAGGATCTAGGAGTTGATATCACGCCAAACCGGTCTCCTGAAGCCCACATCAAAAGAATAACATCGGCGGCGTATGCGAGGTTGGCTAACATCAGAACTATCTTCAGAAACTTATATAAGGAATCTTTCAGAACCTAGGCTATTCCCAGAACTAAGAGGCATGAGTTAAGAGGAAAGACAGAAGGAACGGCACCTCACGTCGCTGGTAGACAGAAGAGCTCGGGCAGACATGATCACCACATACAAGATTCACAGAGAAATTGACAGGGTAGACAAGGGTGGATTATTTAACACGGGTGGTACACGCACAAGAGGAAACATGTGGAAGCTGAGTACGCAAATGAGCCACAGAGACGTTAAAAAGAACTATTTCAGTGTCAGAGTACCTAATAAAGGAAATGCACTAGGAGGTAATTTGTTGGAGGCTGACTCCATACACAGATTCAAGTGTAGATATGATAGAGCCCAGTAGGCTCAGGAATCTGTACACCAGTTGATTGACGGTTCAGAGGCGGGACCAAAGAGCTCAACCCCCGCAAGCACAACTAGGTGACTGCAACTAAGTGAGTACACACACACACACACACACACACACACACACACACACACACACACACACACACACACACACACACACACACACACTCACACTCACTCAAATGCTCACGTAGACATTAGAAAGCACTTCATTCTAATATTAGTAAATTTCAAGTAGAGTTTAAAGGTACCTCAATAAGCATATCTAAAAAGAAAAAAATGAAAGATGAGAATCATTCCGTTAAACAACAGTTTAAATGCCAGTAACTTGAAAGCTTGATTAAAATCCTTCCTGTGTGTGTCTAGATGATTATTGCTAGCTGAGGCGAGGATAGCACACACACACACACACACACACACACACACACACACATATACACACACACACTGTGTGTGTGTGTGTATACTCAACCATATTAAGGTCAATAGTCAAGGATAAGACTAAACTGGAAAAGGTTCAAAGGTTTGCCACCAGACTAGTACCCGAGCTGAGAGGTATGAGCTACGAGGAGAGACTACGGGAATTAAACCTCACTTCGCTGGAAGACAGAAGAGTTAGGGGGGACATGATCACCACATTCAAGATTCTGAAGGGGATTGATAGGGTAGATAAAGACAGCCTATTTAACACAAGGGGAACACGCACAAGGGGACACAGGTGGAAACTGAGTGCCCAAATGAGCCACAGAGATATTAGAAAGAACTTTTTTAGTGTCAGAGTGGTTGACAAATGGAATGCATTAGGAAGTGATGTGGTGGAGGCTGACTCCATACATAGTTTCAAGTGTAGATATGACAGAGCCCGATAGGCTCATGAATCTGTACACCTGTTGATTGACGGTTGAGAGGCGGGACCAAAGAGCCAGAGCTCAACCCCCGCAAACACAACTAGGTGAGTACACACACACACACACACACACACATATACACACACACACACACACACACACACACACACACACACACACACTCACACACAGGTGAGAAGGGAGGGAATTGTCAGGGGAAAGCGCCAAGCCATTACGACTATGCAGCACTTGGAAGGGGTCAAGATATGGATTTGGGATGAGTCGGAGGATAGGAATGATGCCCCCAACCACTTGGACGATCGGGGATTGAACTCCGACCTGCATGAAGCGAGACAGTCGCACTATACCGTCCAACCCAAGTGGTTGAGTATACACACAGGTGAGAAATCTGAAAATATAGCCACTATCCAATCTCCAAAGGATAACAAATAGCAAGATAACTTGTGTCGGGGGTGGATGCCCCCCCCCCTCTATAACTTGTGGAGAATGGATGTCTTATGATCTGCGAGGGAGATGGATGTGACTGTAACTAGTGGGTGAGGATGTCCCATATAACTTGTGAGAGGTCGAGGCCTCTAATAGCTTGCGGAGGTGTGAATGCCGCTTGTAACTTAGGGAGGGGGAGAGTGGATGCCTCTTATAACTTGTGGCGGGGTGGTGGATGCCTCTTGTAACTTGTGGATGGGTGGTGGATGCCTCTTATAACTTGTGGAGTGGTAGTGGATGCCTCATATAACTTTTGGAGGGGTGATGGATGCCTCTTATAACTTGTGGAGGGGTGGTGGATGCCTCTTATAACTTGTGGAGGGGTGGTGGATGCCTCTTATAACTTGTGGCGGGGTGGTGGATGCCTCTTATAACTTGTGGAGGGGTGGTGGATACCTCTTATAACTTGTGGAGGGGTGGTGGATGCCTCTTATAACTTGTGCAGCGTGGATCTCGTTGATATCTTCAAGAAGTGTGGGTGAGTGGGGGGCAGTGTGGTGTTCGATGGTGCTGATATCTTGTTTGAGACGTTGCCGGCTGCGAAACTGTCGTAGCATTATTTCAGCAGAAGATCTTCATTACGTCTTAATTGACGCTGCTTGAGAAAGGGAAGAGGCAGATGACTAAGTGTTACCGGACTTAAACCACGAGTAGAGGATGCTGACTGGTTGTTAGCAGGTGGGGTCGTGGCTGCATGTTAGCAGGTGGGGTCGTGGCTGCATGTTAGCAGGTGGGGTCGTGGCTGCTTGTTAGCAGGTGGGGTCGTGGCTGCATGTTAGCAGGTGGGGTCGTGGCTGCATGTTAGCAGGTGGGGTCATGGCTGCATGTTAGCAGGTGGGGGCGTGGCTGCATGTTAGCAGGTGGGGTCGTGGCTGCTTGTTAGCAGGTGGGGTCGTGGCTGCATGTTAGCAGGTGGGGTCATGGCTGCATGTTAGCAGGTGGGGTCGTGGCTGCATGTTAGCAGGTGGGGTCGTGGCTGCATGTTAGCAGGTGGGGTCATGGCTCCATGTTAGCAGGTGGAGTCGTGACTGCATGTTAGCAGGTGGGGTCGTGGCTGCATGTTAGCAGGTGCGGTCGTGGCTGCATGTTAGCAGGTGGGGTCGTGGCTGCATGTTAGCAGGTGGGGTCGTGACTGCATGTTAGCAGGTGGGGTCGTACCTGAACCAACATTTGTCTTATTAGCGAGAAAAGCCAGGGTAATGGTTAGTGAAGCAACTATCACAAGTATTGACGGTATATTCACTTACAGCTGCTATAATAATTACGAAGTAGTAGTAGTACTAGCAGCATTAGTGATAGTAACAATAGTAATACTCTTAGTGATACTACCACTCCTACTACTACTAGTAGTAGTAGGAGTGGTAGTAGTATCGGTGGTGGTAGTAGTAGCATTATCATTAATACGAGCATTAGTAATGGTAATAACACTCATAAATCATTATTCAACATGGCCATATTTTAACAAATATAATATTTTTTTTAAGTGCAATGAACGTACAATACAGTGCTTAGGATTTTGAATATAAGATATTGGGCAAAAAATTGTCGTTAAGTTTTTCCTGTTGTTATGATAATCTTTATATATATATATATATATATATATATATATATATATATATATATATATATATATATATATATATATATATATATATATATACATATATATATATATATATATATATATATATATATATATATATATATATATATATATATATATATATTTATATTTATAATATACAAACAAAACAAACACTATAAATATTTATTAATAAACTTACTCCTGGGTTTTCCAGCCAAATGATTACCTGTTCATTGTCTGTAAACAATTACCATTATTCTCCAATCACCGGCTGCCCCGGAGCGAGTTTTTTTTTTTTTTTTTGGGGGGGGGGGGCGGGGGAGATTACCTGGTCTAGAGAAACTTTGTTTATTTATATTATATTTTTTTATTTTTAATAGGTGCTTAAAGTTGCAAGTCAGTATGATGAGCCGTTCTGAAAGTATCGCAGAGATATGAAAATAAAAATTGTGGTTGCTCTTGGGCAACATTGAAAATTTTCATTCAGATAAATTCAATTTTGCAACACAAATCAGTACTGCTTCCGGAACGTGATCACACCCACCCACTATACACTCACACACACACACACACACACACACACACACACACACACACACACACACACACACACACACATACGCATACACACACACACACACACACACACACACACACACACACACACACACACACACACACACACACACACACACACACACACACGAAAAGGTTCAAAGGTTTGCCACCAGACTAATACCCGAACTGAGGGGTATGAGCTACGAGGAGAGACTACAGGAATTAAACCTCATGTCACTGGTAGACAGAAGAGTTAGAGGGGACATGATCACCACATACAAGATTTTCAGAGGAATTGATAGGGTAGATAAAGACAGATTATTTAACACAAGGAGCACACGCACTAGGGGGCACAGGTGGAAACTGAGTGCCCAAATGAGTCATGGTGACATTAGAAAGAATTTTTTCAGTGTCAGAGGAGTAGTAGACAAATGGAATGCATTAGGAAGTGATGTGGTGGAGGCTGACTTCATACACAGCTTCAGGTGTAGATATGATAGAGCCCAGTAGGCTCAGGAACCTGTACATTAGTTGATTGACAGTTCAGAGCCGGGGACCAAAGAGCAGAGCTCAACCCCCGCAAGCACAACAGGGTAAGTACAATTAGGTAAACACACACACACACACACACACACACACACACACACACACACACACACACACATTGTAGGGTCTGGTAGCTAAGTGGACAGCGCGCGGGACTCGTAATCATGGTGCCCGGGTTCAATTCCTGGCGCCGGCAGAGACAAATGGGCAGACTTTCTTTCACCCTGTTACCTAGCAGTAAATAGGTACCTGGAACTTAGACAACTGTCACGGGATGCTTCCTGAATGTGTGTGTGTGTGTGTGTGTGTGTATGTGTGTGTGTGTGTGTGTGTGTGTGTGTGTGTGTGTGTGTGTGTGTGTGTGTGTGTGTGTGTGTGTGTGTGTGTGTGTGAAACCAAACAAAAATTAGATAGTATTTAGTAACAGTTGATTGACAGTTGAGAAGCGGGCCGCAAGGGCAGAGATCAACCTCTGGTAAGCACAACTAGGTGAATACCAGGTGAATTCACACACACACACATTTATACACACACACCCATAAACAATGGAATGCAATAGGATTCCAGTCCATTATGGAATGCATTAAAAAGTAATGTGGAGGAGGCTGACTCCATACACAGTTTCAAATATAAACATGATAGACCTCAATAAGCTCACAAACCTATACACCAGTATATGGACAGTTGAGAGGCGGGACCAAAGAGCAAAAGCTCAACACCCGCAAGCACAACTAGGTGAGAAACTAGGTGAGTACAACGGCTCCCGCAACACTTCGTAAAACCTGAGTAATATAACATAAAATATACAAGGGTTTCTGATACACATATTACATATCATCTTAATCGAAAAACGCGCAAAAAACACCCGAATCAAACACAGTATCTTAGACGCAAATTGAAAGACTAGCGCTCAAGGGGCTGTGGCAGACCTCGTAAGAAAGACTAGCAAAGACTTAGGATCGCAAATAGTGGTCTGGTTGAGGTAATATCGTAAATTGCAGCTAGCATAAGTTTAGTGGTTATCGCTACATTTGAACGCTGAGCGAACACTCATGGCTTTGGAATATATTGTTCGCCAGCATTATGCTGTTTAAAATCTGGAACAGAGAGGGAGAGAGGGGGAGAGGGAGGGTGGGAGACATTTAGGCCAGGTGGGAGGGAGAGCAGGAGTGAGTGAAGGGGGGGGGGGGGAATTGAAATAGAAATAAGTTTATTGAGGTATAAATACACACAACAGGATGAAGTAGCTCAAGCTATTTTTTCACCCCGTTCTGTACAACATGTTCATGTATGTGTATATATATATATATATATATATATATATATATATATATATATATATATATATATATATATATAATATATATATATATATATATATATATATATATATATATATATATATATATATATATATATATATAATATATATGCGAACAAGCCTGAATGATCCCCAGGCATATATGCAACTGAGAACTCACACCCCAGAAGTGACTCGAACCCATACTGCCAGGAGCACTCTGCAACTGGTGTATAGGACACCTTAATCACTCGACCATCACGACCGGACAAAAGATGATGGTAGCCGAGGCAAATTCCCCATCATCCCGCCGGCATTCCGATGGTAATCTTGGCCATAGTATTTTATCAAATCACCTCATTCTTTGGGGCACACGTAAGGAACACAAATGCGAACGTGATGGTCGAGTGGTTAAGGTGTCCTGTGCACCAGTTCCAGAGTGCTCCTGGCAGTATGGGTTCGAGTCACTTGTAGGGTTTGAGTTTTCAGTTATATATGTATATATAGACACACATCACAAACAATAAGCATATTACCGAACATTCTGAGTGATAATCATATACTTTCTTCCGTTTGAGGAAGGAAAGAGGGCGGAGAAAATTGAGTTAGTAGGGAGTCAGCGAGGGAGGAGATTGGAATGGAAGCAGGGAATAAGGAGACTTCTGAGATTCTTGGCTGACTGCTTCTGCAGTTCCTAACTGACTGGTTGTGCGGCTCCTGGCTGACTGGGTCTGCGGCGGTTCCTGAATGACTGCTTTTGATATTCTTGGCTGACTTGCACCGTAAGTCACTTCGCTACATGGTTATGTTGCTTACGGCTAGCTGGATAACTGGCCCTACATCTCTTGCTTAACTGCTCAACTGGCTCCTTGCTAACTCTTCTGTGCCTATTAGCTGAGTGGTTCTGTGACACTTAACAGACTGCCTATCTGGTTCTGTGGTTCATAGCTTATTTCTTCTGTTGGTTCTTAAAATGGGTATTTATAGCTCCTGTTTTACTGTTTGTTTTTGTTAATGTTTTTTTTTGGTTAATGGATGTCTTTATGGAACTTGGTTGACAGCAGCTTTGATTTCTAACTAACTGGATTCTCTGGTCCTTACAAGTTAGTTATGTAGTTTCTGGATGGGTGGTTTTGTTGCTCTTGGCCAACTAAATTCAGCCTGGGAATTAAAATTCTGGGAATGTTTTGGCTGACAGTTTCTGTGGCTCATGACTATGCTTGGCTCTGAAGATGTTAGCTGATTCTTTAGCTCTTCATTGACTAATTCCTTGATTCCTGACCGACTGGTTCTGTGGCTTCTGGCCGACTGATTCTATGGTTTATCTCCGACTGGTTCTGTGACTCCTGAGTAACTGGTTGTTAGTTCCTGGAGAACTTGTTCTGTAGTTCCTGAATAACTGGTTCCACGACTTCTGGTGATTGGTTCTGTGGGTCCTAGTGGTCTGTCTCTGTGGTTCCTGGTTGTCTTTCTCTGTGGTTCCTGGTTGTCTTTCTCCGTGGTTCCTGGAGGTCTTCCTCTGTGGTTCTTGAATGTCTGGCTCTGTGCCACCTGGTTATCAATTTCTCCGTAGTGACTTCTTCTTTGTCTCACAGAGAAATGATTTTGTAACTACTTGCTCGCTGCTTCTGTGATTCATTGCTGTTTTCTGTGGTTCAGACTAACTGATTCTTTGGCTCTAGGCTTTGTGCCTTTCGGCTAACTGATCGATTTTGTTCTGTGACCCTTAACTGGCTCTGTAACTTTTTACAAATTAAATGAAAATGTTAGTGAATAAATTATCACTACGCCAGAACGAGAATTTTAATAAGTTAACTTTACCAATATTGTAAGAAGATAAAATTAAATTCAAAATAAAGCATAAACACATATCAGAAAAAACGCAAGGTGAGTACAGACATCAGTACCGTTAGGTTTGGTGTTGGACTTTTAAACTGGACGGTAAAGCGATAATCTCGCTTCTGGCAGGTCGGCGTGCAAGCCCTGATCGTCAAAGTAGTTGGGCAATATTCCTATTCCCCCCCCCCCCCGGTCCCATCGAATCCCAAACCCTTATCATCATATCCCTTTCAAGTCTTTCAAGGCGTACTTCAAGTACTATATAGTTGTACTGGATTGGGGCTTCTTCTCTTGATAATTACCTTACCTTGGTGTTGAACTTAATGACTATCAACCTCTGGAGGGTTATTAAGGCCGACATAGATGCTCACTTACCAACCAGCAAGAATTCCTCTGGATCACTAATTCCTCTGAGCTTCAGTAGTAGTCAGTGGAAGTGGAAAATTCCAGCATAGCAGCAGTAGTTGCTTCTGGAACCTTCTCTTATTAAGACTACCCATAGCTGAGTGCATAGAGCCTCTGCCTCACACATGTTGGGTTCATGGTTCGAGTCTCCTAGAACCCAGGCAAATGAAACCAGCAAGAATATCTTAGCCCTGGATATAGTCCAGGACAAAATAAACTGAAGTGAATTTGCACAGAGAAGCGGGGCACACCTCTCGGTCTTTATGTCCCTTGTCGATACGATGTCTCTGCCCTCCTGATGCCTCGTCCGGCTGATGACATCCAGTGATGTTTATTTGTCCGGTGCAAGCCCACAGTGAGATGGCAGTCGACCATTGAATTTATGCAGCCAGAGATCGCCTTGCTCCCCCGCCTTGCTGATTGTATTTCCTGCTTCACGTCTCATAGCGAGACAATGACACCGTCTCCACCTTGTAAACCACGAGGCCCACGCAGCCTCGTCTTTTGAAGCTCGTTCGAGAAATCGTGGGTTATAACGCGCGATTTACGGCTCCAGTGAAGATGTCAGCGCTGGCCCTAATTGGGGGTTTGGAAGCGGCTTCATTGGTTTACGATTGTGCAGCGCTCTGTGCCCTGGTTGTTCCCTGTTCGCCGCAGGATGGTGTTGGTCGCGTCCCAGGGTTAACCAGGCAAGTGTTTCTGTGCCCCTCCGGAAATTGCTTGGGTAGCTGAAAAAGCCTTTGACGAATCAATTCTCTATCTTTTACATCTTCATTTTCTCCCCATTGGTTTTGACCATGATCCTCTCTGATATTAGATGTTATCGATCCCTGTTTTTAATTATATTATTGCATTAACCATTTTTAACTTAGCCGATATGTTTGTTTGCCTTCCTACCTATTACTTTGTGTTATATTCTACAGCCTTCCACTCTCTCTCTCTCTCTCTCTCTCTCTCTCTCTCTCTCTCTCTCTCTCTCTCTCTCTCTCTCTCTCTCTCTCTCTCTCTCTCCATCATTCCTTCCACCTTTATTACGTCCTATCTTCAATTTCATCCATCTTCTTATTAAATTTCGTTGCGTTACAATGTTTACGACGGTGGGAACCTATAATGTATGGGCAACATTGCTTGGCAAGCTTATGTATGTATTCAC
Source organism: Procambarus clarkii (assembly GCF_040958095.1). NCBI lineage: Eukaryota > Metazoa > Arthropoda > Malacostraca > Decapoda > Cambaridae > Procambarus > Procambarus clarkii. The sequence continues at coordinate 11,948,654 of NC_091193.1, forward strand.
TGGACCCGGTGTATGGGTCGGACACTCCCTGGGTGGGTCTCAGTGTTTTAATTACTCAAAAAGATCTTCAGAGAATAGTTGAGAACAATTTTTTTAAGCTAGCATTATTCTTCCTGTTGTGGACTACCACCACAGCCGCATATACTTCCCGTAGTGGAGAAGAACGACCTGCTCGTCCTTAGAAATTATACCCACACCACAATAGCGACTACCCGCACCAGCAGAGCAAATAAGTACCCGCACCACTACAGACAATACCAACACCACTTCGGCACTGCGGTCATTCTGTGGTTTTACAAATGATCACATCTTACCTGTAATAGCGACCAATCAGATCAGCGGGAGTGCTCGACGGCCAATCAGGTGCATCAGAGTTCAGGTTGGGAGTAGGGAAGGGTTGTGGCATAGGGTGTGGTGGGGAAGGGTGTGGAGGTGGGAAAGGGCGTAGTGGGAAAGAAGGAATGATAAGAAATAATATTGATGATGCGAGGCTGGAAGTGGTAGTGAGGATTGGGGAATGGGAGAATGAGAGGCTGGGAGGGGTAGAGAGGATGGGGGATGGGAGGATGAGGGGCTGGGAGGGGTAGAGAGGATGGGGGATGGGAGGATGAGGGGCTGGGAGGGGTAGAGAGGGCGGGGTGGTTGCATCCGACCTCCTACAGCTCCACCCGACACTAAATCATGTTTCATCAGCGGGATTATTGGTATCTGGGGTGGGCATCTGGCGGAGCGATGGCACGATACTCTATTTGTCACACCCGCGGGGGTGGACGCGACGGAGCTGTCGGCCCAGTCAGGCAAGAGATTCGCGAATCACTTCGACAAATGCATGACAATAAAGGGCAAGGCGAAATTAAATATGAACGACTCCTTGTTAGGAGACGTTGCATCGGACAGAACCAACTAAATTTTAGCCATATGTTCACGTCTCAAGCAAGCCCAGTTTCTATTTACAGAAACTCGTACTATTTGTACCACCGGATGCAAGTGCTCTCACAGCACTTGACTGAGTGGGTGGGTCGAGGTGTGTCTGGACGTGAGGCGTATAATCACGATTCTCTTTCTTGCACGATTTTAGGCAACAATTAAAGTCATTTACAATCAACGTATTGGGAAATATATATATGTATATGCAGATTCAAATCGTCTCGTATAATACCTGTTTAGGCTCAATTGTTTCCTGGCTGGATGACTGGAAATTTTATCAATTGAAAGTTCGTGAAACAATAATCTGGACTTTACCAAAGAAAACTATTATCCTGACATATCAGCTGTGTTCCAGACTATAAGGACCTCGTACACCTGTTCATTCATTACGAGTCTTAAGGGGGGGGGGGGGACAGAGAAAGGGTCATGTGATCCTTCAAATTATTTAACCCAGGAAGGTCTATCTCCGAACATAAACTTTAATCCCAAAGGAGCTGGCTTCAAAAATAGAGATACAACAAGAAAAGACTAATGACAGGATAAAGGTTCGTTGGGGGGAGAGAAAGGAAAAAAAAACTTGTCGCCCCCTCCCCCCCCTCCCCCCCCTCCCCTCCCCTGGCGCGGTACAGATCACCTCATTTATCAGCGATGCCCCGCGATAGCTGGGTCGCGTTCTAGCTGGGGCTCACCTCCGCCGCCTATTTCCCGCGACATGACCGCGCGTTTGTCATACTAGGCACGAGGCTGCTGGCCTCGCGGGGTCAACTGAGATGGGAGGTGGCTTATGGGGGTAGGTCGAGACCCGGATCATTCCGTGAGCAGAGCTGTACTGGTGAGCGGCTGGATACCTTAGCCAGCATCACAGAGCACTTTGTCTACATTAACTACGAGAGTACTAACAAATCGGGGAAGAGACGTCAACTGTATGTGGATCCCCTCCCATGTTGGAATCTGTGGAAATGAACGTTCAGATGTGCTGGCTGCTGAAGGCGCAGAAGGTGACCATATAGAATACTTCATACCCCAAGACTCTTCTTCAAATTAGAGATATTATCAGGTAATGTTATCGTGACAAGGTAACTGAGGACAGGAGGATAGAAGAACAAATCAGGGAATCTGTACGCTGGTACAATATGGTTGGAGCTGTCAATCTCAGTCAATATGGACGAAGAGGAGGTGGCCGCGGGAGAGAATCGGTAATAGCAAGAATCCGTTTTGGATACAAATATCCATGGAGATTCGGAATGGAAACAACAGTTGAGCAGCGGAGTTGCAGAATCTGTGGCGAGAGTGATGGACACCGCCTTGACCACTACCTGAGAGAATGTGAACATCTGAGAGACATTAGAAATATATATATAGAATAATAAACCCCACATTTTTAGGAAAATATTATTTGTCAATAGTACAAATAGATACTGTTATTGAAAGATTTCCCCATTTTGCACCCGCATGATAACGGAAGATTTTAAGGGTTGACGAATGTTAATCTTCTTGTTTGAGGAGCTATTCACTTGAGATAGTTAAGCAAGTCCCAGTTGTGTTTAGGTACAAGTGACAGGATGAACACCCCCGCGGGTTTTCTTCCTATCAGGGACTATCTACCACTATCAACGAGAATGTGAACATCTAAGAGTTATTAGAAATATGTGTATAATAATAAACCCCACATTGTTTGCGTTAGGAAACCACTATTTGTCAAATATACATTTAGATACATACATACACAAATATACATATTCTTTAGAGATTCCCCGATTTTGCACCCTCAAGATAACGTAAGTTTTTAAGATTTGACAGTGTTAATCTACTTGTTTGAAAAGCGGTTCACTTGGGACAGTTAAGCAAGTCCAATCTGTGTCTGGGTACAAGTGACAGGATGAACAACCCAGCGGATTTTCTTCCTATTGGCGAGTGTTGTACATGCTGCTATTACGGTATGTCCACTCACAGGATAAGTGGCGCTGCCCAATAAACGCGCCCCTCGGAGCAAAATTAAACAAAAAAAAATAACTAATCAGTTTGCGATGTTCGAAGCATATTTATGCCATAGTTATTATTGTTGACAATCTCGTAGCCCCTCGGGGCTATGTATGGATAACTTAGATGTTAGTCCTGGATCAGATCATTTAGCCAAACATACGGGCATAGATTCTGAGGGAGTCATGACGTCCTCACTTGCATACACAGCCGGAGCTAATGTGAGGCACTTACAAACAATTTGTTCTTCCTTTGCCTTCACTGAAGAATGTTGTTCATGCTCACCATGAGATTTATTCACTGTGAAGGGCTTCTGAAGTCTCCTCTTGAAAGGTGGGCATCCAAGTTTGTAGGTATTGTGATGTTCTTTCACCGACAGTGGGTCCACAATGTGACATCTGTCTGCTCTTCGAGCACTTAAATGCTTCACCTGAAAGATATATCAAAGAACTCGAAATAGTTAACATATATAACCTGCTCGCTGCACAGACTTAATAGTTCAGAATCTTTAATATTTTAATCCGATATTTATATAAAATATCCGTTCAGTTGATAAATAGATTCCATGTTACACATGTGTAACCTGATCATAATGATACTGACAAAGCAGCTTGTATAGCTTGTAATGCTAAGGATACTAAACTAGACCTATGTACTAGTATCTCTGTTGTCAAAACAATATTTTGAGAGGAAAACAATATGGATGAGAGGATTGAAGACACTGATGCTCATGATGCACTTTACCTCATCACCAAATGCTTGTCCCTCCCCAAGCTGACCTACTTTTTTAGATGTTCGTCATCGTTCAGTAATATTAAACTAGAAGAGTACGATAGCTTATTCAAATCAAGGTTAGGAAAAGCCCTCAACCTTTTTCTCAACGACTCGCAGTGGAAACAAGCCTCCCTTCCTGTCAGACTCGGGGGGCCTCAGCGTTCGCACAGCAACACAAATTGCTGTACCAGCGTTCCTGTCCTCTTCAGTGGCAGCCGACAACCTGGTGAAGGGAATCCTACCCGATTACCTAGGTCAACAGGCAGGGGTACAAGATCCCAGCTTTACAGACTGCACCATCAAATGGGTCTCTCTTGCAGGATCAGCACCCCAACCACCACCTTCTGAAGCTCACAAGTAATCCAGCTGGGATCACCCCATTGTAGACCAAGCAGCTGCAACATGCTTAGAAGCTGCAACGCCACTACATGACACTGCCCGACTTAGAATTGTACAGCTCTTCATGTAGGTGATTTCCTATTAGCAACCCCAATATCAGCAACTCGCATTAGTCTCACACCGCAGGCTCTCCGAATTGATGTGGCTCTCCGCCTTGCTACCCCACTCCACACCAAATATAGGTGTATTTGCGGCGAGGCAGTGACCGACAGGTACGGCGGGCATGGCCTGCAGACAAGGAGGATGGCATACGAGACACGACGAGGAAAATTACATTATTAAGAGAAGCCTCACCACAGCCGGTTGTCCAGCGGAGAGTCTTCTGCTGGACAACCGGCTGTGTGCTGCTCCTCTGCTGGTTGTTCTTGTTACCTAATGTCCCGCAATTCTGGTGAGCCTGTCGGTCGCCCAGACGGAATCACGGTGAGCCCCTGGAAGAATGGCAGACAGTTGGTGTGGGACTACACTTGCGTTTCATCTTTAGCCAACACCTATGTTGACTTCAGTGCTACACAAGCAGGAGGTGCTGCCAATCACCGGGAAGCTGCCAAGTCTCGTAAATACAGAGATCTTGATCACCACTACAATTTTGTCCCCATTGCCTCAAAGACACTTAGAGCCTAGAGTAAAAGTGCTGCTAGTTTTTTTTAAGAAGATGGGTTCTAAACTAATTGAAACTATTAGAGACCCTAGAGCTGCCAGTTTCCTCATTCAGCGCCTTAGTGTGGAGATCCAAAGAGGAAATGAACACTGGAGCCATAGTTTCCGCACGCCATCTGAGGAGCTGGAGGAACTCGACAACTTGTGACAAGTAACCTTGTACCCTGCATGTAACCAATGTTGTAACCCTTTTTGTATAGTCGTTTTAAATAAAATAAAAGGACAAAATACAAACATATAGAAGGTGGTAGGAGAAGATCGGTCCCTACAAATGCATTCAGAGGTGGTGCCCCCCTCTCTCTATCTATCTATCTATATATATATATATATATATATATATATATATATATATATATATATATATATATATATATATATATATATATATATATATATATATATATTATATAATATATATATATATATATATATATATATATATATATATATATATATATATATATATATAATATATATATATATATATAATATGCGAACAAGCTTGAATGGTTCCCAAGCCAATGTGCAACTGAAAACTCCACACCCTAGAAGGATTCGAACCCAGACAGCCAGGAGCACTATGCAATTGGCGTACCCGGTACCTTATAATGTGTGTGTGTGTGAGAGAGGGAGGCGGGAGGGGGAGAAGAGTTCTAATGGATAAACTGACTTAGCTTCACGTAGGTTGAAGAGAGCACACAGTGATATCAACAATGGAAAGACTCAACAAGAAGAGAGTAAAAAATGGTTTATAATCTTTCGCTAATAAAAAAAATTAAAAAAATATATAATGGGTACTGGCAGGGCTAGCCTACTTCGCCTCACTGACCTCACTTACCTTCAATTTATTCCCTCTTACAAATCGTAACCTTCAAAAATAAGTCTTCGCTGGTGTGGGAGATTCTGCTGACTTCACCTGGTAAAGAAAATTAAGAAGACTACGGTAACGATTTCCCCAAATGATCCTCCATATTATTGCCAGAGTGCCTAGTCTTTCACGAGTGAGCACATGAAGGATGATTATATATGGCAATTTAGTGGAAGCAAATACACGAAAAACAAGGGGGATGATTTCGATATGAAAGGGAGAAAGTCCGAGATTTATCATTTGATAAATGACACACTTGGTGAGTCTAGGACGATAAATCGTAGCATATAGCAAGAGAAAGTAAAGGTAAAAAAAAATATGATACAACACTGTGGGAGAGAGAGAGAGAGAGAGAGAGAGAGAGAGAGAGAGAGAGAGAGAGAGAGAGAGAGAGAGAGAGAGAGAGAGAGAGAGAGCAAATAGTTTTGGTCTGTCTGTATTAATATTCTAGGCAATGGGCCTTCGCACGCTTGTACTAGGTAGCGGCTAGGGTGAGCGGTCTAGGTGCTTCTAAAGCTTAGGGTAGCCAGTCAGGGAGGCAGGTTTTAAGATGTAATCTGCCTGATATATTAGTCCTTCACTGGGAAATTTGTATATGGATGAGCTCGTGTTAGAACGTAAATTGGTGTATATGTAAGTGCACTACTTCTTATAACATGTAAGAATATTTACTTTTAAATTCATATATTATTGTTTTAAATCACAGTCATCGAGAGGTTTGAATGTCAGGGCCCAGTAATCCCATCCTGATCCTCTGCGGGATCAGGTAATCCCCCACGTTCTGGGCTCAAGCCTCCCTCGTGGCGAACATCGGGTCCCCAATCCTGGGCTAAGGCTTTCCAACATAGCAGAGGTAATTTTTTGGAGTTAGATTCCGGAGAAAAGTCTCACGTTGGACCACTCACCTCCCATTAACTCTAACTGAAGACACACTTGACGCTGTTTTTGTATACATATTTACCGTATGTTCGGCAACCTGATTATGGATGCGTTTTGTTTCTCTTTGGGGCCCCCTTGACCCACCCTTCTATCTGCTTTGTATAGTAGAGAGCAAAACGTGTCATGATTTTTATGATAACATTACAGGAGATCTTCCACTGTACTTTGAAACTAGCCCCGGTAGGTTGGTTGTCTCTGAAATCTACCCTATTGGGGCTACTAGTCTCATATACAATTAGAGAGCTCCTGCCTCACGCTTGTGGGGTCGGTGGTTCGAGTTTAGTAGTGCCCAAGTGAATGAAATGTTTATTTCCACGATAGTGCAGTTGACAAATATATATATATATATATATATATATATATATATATATATATATATATATGTATATATATATATATATATATATATATATATATATATATACATATATATATATATATATATATATATATATATATATATATATATACGCTTTCTACAAACACTTCTATTCAATATCCATTGTTTCGTGTTCTGTCTTGTGTTGATACTTTTAATACCCTATTAATATCCTCTAATGCCACATCATCCTTCCCACCTTACTCAAATGTAATGCCACATCACCCTTCCCACCTCACTCAAATGTAGATATAAAATCAGGGAAACGCAAGTTCTAATCAGTTGTGTATTTGTGAAGTCTTTGAAAATGTAATAAGTTTTACGAAACGCGCCCGTGTCGCGTCAGACTAGAAATAAAAATGAATTTTGGAGAAGTGATTTTTGATTTACCTCCAACAGTGAAGCATAATGTACGAAAGATTGAGAAAATTCGTGTTAGAATTATTAATCTTACTTTTTCGGTCATATTTAATAAAATATATATATATATATATATATATATATATATATATATATATATATATATATGTATATATATATATATATATATATATATATATATATATATATATATATATATATATATATATATAATATGAGAGAGAGACCAAGTGTGTGAGGGGGAGAGAGTGAGAGAGCGAGAGTGTGAGGGAGAGACAGAGAGAGCGAGAGTGTGGGAGAGAGAGAGAGTGAGAGAGCGAAAGTGTGAGTGAGAGAGCGAGAGAGGATTAAAAAAATGATAGATTCTGCAAGCATCCTGAATTTCACCAGAGGCTCGCCCTGAATGTGTCAGAGCTGGGCGGCCCACCAAGATTATCCGGTAGACGCAAACAAATGTTGGTGTTTATGTGAGGCAGCATATTTGGTGCTGAGCAACATTAGGTGCTGATAACCAATCACTGGGACCGTCTGTTCGCAGGGAAGACCGGTAGGTTCTGTTTGGTTGAGGGGCGGCAGAGCTCTTGTACCTGTGTGCAACCCACTTTCTGTGTTTACCTGACCGCCTTGGACGGTCTGTGAGGCGTTGAATGTGATGTATCGAGATTAAGCAACGAATGGGATTCACACCTAGAGCCCTTCAGATGTTCACCTGCCAGGGGCTGCATGAACTCTTGTACAGTTTTGTCTTCTTAAATAACATGCGATTGTGATGAGATTTTTTTTTCTTCACTGACCATTCAGTGTCAGATTTTTATTTTTTTCTCTCAAACTAGTTCCTTACTTTGAAAAGGGTTGCATTGGCTATACAGATTCCAGCTCGATTATTTTGAGGGATATATAGGACAACATCACAAGTGGCAGTTGGAATTCTATCCCAAGAATAAAGTCGTTCTAAGGAGACGCACAGAACTGCTTCTCCTCAGTCAATTCCCATTGTCGGATGAGATAACACCGCCAAGTATATGTGAGAGAAATAAGTGATAGTCCAATCCCCAACTAAGAAAATTGAAAACTAAGCTAATCCAATATGTCGATGGAAATACTCCCAACTCGGGAAGGCGGTTAAAAATAAGTATCATGGAGGAAATATATTCATTCAAATTTGCGCTGCGACTTTTGGACATAAAGTGAACCTCCTAGCAAGTTTTTATTAAGTCTTGGATGAACCTGTGATTTCAACGGGTTTAACGCGGAAGAAAACCCGGTGGTTTTCCTGCCAATGTTCCCCATTAGACCCAACTTAGTGGGCCACTAGCGGTTATTACAACACAATACGTTCAGCCACAAATAATCTTACTGCGGCCGCATCAATCTCGTAGACATTACTTCATCACCGACCATATATACATCGCCTCGAACAATCATTTCAACTCATCTTACTGAAGCGACCATACGAGACATAAATACTCATATTCCGCCCAAGTAAAACAGAAACAAGCAACACTTAGTGGGCCAGCCAGAGGCTTAGGGCCCGCGCAGGAATATCCCTGCAAAAAAAAAATCACTAATATGAATGCATCCTAATATTAAACAAAATATACAGCTATGTAACCAGGCTATAATAAATCACCTTCTAGTTCCAGGCTTTAAAAAGATGAAAAATATATCTTCATTTTGTTTAGAAAACTCATAAAAATATTAATGTTAATCCTCTAAAAGTCCGGTAATATATTAAAAAAAATACGGACAGAGAGAAACAGAGATGTGCAGAAGGAGAAAGATGGACAGAGGGACATTGGGAGACAAAGACAGGCAGAGGGAGATAAAGAAACAGAGAGAAGAATGATGCCACTGCCTCTTACCCTGATGAAGCAATTAGCAGATGATATCACTGGCCACAGTACCTGACCTCCGGTGACGGCATGCATGATTAAGTCATTCCAGGGGTGAATAAATTTGTTTATGGCTGCTGTAATTAGGGCTCGCGCTGAATCCCTAATTGCACAAATAAGTGGCTATTTTAGAGATAGCTCAAATTGCCGGCTGGGTCATTACGACATTCCACCGTGAAATAGTGTATCAGAGGTGTTTGAAATTATGTTTGTAACAATTTAAAATGATTGTTTTAGAGACACAAGAGCGCCTGAATGGCACGCAGCTATGCTCGTACAAATAAAAGATAATTACAAATGACTCATCTTGAAAATAATTGTTTGATTGTGTCATTCCGCCGTCGTCGGAGGCTCATAGCGAGGGGGAATTACATGAGTGGAATGAGTCTCTAGCGTGAGGAATGTCATGACGAAGAGGCCATTTAGGTAAAGCGTACTATTATTTGGGTGATTGTTTGGGTCATTCGTTGCTTTTGTCGTGTTGCTGACTGATCGTTCACTTAAAAAGCACTTGCAGGCAGATGTAACGACTCCAGAGCTTAATGGGACGGTGAGTGTGCGTTGGTGGAAGCCAGTATAGCAGTCGCACTTTCTTTCAGGGGGAGAGGAGAGGGTGGAGAAGATAAAGGAGAGAGAGAGAGAGAAGAAGAAGAAGAAGGGAAGGGAGTGATGTTGTTGTTGTTATAGATTCAGGTACTCTGAACAAGTTCCAAGTAACACGGGCTATGGTGAGCCCGTAGAGGACTTACCTGGCACAGGAGCGGTGCTGTCTGTGGAAGGGAGTGAACGAACGATCGAATATATAGCACTTGGAAGGGGTCACGATAAAGATTTGGGATGGGACGGGGGAAAGAATGGTCCCCAATCACTTGGACGGTCGGGGATTGAACGCCGACCTGCATGAAGCGAGACAATCCCTAGAAGAGAAATACAATTTTGAAAGGCGTTCTGGTGAGAGAGAGGAAGGGAAAATATAAAGACTAGCTAGATAAGAGAGATAGGAGGAAAGAAGGAGGAAAGCTGTTGCAGAGTTAAGATTTAACGGAACTAGATGGAGGAGGATGAGATGAGAGAGTTTATTAGGAATGCAAGAGATGGGAGAGATGATGATGGATCAAAGGAAAAGGATGAGTGAGGTAGTTGGGGCGATGGAATGGTCAGATGTTAGGAGTGGTGCGTGTGAAGGAAGGACTAGAATGGTCATAGAGAAGAGGAAGGGATTGGGTGATGAGAGTGGGAGAGTAGGGTGATTGTGAAAGGTATTTAGGATAGGTAGGTAGGATGAATGGCTTTAGGGTTAGTACATTAGCCCACACAACCATTGTCAACGCAACTATTGTTGATTAGGTAACCCCTTTGAAGAGAACCATTGTGAACATACACTCTCTGAACACGACTATTACCAATATCAACACATCCATAATTAATCAAGTCCCAAAACATTAATTCCTCATAGAACCATTCCCAATAGAGTCGTTCCCAATATAGCAAAACGCAATATAACCAATTTCCCAATAGTCATTCCCAATTGAGGAATTCACAATGGAATCATCATTATTTGACCCATTTCCAATAGAGCTATTCCCAAAAGAGTCATACCTATTAGAGTCAATACCAATTGGACAATACCCAATAGAACCACCCCCTAATAGAGCCGTCGTCGGCTCACACAACACTACCAACTAAATTGTTTCTAGCATCCGCGTCTTAAACAGTTAGCTCTTAAGCACCACTTCATACTCCGCTTAACGAGGTGCAATCGATTTCCATTTTTTTTGCTCTCTGTATCGATCAGGAATACGGTTGATCATGTTACAGGCATTTCGTAGGACACGAAGTGCAGACCTTGAAGCTGAGAGGTGAAAAATATGCTCCTATGCATATGTAATCTGCTGCTGCTGCGCAGTAGTGGTAGTAGAAACAGTAGATTTTGTGGTACACGTACTAAAAGTAGAGATGGTTTTCATAGCAGAACTGGTAGACGTCCTTTGCAGCAGAAGTAGACGTATGAATGATTGTGGTGTTAATTTGCTGGGAAGTTATGGAAGTAGAAGTAGACGCAGTAAGAAAAGTAGTATTAGTAGACGTAGTTATGAAGATAGTAACAGCAGACGTATTGTTATGTTGTTGTCATAGTAACTGTAGTTTTAATAGCATTGTTATAAATAAATATTAATAATTTATTTTCCTGAACATTAATTACCTTATGTGGTAATTATGGAATATATGAAATGTGCAGATCTTTATCAATGTATCTATTTAGAGTTAATAGCTTGGATATATTATTAAGATTACAGTACATATCACTACACAAATGGGTCAGATTGATATCACTCTATTGAAAGGAGACAACACATAACTTTTGGGGGCTTAGGGCTGGAGAAAAAACAATTCAATCGGTTCTACAGTTAGATGAAAAATGCATTTCATGATCAAAGTCTATCGGTTTAGTCAAGTCGCTCTTGCCATTAAATTTAATCGCCAGGCTTTTAAAATGTTATATGCTGTCGTAACGATTTTATTCAATCATGCAACAAGCGGCTGAAATCATGCGGAAAGAAAACATATTTTGTTTTTTTCTGGAAGACATGGAGAACACCCTGAGCATAACAACAGCACGTTCAGATGAACATACGAGTGAATAACAAGCAAGGAACAGGTGAGGCGAATCAAAATATTTATCATTACAAAAGGAATAACACAAAATTATGAATAGAAAGTATTTTTTTGTTAATTCTAAAGAGGTCGTTGGCCTCATGTGTGAGAGGAGAAATAGTTGACAGATATGAACGAGAGGAGAGGAATGGTACGCTAATCTGACACTATGAGACAGCTAAGTAGAGGGAAAGCGTGTGATTGACTTCATATAGAAGAGGAGAGAGAGAGAGAGAGAGAGAGAGAGAGAGAGACAGACAGACAGACAGACAGACAGACAGACAGACAGACAGACAGACAGAGACAAGGACAATCAAACAAAAATCACTTGTTAATCCTTTTACTTTAAATACTGTGGACCTTGAGAACGAATTTTGTAGAATATTAACATTAATCTGCGTTCATAGAAAGTATCTTACTTGTCTTAAATAACCTATCTCTTCAGAACTATATTTTTTTTATACGCAGAGTCAAATGATATCTGGTAGTGAGGCGCTGATGATCAGAAAAGATAATTGCACAATAGGAAAGGTTATTTAGGCAGTAACATTTAAAATGATTAGTTGCTCGTTCCCCCTAAACAAGCCCATCATTGTCTCATTAGTTGGAGAGATCAGGGGTCTTAGGTTGCTCCTGCATCCCTGGTGGAGCCTCTCTCTCTCTCTCTCTCTCTCTCTCTCTCTCTCTCTCTCTCTCTCTCTCTCTCTCTCTCTCTCTCTCTGTGGTTGAGTGTTCAATAAACCCTTGAACTGTATGTTTAACACATCTCTAACCCTGTCCATGGAGGACAGAAGAAAATGTATATATGCTGGTTAGCATTGTAAATGTGTGGCCACGTCTGTGGTAGAAAATAATAATTAAAAAAAAAAAAAAAAAACATCTCTCTCTCCATAAGCATTTGTCAAATTTACTTTGTCTAGCTTTTCTCCATTTTTACTACTCGTCCTCAAATTCATCTCATACCTTTTAGATTTATTCTCCTCTTCCTTCTTAGCATTTGCCTCTTCTTGTAGCCCTTCTTTATCAGTTTTTTTATTCCCTTTTTTATCTTTCTGCTTCTCTTAATTTTTAAAGTTTTCTCTTGAATCTTTTGGTACCTTTTAATTCGCTATGAGACGGGATCAAGCTACGTATGCAAGATTAACTGACATAAGAACTTTCTTTCTAAATCTGATTGGGGTTGCCATCAACCCGTTTTCCACACGTCTGATCAATTCTGGAATACGTGGAAACAGCATCGACTTCTTATCTCGGTAAAAACATTCCAAAATTAAAGGAAGTTCAAAAGTATGCTACCAGAATACTCCCGTAGATGAGAGTTTTGAGTAAACAGGAAAGACTGAAGGAGTTAAACCTCATGTCACTTAAACGGAGAAGAAACTGGGCAGAAAGGATCACCTCCAAATTCTTAAGGGAATAGACATCAGATAATGACAGAGAATTTACTGCTGCAAGTAAACACGAGAATGAGAACACAGATGGAAGGTGACTTACATACATAACACGAAGAGAAAATAAAATGAGTGTGAGAATAGTGAAAAATGTGTCACCTTGCAACTTGCGAGGCGGGACCTGAGAGCCGTAGCTCATCCCCTGCATCCACAACTAGGTGAGGACACACACACACACACACATATACACACACACACACACACACACACACACACACACACACACACACACACACACACACACACACACACACACACACACACACACATACACACACACACTTAATAGAATTCTACGACCAGGTGATAAAGATTAAGCAAGAAAGAGAAGGCTGAGCGGACTGCATTTTCTTGGACTGTCGGAATGCCTTTGACACAGTACCCCATAACAGGGTACTGTGTACCTTCTAAAGGGGTTCTGTGAGACATTTGGATGTCTCTCCAGCTTAATACATAAGCTGGAGAGACAGGTAGGAGTGACCTGTAAAGGTGCTCCAGTGGATAAGGGAGTACCTAAGCAATAGGAAGCAGAGAGTTATAGTGAGGGGGTGACACCTCAGATTGGCGTGAAGTCACCAGTGGAGTCCCACAGGGCTCTGTACTCTGTCCTATCCTGTTTCTGATATACGTAAATGATCTCCTGGAGGGTATAGACTCATTCCTCTCAATGTTTGCTGACGATGCCAAAATTATGAGAAGGATTAAGACAGAGGAGGACTGCCTGAGGCTTCAAGAAGACCTAGACAAACTGAAGAAATGGTCGAACAAGTGGTTGTTAGAGTTTAACCCAAGCAAATGTAATGTAATGAAGATAGGTGTAGGGAGCAAGAGACCAGATACAAGGAATCATTTGGGAGATGAAATTCTTCAAGAGTCAGAGAGAGAAAAAGAGAAAGACTTGGGGGTTGATATCACGCCAAACCTGTCTCCCGAAATCAACATCAAAAGAATAACATCAGCGGCATATGCGAGGCTGGCTAACATCAGAACAGCTTTCAGAAACCTGTGTAAGGAATCCTTTAGAATCTTGTATACCACATATGTAAGGCCAATCCTGGAGTATGCAGCCGCAGCATGGAGTCCATATCTAGTCAAGGATAAGACTAAACTGGAAAAGGTTCAAAGGTTTGCCACCAGGCTAGTACCCGAGCAGAGAGGTATGAGCTACGAGGAGAGATTACAGGAATTAAACCTCACTTCGCTGGAAGAAAGAAGAGTTAGGGGGGACATGATCACCACATTCAAGATTCTCAAGGGAATCGATAGGGTAGATAAAGACAGGCTATTTAACACAAGGGGCACATGCACTAGGGGACACAGGTGGAAACTGAGTGCCCAAATGAGCCACGGAGATATTAGAAAGAACGTTTTTAGTGTCAGAGTGGTTGGCAAATGGAATGCATTAGGAAGTGATGTGGTAGAGGGTGACTCCATACACAGTTTCAAGTGTCGATATGATAGAGCCCAATAGGCTCAGGAACCTGTACACCTGTTGATCGACGGTTGAGAGGCGGGACCAAAGAGCCAAAGCTCAAACCCCCGCAAGCACAATTAGGTGAGTACAATTAGGTGAGTACATACACACACACACACACACACCCCCCCACACACAAAATCAGCAGTTTTCAATCACCAGTTGATTGACAGTTGAGAGGCGGGACCAAAGAGCCAAAGCTCAACCCCCTCAAGCACAATTAGGTGAGTACAATTAGGTGAGTACACACACACACACACACACACACACACACACACACACACACACACACACACACACACACACACACACACACACACACACACAACTAAAAAGTGATAAACTATTCAACACTGGTGGGACGCGAACAAGGGGACACAGGTGGAAACTGAGTACCCACATGAGCCACAGAGACGTTAGAAGGAACTTTTTCAGTGTCAGAGTAGTTAACGGATGGAATGCACTAGGCAGTGATGTGGTGGAGGCTGACTCCATACACAGTTTCAAATGTAGATATAATAGAGCCCAGTAGGCTCAGGAATCTGTACACCAGTTGATTGACAGTTGAGAGGCGGGACCAAAGAGCCAAAGCTCAACCCCCGCAAGCACAAATAGGTGAGTACAAATAGGTGAGTACACACACACACACCCACACACCCACACACCCACACACACACACACACACACACACACACTCCCACACACACACACACCAAACCTTCTCAATGCCTGTCTTGTGAGTGTGGGGCAAGGGGTGTTGTTTACTATGATGAGTGTAACTTTCTAATGGGCTTGAGGGGTGGAAGAGTCCGTCATGAATGGAGTGAGTCTTCGTTATGAATAGAGCCTCCTTTGTTGGGGAGGTGTTCTTTGAGGCGCTGGTAGGGTGGGTGGGTGGGATGGGTTGCCCCGAGGGAAGAAGACCAGGAACATGAGAATAAGTTTATAAAAGCGAAGATAAAGAGGGGAAGTGAGTGTGAAAGAAGGCTCAGCAGATGAAGAAAGAGATGCAGCAGTGCATGAACGAATAAAAACAAGCGTGATAGCTAAGATGAAGACGACAACGACTAAAGATGACTAATGGCAGGGTTTGGGATGCGTGCACTGTAATTAAGAATAATGTCTTTCGAAAGAGAAAAAAGATCCATGCCTCTTCATCTCAAGAAGAGTTAACTGCCATTGTTATGGCATTAAGAAACATAGAAACACAGGAGGAGCTGTGGCATGTACTGATTCAGAAGCCGTACTATAAAGCCTGAGAAAATCCAGGCTGAAAACTCCTTGTCGATTTCATCGATTTCATCGACAAGGGTTTGTCGATGAAATCATGAGAGTTGATAAAATACTAACCAATCAGGATAGGTTGATCAAGTTTATGTGGCGTCCCTCCTATGTAGCAATCAGTGAAAATGAGTGAGCAGATGTGCTTACTGCTAAGGGAGCTAACAAAACCACATATTGATTACCTAATGCTCAAAACAATTCTACAAGTCAGCTGTATCATCAGGCACAAACATCGTGACTTGGTAACTCAGGAATGGAGCAAAGAAGAACAAGTCAATGAATCTGTTCGCTGTTAAAATACAGTTGTAGCGAGTAACCTCAATCATTATGGATCAAAAAGGGGATGGCGAGGAAGAACATCTGTAATAGCCAAAGAATTCACAATTGCTCATTGAGATTCGAGATCAAAACATAAGCTGAGCAGCGGAATTTTGGAATGTGTAGTACGTGTGATTGAGACCACCGTAACCACAACTTGAGAGACTCAGCCTACCAAAGTAATATTAGACATATTAGTTGAAAAATAAACTCAAGATTGATCTATTTACAAAAGGCAACCGAGCGAGTCCGAGCTGTGTCTGGATATAAGTGACAAGGTTGATAACCCAGAGGGATTTCCTCCTGTTAGGGCGTGATCTACAAACTGCTATTGCGGTATTTTCACTCACAGGATGAGTGACACTGCCACTGAATTTGCCCTCCTTATCAAAGTGAAAATATATGAGTACTCAAATAAGCACACATTGCGCGTGTACACATACACACACACACACACACACACACACACACACACACACACACACACACACATTCCCGGAGGCGTCGGTGGCTGTGTGGATAGCACGTTGGACACGTAATCCTGTGGCCCAAGTTCGATTCCTGCCACCAGCGAGAAACAAAATGTGCAGTTTCGTTCACCCTGATGCCTCTGTTACCTAGCAGTAAATAGATAGGTACCTGGGAGTTAGACAGCTGTTACGGGCTGCTTCCTGTGTGTGTGTGTATGTGTGTGTGTGGGGGGGGGGAAATAGTAGTTAGTAACAGTTGATTGAATGACAGTTGAGAGGCGGGCCGAAAGAGCAGAGCTCCCCCCCCACATGCACAAATAGGGGAATACACAATGCATTGCTTTAGAATGTATTAGGCAGTGATGTGGTGGAGGTACACTCCAAACACAGTTTCAAATGTAGATATGATAGAGCCCAGTAGGCTCAAGAATCTGTACATCAGTTGACTGACGGTTGAGAGGCGGGACCAAAGAGCCAGAGCTCAACCCCCGCAAGCACAAATAGGTGAGTATAGGTGAGTACACACACAGAACTAGCCAGACACAATTCCCCCAACACCGTCCCTGCATCCCTCCTAACACACACACACACACACACATAAACATAAACGTACAGAACACATGACCATCAAGAAATCAAAATTCCTAACTCCCACCTCTCCTGATCCCCCTCCTCCCTACCCTCTCCCCGTCCCAATCTCCCCCCTCCTACCCTACCTCTCAAGCCTCCTCATTCCCAATCCCTTCCTATCCAGCTATCCCCAACCCCCCCTCTACCCCCAGCATCCCCATGCCCCCCCTTCCGTTCCACCTTGCGTGACTCCGTTTTGTCCATATTTGTCAGGGCGTTTGGAGCACCATGTTGGCTGACGGGAGGAGAGACCAGCGCCATCTGTTGTCGCCTAATTGTCTTCTCAGGAGTGTGACCCGTACCTAGAGCGCCAGTGTCGGCACGCGGATACGGGTCATGTTGTGGTTTGATCTCCCTTGGGGTTGAAGGAGAGGGAAGAGGAGGTAGAGAGGGAGAAAGACGGTAGGAAGAGAAGGTTGATATAACTCGGACAAAAATTAAATATCAAGAGAAAGCGCTAAGCCACTAAGATTATATAGCAGTTGGAATGGATCAGGATAAGGATTTGGGATGGGACCTTAAGGAATGATGCCCAACCACTTGGGCATCATTCGGTCGGGGATTGAACGCCGGCCTGCATGAAGCGAGATCGTCGCTCTACCGCCGAGCCCAAATAAAATGTATAAGGAGAGTAGGGCAGGAAGGACGTAAAGAAGAATGCCATGAAGATAGAAAAAGGAAAGAATACATGAAAGTATAAGTATGACTTCAAGGCTGCGAGAGAATGCGAGGGAAGGAGAAAGCAAGCATGAAGACTGTGCATGAGTGTAGAGATGACAATGATAAAGTTACTCGGCCTTCAATCTTTGATGGACCAAACAGTTATAGACACTATTCCATCATTCTATCCTCATATTTCTACTATTATCCTGTTCATCATATCCCAATTCTCATCCTGTCCTTATATCACAGTTTTGATCTGTCCTTAATGATCCAGTTCTTATCCTGTTCCCATATTCCAGTCCTATGTTCTCCTGACATCACTTCTAAGTGTTGTATAATCACACTTTATTTGCGCTCTCTGAAGTTTGTTATTACATCCCTGTCGTGTGTGTGTGTGTGTGTGTGTGTGTGTATTCACCTAGTTGTGTTTGCTGGGGTTGAGCTTTGCTCTTTCGGCCCGCCTCTCAACTGTCAATCAACTGTTTACTAACTACTTTTTTTTTTCTTCTCTCTCTTTCTCCACATCACACACACACACACACACACACACACCAGGAAGAAATCCGTGACAGCTGACTAACTCCAAGGTACCTATTTACTGCTAGGTAACAGGGGCATTCAGGGTGAAAGAAACTTTGCCCATTTGTTTCTGCCTGGTGCGGGAATCGATCTCTCGCCATAGAATTTCTAGTCCTAAGCGCTATCCATCAGGCTACCAGGTCCCTATATGTGTGTGTGTGTGTGTGTGTGTGTGTGTGTGTGTGTGTGTGTGTGTGTGTGTGTGTGTGTGTGTGTACTCGCCTAATTGTGCTTGCGGGGGTTGAGTTCTAGCTCTTTGGTGCCGCCTCTCAATTGTCAATCAACTGGAGTACAGATTCCTGAGCCTTCTGGGCATTATCATATCTACATTTAAAGCTGTAGATGGAGTCAGCCTCCACAAAATCACTTCCTAGTGCATTCCATCTGTTAACTACTCTGACACTGAAAAAGGTCTGTCTAATATCCCTGTGTGTGTGTATGTGTGTGTGTGTGTGTTCTCTCTACCTCTGTTCCAATCTACATAAATCAGTTTTTCTAACCATCTATCTGTTTTCTCCGCGTCTGTTTCGCTCTGCCTGTTTCTCTTTTTCTCTGATTCTCTCTGTTTTTGTTTCACTCTGAATCTGTTTTTGTTCCACTTTGAATCTGTTTCTGTTTCTTTCTGCCTCCTCCCGTTTCTTCCCCTACACCTCCCTACACAGTCTTCCACCTATCCCATTCCTTTCCTAGCCATTGTACAAACCCTCAGTAATAGACCTCAGTGCCTCGAACCTTGAGAAATTGCCAATAGCGAAACCTTTCCACCCATGACCTCTGACCTTCTCCTCCATTATCTCCCCCCCCCCTCTCCCTAACCCATTCCACTTTTCTCCCTTCCCTTCTCTTGTCCTCCTCCTCTTCCTCCTTCCCTGTACCCTCTTCCCCTTACTCCACTCCCCCTCCCAAGTCCCGCCTTGAATGGACCCAGGGCATGCTAGTCTGGTTGTGGGCATTACAGGAAGTCGCTTATACTTCTCTCCTCCTCCCCTCCCTCTCTCTCTCTCTCTCTCTCTCTCTCTCTCTCTCTCTCTCTCTCTCTCTCTCTCTCTCTCTCTCTCTCTCTCTCTCTCTCTCTCTTTGCTCTACATCTCTCTTCGTTCTCCCTGTTCTCCTCTCCTTTCCATTCCCCCTTTCTTTCTATTCCTCTTGGCTGCACCTCGCCTTGCTATCTCAACCTTCAACTCTGCAGTGGAACTTTTCGACGAACTGAACAATAACAAAACAAAAACTGGCCCAACTACCTGTACAGTCAATAAATGATTTCTCTAGCACACACATTGATCAATCACCTCCAGTTTTACTGTGGCTGATGCAATCCATAGGACGTCACTCCATCGGCGATCATTCATCAATTGCTCTACCGCTCTGTGGAACATTTACTCCCGGAATAGACACTGGAGAAATCCGTTCAGCTGAACAACGGAGACCTCTGGCTAACTAATGACTCCAACAACACCCTGTAACCTGTACAACACTATCACGCCTGTTTTACATCTGTAAGATCATTTTGGAACAGTTCAAATGCTTAACGAACCAAAATAAGACAACAGAATTAGAAGTAAAGGTTATGCAAAAATAAGAACACGGACTTTACGTGGCATAATACCTGTTTGAAGACTCAAACCTTTGATACTGATTGTTTATTTATTATTTCCAATATTGAGAATTATTTGTTACCAAAATATCTCGTTCTGTAAACCTCTCTGGTATAAAAATGCGTCTACTAAAGTTAGTTTAGGGGCTTAATGTCGGAGGTTAGTATCGTGGCGTAATATTAGTGGTTAGTTTAGGGGCATAATGGTAGGGGTTAGTGTCGGGGCTTAATATTAGGGGATAGTGTCGGGGCTTAATATTGGGGATAGTGTCGGGGCTTAATATTGGGGTTAGGTCGGGGCTTAATATTGAGGGTGGTGTCGGGGCTTAATATTGGGGGTAGTGTAGAGTTTGGTGTTTGAGAAAACTGAGAAAGAAAGTTAGCAAGAGAACTGGATTATTGACACGTGTAAGGTCAGTAACAAAGAGCTCTGAATGTACTGTCAAGATGTAGATGCGTAATAATAGAGGACTAATAGACTGCTGAATCTCAGAATCCATAAAACACAAAAGGGAACGTGGAGAGCTAAAGACTGAATAGGTGTATTAACCGGTAATAAGAAGAACTAAAACATTAAACAGTCAGGAAAATATATTAATGCACTGGCAGATGAGAAAGAAGTTGGACAGGGAAAGGGAAATGAATGGAAAAAAACGGAAGTGGAATAGTGAGAAAGAAAGACAGAAGAAGAAGAAGAAGAGGGTTGGGATGTAAGGGATCAAGGCGGTGACAATATACAATGTGTATATCAGCTGGATCCTCTGAGTGGAGAGCAGACAACGTCACACACCTACATCAGATGTGTCAAGCAGCTAGCAGAGAGCGACTGCAAACATGTGATAACGATAACATGTCGTCCTAATTAGCTGGTCGCGTCTCTGCTTATCACCTGTACTCATTTAATCTTATTTAACACCGCTTCGAATCTCATCCTTTTGATGTAGCACCCTCTGAAGCTCCTTAATGCGTCCAAGAGAGTTTACCAGCGCGAGAGACCCAAAACACGGAAAGAGAGAGATTATACGTCCTTTCACAAAACACCATTTAAGCACCAGAAATTCTACCGCATTCACACATTTCAGACGACAAATCACAGGTTTTTAATAATCTCCTAAAGAGGCGGCAAGGAACGTGTCGGCTCAGCGCTAGAACGAGTGTCCGACAAGGGTCGAGGAGAACCCTTATGGCACCCCGACATGCACATCGTGGCCAGCAGTGCCAAACGGGGGGTTCCTCATCGTGTATTAATTGCCGGGGTGCATGACTTGAGAAATGGGAGGAATCCAAGCAGAGTGGGACTTGCTTGTAGCGTGTGGTGGATCCCAACGCCTCTCATTTGGTATTCTGTCGCCGCTCTGGAGGTGGCGATCTGTTTAACTGAGGGTCCGCTGAGTTCCCTTTAGCTTAGCTGTTCTGCTGGCGCTGGAAGTTGTTCGTCTCCTGATGGCGGGGTTGCGTCTCTTTCTTGATGATGTTTCTGCGTCCTTTTCTTGATGGTGTTGGTACGTCTCTTTGTTTATGGTGTTGCTGCGTCTCTTTGTTTATGGTGTTGCTGCGTCTCTTTCTTGATGATGTTTCTGCGTTTTTTTTTATGGTGTTGCTGCGTTTAGTCTATTGCGGTCTTATAGTTGGAAGATTACACTGGTAAACATTAACAAGGTTGTCCAGGTGTGTTGCGTCATGAACTAGGTAGTCCTGATGTGTTGCGTCATTAACTAGGTGGTTCTGATGTGTTGCGTCATTAACTAGGTGGTTCTGATGTGTTGCGTCATTAACTAGGTGGTTCTGATGTGTTGCGTCATTAACTAGGTGGTTCTGATGTGTTGCGACATTAACTAGGTGGTTCTGATGTGTTGTCATTAACCAGGTGGTCCTAATGAGTTGCGTCATTAAGTAAGTGGTTCTGATGTGTTGCGTCATTAACTAGGTGGTTCTGATGTGTTGCGTCATTAACCAGGTGGTTCTGATGTGTTGCGTCATTAACCAGGTGGTTCTGATGTGTTGCGTCATTAACTGGTGGTTCAGGAGTATCTATTTATCTATTAGATCTGTTGAACACATCAGCTATTGACTATTCAATCTATTAAAATTTGTGTTGCTTATATTTGCTGGCTACAATAAATCTGATGACCAGCCAATCATTCGATTTTCTATTCGACATTTTCTGATCTTCCGTCCGACATCTGTCGATCTTCCCTCCGACGAATGCTGATCTTCTGTCAAGCATCTGTCGATCTACCATTCGACATCTGCCGAACTTCCGTCCGATATCTTGCAATTGTCTTGCACCTGTCTACGAGCTTCTTGCATTGTTAGTACTGAGTTCAGTAGCCTTGTTGAGCCTATCAGAGAGTGATTCCACTGATCATCTACCTATGGGGACACTCTTATGGTTCTTCTCATTCAGGGGTACGTATACCCCTGGGGCACGTATACCCCTGGGGCGCTCTCTAGTGTTTATTTGTTCCAAGATTTTTTCTACAGTTGCTCGAGTGTGTATTTGCTCTTCGGTTGCTCGTGTGTATTCGTTCTTCAGTTGGTCAAGTATATATCCTACAGTTGCTCTAGTGTGTATATATTCCAAGGTTCCTCTAGTATGGATACATTGTTTCAGGGGCGCTCCAGTCACTAGAGCAAACACGGGACGGAAACCACAAGGAATATACAAGAATTAAAAACATGGACACAAACTAGGAAAGAAGCGTGGTAGCCCTATGAAAATGATACAATTCCCAAGGCTCAGAGCCAGACCAAACTGTCCCATATTTACATCATAAACAACATATGAGAGGGAAGGGCAGAGAAATGCGAGAAATATCCCTGAAAGAGACGGAAATATATCTTTGCTGGTTAGTAATGTATTTTGCCATTGAAAAAAATTCAATAACATTTTGTGGTTGAGTACTTTATAACTCACTGCACAATGTGTAGAAGAACAGATCTCTAACACTTCCCCTAGAACCGACGAGTGTACATATACTGGATATCACTGTAGAAACATTGCAATCCCCTTATGTGGTTAAGTGCTCAATAATTATCAATTTTATATGTTATCGTACAGATCTTAAACGCTGTCCAAGGAGTGCAGAACATATTATATATATATATGCTGGTTAGCACTGCACAACTGAACTGCTAAGTCAGTGGTACAGACAAAAAAGAATCTCCTAAACTTAAGTAAAACTTGAGTGATATGAAATCATAATCTAACCCATCCTTCATAATTGTCGAAATTATCCTTTTTTATCAAAATTCCACGAAGTTCCAACGAGAGAGAAATAAAATAAAGTCTATCTAAACGACGCTACGATATTTTTCTACTATTCGTTCTTTTCACAGCTTCATCCCTTTGAACACAGATCGGCAAACCAGCTGACATAAATTTACCGTATAACAGAAAGTGAACGCCAACATTCATTTGTTCTTTGTTCTTCAAATTATAGAAATAGACTTTATCCTCTAATTGCTTTCCATAAACACGTGTAGCTCTGGATAATATGGTGGGTGTTCAGCATGGCTGTGTTTAATGCCTTCTCGGTGACAAGAAGCTAGGGAAAATACGTATTAAGGCAGGCAGCAAGTCAGAAGGGACTCATGTAGGCGGAAGGAACGTAAGCAAATGGCTAGTAGGAAGGCAGGAAAGCAGGTAACAGGTATGTACAAGGTAAACAGACAGCCAATAGGATGGCAAGTAAGCAGGCAACCAGTTGAAAGGCAGGAAAGCAGGACGCCGTTTGGAAAGCAAGTAAGCAAGCAGGCAGTTGCAAATAAGGTAAACAGAAGGACAGTAGAAAGGCAAGCAAGTAGGAAGGCAGGTAAGCAAGCAGCCAGTAAGAAGTAAGCAATATAGAAGCCAGTGGAAACATAGGCAAGGAAGTAGCCAGCAGGCAGTAATATGGCAGACAACTAGGCAGGCTCACAGTTGGAGTACGAATACAGGGTACACCCACAATAAACCCAGAGCCTAAGTAGGCAAGTAAGAAGGCAGGCTGATAACCCAGGGAGGCAGGCAAACAGGGCAGGCACAAGTGAGTTGGAAGCCACCATAAACATGTCAGACTATCGATGCAAGCGATCTTGGTAACGTCGGCTAATTGAGCTGATTTACTGATCTCGTGCGCCAACTGTCTTCTAAAAGAAACTCTGCCTCCAGTACCTTAGTGCTAAAATACCATATCCGTATTATGCTCCCGATACGCACTGCATCTGAATGAGAAATGGTCACTCTTTCTTTGCTTAATCAGGCTTTTAAAAACAACCAACTTCGCTCATATTATAGATAAAACATGAGACTAGCTAACATTAATGAACATAAGTTCACAGCTAGTTGGGATAAAAAAAAAGGTGAATTTTTCTCCCATGAGAGTAAGTATTATACAGTAAGTCGTCTTCAGTCAGTTTAGCCAGATGCCAGTCACCATCCATCACGTCAGGAGCGTATATTTATTACGTCATTCCCTGCCATATGAAGGCACCAAGTGGGGGATTTAGATGCCTCTCGTCACTTGGCAATAATGATGCCAAACCCAGAAAGGCGAGGCTTGAGTGCTTATTAATATTCTGAGTCAACTCTGGGGAGCATCACTGCCCAATTATGCTAAGGATGTTCAGTTCAGCGCGTTCCAGGGGAATTCTATGGTAATCTGGTTGCAGTAACGACACAGAAATGTATGCATGTATGCGCGTGCGCACCTTCTTGGTTTGGTAAATATGAATAAATTCAACGTTTTTTGCGTGTGCATTAAATTTGTATATATTATTAATACAGTTCAACGTTGCAATTAATTTGCATATATATATATATATATATATATATATATATATATATATATATATATATATATATATATATATATATATATATATAATATATATATATAATATATCCAGTGCCAAGCATTAGGCCTATAAACATTCAGCGCAGTGAAGGGTTAAGTTAATTATTTATTGTTCTTGAGGAATAATATTTTTCTTCGTCAGTTTCTACATTTCTTGAAGCCGTGGACCGTTGCCGAGAAAGTTACTTATATGTTTAGAACAAAGTTTAAAGCTGTGTCTCTCCGAGCACAATCGTAATATTAACCAGAGCGTGTTCTGCGGAGAGAGTGAGGCACTCCATTCATATTACACCGACGGCCAAGCTTCCCAGCCCGCGCTAAAAAAAAAATCCTTGCGCTCTCAATAACCAATTAGAGGAAATCCATTTGATAATTGTTAGTGTGACTTCTTTTAATTCGGAGTGCATCACAGAACTGCTCGAGAAAAGACACTATTTTGTTATTAATAGGTTAAAATTTAGTTAGATTGTGTCTGTTCACATTAATTGCAGTTTTAATCTTGCCATTAAATGGACCTGATAGCTTGCTTTTTCTTTCATCTTTACTCAAAGAAAACGATAATTACTGTATCTGAGGAGAAATAATATGAATCTAATAGAAAACGAATATCTCACTGTGTAGTTAGCCTATAATCATCATCTCCCACTGTCTGCTGCCATTATTGGCCTGCCCATACAAGTGCCTATTATTACATAAGTTGTCATAGCTTGTTCCAGCTTTCAAATCTTTGGCCATTTCTGAATTCTTTAAACGTGAAGTAATCAATTAAAATCTGTTTAAATAATTACATTTAATAGTCGAAAAGTCACATAATGATTTACAAATTTGAAGGTTATATGTTCTAATGTTGCTGTGATTTATATCTGAGATAATCACCGATCGATTATCTGCGATTTGTGGTTGACTGTGTGATGATGACTTCTGTGGTCACTGCTTTTTCGTGTACCTGAACTGCCACATGAACACGAACTCTCTGTACCATTAGAGGTGCTCTGGATAGAACAAGGACCAGAATAATGAATACTGGAGGAAAAGGTCCTCCAATCCATACGAGACTGCTCCTATATACAGCCACCTAAACTCATTCACCCACATGACCAACCTAAACTGGAAATCATTGAGCGATCTCACGTCAACTAGTACGATTACATAGTTATGTTGACGCTTTGTTAGCTGTATGGAGGTGGATGGTAGTCTCGGACTTCATATTTTGTCTTCGTGAATGACTGATGCAGCGGCTGTGCCGACAGAGCTTTATTATTAATGGTAATAGCGTGTCATACATGAATTATCAGTCGATGAGTCCTGTTTAATACGATGCGATATATATGCACTATTATAAATTCGGTTTGAGAAGGCATACATAATGTATGAACGCTAAAGAAATATTTGATTACATCGGCATGATTCATATCGCGGCGCGACACGCATTACCTGTTTTCATCATGACTTGCGCAATGCACCAAGTTATCACTGACGCTATAAAAGTCTTTATAATTGTTGTATCATCAGGTAAAATGCTGAGATATATCATGGTATACTAATCTCTTACCCCTCACCCCCGCCCTCCGCCCCAAGTCCCTAGGTTAATGGTTAATGAAGCAGGGGAAGGGGAAGGGGAAGGAGAAGGGGAAGGGAAGGGGGGAATCTTTCAAGAAGAAGGTGGCATTTATTGGAATCGTGTGGAGACGGTGGAAAGGGATGCAGTAGTAATGTGAGTGAGCAAGTAAGAATCTGACGGTTGCGGCTCGAACATGTAATGTCTCTGCAGACGAGGAGTCACAATAACGTGGCTGAAATATGTTGATCAAACCACCCACTAGAAAGTGAAGAGACGACGACGTTTCGGTTCGTCCTGGACCGAAACGACGTCGTCCCCTCATTTTCTAGTGTGTGGTTTGGTCAACGTGTAAAGGCTCTGATAGGTTGTGACTGGGACGTGTAATGATTGGGAACAGTGACTTAGATGTGAGTAATTTAGATTGAGAAATGCATAGCATAATGGGATGTGTGGGCAGGGTACTGTAGGTAGGGTAGGGTGGGAAGAGTCGAGTAGACAGGGTAGTGTATATATGGATAATAGGTGCAGGCAGAGCACCTTACTTGTTGGTAGGGAAGTTGTGGGTAGGATAGTTTAAGGAGGGTATAGGTTTAAGTATCCTGAGCCTGTTATGCTCTATCATATCTACATTTGAAAGCGTGTACAGGTTCGTCCTCTGCCACCTCACCTCACATTTGCTCACTACTCTGACACGGAAAGAAATCTTTGTGAAGTCTCTGAGGCTCATTTGGTTACTCAGTTTGCATCTGTGACCCATTTGTCGAGAAACGCACGAGCTAAATTATCTGCCCATATCTGCTCTGCTAATTAACCTGATAATTTGGTTCTCAGTAATCATAGTTTGTCTTAACTCTTCTGTCCTGCAGTGACGTGAGATTTAATTCCTTCGTCCTTTCCCTAGAACTCCTACCCCCTTTTATTAGGAACTAGTCGCTTAGCATGCTTCAAAACTTTCACCAACTTCGTCTTGTATTTGACAAAATACTGGCCTCAGGCAGGCACCACACGAGGCAGACTCCACACACGGTTTCAAATGTAAGTATGATAACGCCCAATAGGCTCAGATACATCAGTTGATTGACAGACGAGAGGTGGGACCAAAGAGCCAAAGCTTAACCCACCCCCCTGTACACACTCCAGGATTGAATTAACATACATATTATTAGCTACTGAATGTTTTCTTATATAAAACTAGTTCTTATGTTGGCCAACTTGGCATACGCCGCTGATGATATCCGTTGATGTGGGCTTCTGAAGACAGGTAGAGTGTGATATCAGCCTTCAGGTCTTTCTACCAGATTAATAAAAAAATTCATCTCTTAATTGTTACCCATTACAAAGCTTCCTGTTCCCTACAAACTAGTTTTCATTAGTTTGTACATATACAAGTTAACCTCAAGTAGCCATTTGTTAGACAAGCAGAGATGCTATGGACTGTTATGAGCAGTCAGAAGCACCAATAAAGATTCAATCTTATGAGCAGTCAGAAGCACAGGCAAAGATACTGATATGTAAAATAATAAGTGGCGAAACGGTGCTGAGCAGCTGTCGTCAGCAATAGAAGATTAGCTGAAGCTTCACCAATCATGTTTTTATAATATTTCCTAGATGATAAAGCATTTGTGATGAGGGAAGAAAAAACAATAAATTATGAGCAATGAGAGAGGTAGTTTATATTCATAGGTTACTATTTGCTCTGCTGAAGTTACTCGACTTCTTCCCCAGGTTATGAGCATGGATTACTACTTACTCTCTGTTGAAATTACCAGAATGCGGTCACAGTTTATGAACATGGATTACTACTTATTTTATGTTGAAATTACCAGAATATGGTCACAGTTTATGAACATGGATTACTACTTACTCTCTGTTGAAATTACCAGAATGCGGTCACAGTTTATGAACATGGATTACTACTTATTTTCTGTTGAAATTACCAGAATGCGGTCACAGTGTGTGTGAACATGGATTACTACTTATTCTCTGTTGAAATTACCAGAATACGGTCACAGTTTATGAACATGGATTACTCCATTCTTTTGGGTTGTATGGGTCTCGAACCATGAACCCTACATGTGGGTCCACGAAGCTCTATCGACTGGGTTATGAGTAGTCGATAGAGCTTCGGGCTCATATTTGTGGGATCCACGGCTCGAGACCCATACAGCCCAGGTTAATGGAATGTTTATTTCCACGGAAGTGTGGATGACAAGTTAACATGGATTACTACTTTTTCTCTGTTGAAACTACAAAACTACAGTAAGTTTATAAGCATGGATTACAACTTATTCTCTGTTGAAATTACCAGATTATAATAACAGCTTATGAGCATGGATTACTACTTATTCTCTGTTGATACTACCAGATTATGGCAACAGTTTATGAACATGGATTATCACTAATTCCATGATGAAACTACGAGACTACAGTCACAGTTATGCAGATAGATTACTACTTGTTTTCTGTTGAAGTTACCAGACTACTTTCACTTTATCGATCTGCTTCATTTGTATATTTGTTTCATTAATTTCAATGTAATTTATATTACATATAATATGCAATATATTTTGTTTTTTAGAGTATTTATTTCTGGAATATATTCTTTTGAGGGGAGGATTATAGTAATAATTATTACATCACACAAAAAGAGTAGCACCCAACATCAAAGAATTCACCACGCGTGTTTGCGACACGCGATCAACACATCAGAAACCACACCATTCCACGTCACATCACACAATCACCTAATTATCAGACATCATACAACCACTTTACATCACATAACACCATTTAATGTTGCCACAATTGGTCACACAATCACCACACCAGATAACACAACCAACATGGCAATATACATTAACCATGCACCCAGTTCAAAACAAAATACAACCACATATCCCAACAAAATAGCTACCATGAATCCCCTCAACTCATCACACAGCCACCACAACTTATACAATGACCTCAGCACACCAAACAACCACCACAATACATCAAATAACCATCATATAACCATTATACTACATTATAAAACAACCACAACATGCCATTCAATCACCATCAACACATACAACTACAGTATGACAACATATACAACCACCACAGCATATTCATGTACCACAACACATGCAATCATCACCACAACACATACAACCACAACAACACATAAAATCTTTACACATCATTATACAACTAGCACAGCACATCATAAAACTACCATAACTTATCATATAATCACAACAATATATCATTCAAACCAAAACATATCATGCAACCACCACAACACATCATACAACTACCACAACATATCCAACCATCACAGTAATGCAACCACTGTATACACACTCAACCACTACAAAATATACAACCACCGGAATACATACCACCACCACAACATATACAACAACAATATCATACAACCACAACATATTCAACCACGCAACACATACAACCAACACAACATATAGAACCGTTTCAACATATCATACAATCAACTCAACATATCATTCAACCACAAAAACGTATTCAAGCACCGCAACACATCATACAACCACCACAATATTATCATACAACCGCCTCAATACATACAACCACCACAACTTATTCAAGCCCCAAAATTCATTAGACAACCACCATAACTTATACAACTACCACAGCACATTCAACTTTCACAACGTATCATTTTCCCACCACATTATATCACTCAACCACCACAACATATACAAACGATACGTCACAATACATCTTGTTTACAAGTTTCAAGTACAGAAAATATAAGTAACTGAACAACCAGACCACCTTACACCACAACATCACCCAACCATACTCTTCCTCTCTCGATCTATAAACCCATTCACAACCCCCGCACCCATAACCCCCACATTCATAACCTATTATCTAACGACTTGCCTTTGAGCCTCACGTGCTAGCAGTCCACCCATTACCCACGCTCCCCCCACTTATTCGTTGTGTTAACTAATAACAACCCATTAACTTAGCTTCTAATTACACTTATTTTGTTTTGAGATGTTAAGAGGTCCGTAAATATCTGTTTGTTAAATTGTTTGTTGAACTTTCCTCTCCTAAAGTCAACTTTCACATGGTAGTTGTCTAATGCTTCGAAGTTCTCCGGTAGTTAGTTGTCTTATGCTTCGCCTTGTTTAATTAGTTGTCTAATGGTTCGAAGTTGTTCGGTAGTTGTCTAATGCTTCGGACCCCAACCAAGGTTTTGGGGCCTCTGGTTTGGTGCCTCCAAACCCTTGCAGTGAAGTCAATAGTTCCAGATTGGTCGGTTTTAATACCATCGTGGCCGA
This sequence comes from Procambarus clarkii, assembly GCF_040958095.1. Taxonomy (NCBI): domain Eukaryota; kingdom Metazoa; phylum Arthropoda; class Malacostraca; order Decapoda; family Cambaridae; genus Procambarus; species Procambarus clarkii. Next base: position 11,979,683 of record NC_091193.1, read on the forward strand.
GTCGGTTAGGTCAGGTGTCTGAGAAACAGCAACACAAATAAACAGCTCGCAACACATTCCATGAAACACATTGTACCCAACACACTTCACAGCAACGCACAATGCACATCACACAGCACAAACCTATGCAAAACACAACAGAGCTAAGAGGTTCAAGCTACGACCAGAAGCTAATAGAACTTAATTTTACAGTCCAATAGCTTAGAAGGAACAGAGGGAAAATGATTACAACTTACAAGATACTGATGGTAACAGATAAAGGAGACAAGGATTGCCTCTTTAGATTGAGAGAAAGAAGAACAAGAGGACACAGGTGCGTGCTGAAAGCGCAAACGACCCGAATGACCGTTAGAAAGTACTAGTTCCCTTTACGGGGTCCGAGTACTTTCTTTGATTAGTACCCGTACAAGAATGGAATGCTCTAAGAGAAGAAGTTGTGAAAGTCACCTTCATCCACAACTTTAGGGCCCAACTCGACAAAGAATCTGAAAGTTAAAGTAGTTAAGTTTAAACGCAACAGGTACAAGGCTAGTAGACGGGGGCATAAAGAGCTATACCTCACTCCCCCGTACACACTCATAGGTAAGAACTTATGGGTAAGTACAAAACACATAATATGTGCAGCAACACCACAACACATATTACAATAGCACAAAATATGCAACACAGCACAATACATCACAAAACAATGTTATGCACAACAACACGCCACACACCCATGCTTAACACACACACAAGCAACACACTGAACAAATCCACAAGGGCCGTGACGAGGATTCGAACCTGCGTCCGAGAGCATCCCAGACGCTGCCTTAATCGACTGAGCTACGACTTAATCGAATCGAGCTACGTTCGAATCCTCGTCACGGCCCTTGTGGATTGGTTCATTTGATGCATCACGCTATTGTGATTTCTGTGTGTAAGCAACACACTGTTTTCTGAAACATGCCAACAAATAACAAAACACAAACAAGAAACACACTACTTACTGCAACATGCCAATACATTACCAAACAACTTCAATAAACTTCCTCCCAATCATCATACCTCACCACTTGGGCTGGACGGTAGAGCGACGATCTCGCTTCGTGCAGGTCGGCGTTCAATCCCAGACCGTTCAAGTGATTGGGCACCAATTCCTTTTCCTCCCGTCCCATCCCAAATCCTTATCCTGACCCCCTTCCAGGTGCTATATAGTCGTAATAGCTTGGCGCTTTCTCCTGATAGTTCCCTTCTCTAGACTCTCACGCGGTCCTGGGTTCCCAGCTCTTCCTGATGCGAACGCTCGGTCAGACCAACTATAGACTTTGCTCCAAAACAACTTACCTTGGGGGGGGGGGGAGGGTTCACCCACCTGAAATTAACTCGTCCTCCCTAAATGCTCCCTAAGGGAACACTTGAAGATGTAGACGCAGGTGGGTCTGTTAATCACCCTCACAAACCTTCGGCTTCAACCCACCCACAAACACCAGCCCTCTTGTGAGGGATGGGTTACCTGGGTCATGTGTTATTATTTACCTGTTTTTTTGCGAGAATTATGTCTGTTTCTGTCTAGTTTCCACCTGTCTTATCAGCTCTCGTGTCACCTTTTTGCCAGTTTTTCACCCGTCTTTCATCAGCCCTCACCAATATTTAGTCTGACCTCGTGTCCATCATCTTTCTAGACATCAGCCATTAAATTGAAGGCATCACCTCTTTTGTGTCGTTCCCTGTCTGTTTTGTCTCATCTCTCACCTCTCCTGTGTCAGACCTCACATGTCTTATTTCAGCCTTCACCTGTCTTGTGCCAGCAGTCGCCTGTCGTGCAAATTTTCATCTGTCAGGTACCAACCTTCATCTGTCTTGTGCCAACATTCGTATCTCTTGTGCCAGCAGTCACATGTCTTAGACTATAATCATGCCATGTACTAACCTTCACCTGTCCTGTGCCATGCTTCAACTGTCTTGTCTGCCAGCCCTCACCTGTCTTCTGCCAGCCCTCACCTGTCTTCTGCCAGCCCTCACCTGTCTTCTGCCAGCCCTCACCTGTCTTCTGCCAGCCCTCACCTGTCTTCTGTCAGCCTTCACCAATCTTGTGTCATACCTAAGCCTACCTGCCTGCAACCTTCAAAAACTCCTCCCCGACCCCACCCCACCCCTCTCTCTCTCTCTCTCTCTCTCTCTCTCTCTCTCTCTCTCTCTCTCTCTCTCTCTCTCTCTCTCTCTCTCTCTCTCTCTCTCTCTCTCTCTCTTTCTCTCTCTTCTCTCTGCCCCTACCCCCATCCTTTATTCTTTTTTACCTCACCCTAGGGAGGTAAAACTACCTCCCTACCTCCCACCCTCTCTTAAGACGGCCTCGCCTCAAGATGAGTAAAAAACGGGCAACTAGGCATGAGTAATGACTCAGAGAGACGGAGTAACGAGAGGCTAATGTATTCTCGGAGCAGCCTCAACATGCGTCCACTCGTACTAATTATCATTTAAACAATAGGAAAATGAGTACGCCGGTGATTTATGGCTATAAAGCAGCGGCGAGGTCTATAAAGCACTGTATAGGCAGGCGGGGGTTCTGGTGTCTGTCCGTGTGTCGTGATAAACGGCAACAAGATGGGCTGCCCTGTGGAAGCTTATTCGAACATCTCTTGACATAATGGAGTCGCCAGAGTTGTAATGATTCAACACTGAAGGTCAGGTGTACAGTGAGGCTTTATGGTTGTACTTCTCTGTCTGCTTGCATCACGTAACATGGCAACTCCCCAGTAAAGAGATAATCGCATAATAGAAAGCCTTCAGTGACTCTCCGGTGATTACTCTACTTTCTCCCTGTAAGAGACTGGTTGCCACTAGATTCTCTAAGTACCTCAATCCTAATCAATTATTCTGGCCGATTCTATCGGCTATCAGCCACAATACTTGTCCAGACTTCTGCCAGTTAGTCTTAATCCACTAAATAATCCCCAACATCTTGTTCTTCTCAGTCTCTATCAAATCTCACATCTCGGTCCACTTCGGCTTATTCTGTATCATTAAATAAATGCCGAGTGAATTTAGTGGTTTAGTTCGAAAGTGATTGGTGATATATTTTTCTGGTTAAATGTTGTATGGCATCTTTTGCTTTTTAAAATGTCAGCAACCATCTAGTTTTTTTTTTTTTTTACATTTTAGATCATATAAATTTCAATTTTATTACTGTAATAGCTTTCAGCTTGAAATGATTCAGTATATATCAGTGTCTTCCTATGTCCATTGTTTTTCTTCCACATTTGGAGTTCGGACAAAAATTAACGAACTTTCTTTTCTTCCAAATCCAGCAAGATCATTTCACGTTCCATCCTTGAGACCCTCTGACTTCACCGTCTGGGTCGTGAGGTGTGAGAAGGGGCTGATCTCAAACATCTAATTACTCTCTCCTCTTCCAAAACATGATCCGGTCATTCACCAGTATATTCTTCTAACATATACTAACCAACATAGTCTTATCTCCAACATATTCTTCTCACCAACATATTCTGTTTTGTTCTATAAGGTGATAACAGAGTAAATACCATTGCTTCTTGCCACTCCTAATCAAACTTTTGTATACATCCAATCAGCAATAACTTTCTTGCTGTGGAATGTGTATTTTTTTTACTTCTACTGCACTCCCTTCCATGAAAACAGAAGCAACAAAAGAGCTACCAGCAAAGCCCGTTTTTTTCCTGTATGCCTTAACTTGGCTACCACAGTATTAAAGAGAAGTGGGCATATTTGGGCAACGTGAAGTGAAGTTGGCAGGCATGGGTACGTGAATGGGCAGATATGGGCAATAGAGGCACATAATCTGCCATTCTTTGAGGTGTACTAAACACAAGAACAGGTTATGGAAGCTTAGAGGAATACAGTGCCAGGCAATTTAAGTAAGAGTACATGAAACCTAAAACTGGTTGTCAGGATTGCCACGCATGAAAGATTCCCTCTCTCTGGCACACCGAGGTTTAAAGACCTTTGAACGACCTAGAGATCTGTCATTTAGACAAGCCCATTTATGAACATTACAATCTAAAATTTGTAGTGCAGTAAATCTGAAAAATGTGTAAGTCTGAAAAATATGTAAGTCTAAAAAACCAACTGAAAATCCACATAAATTTTGAACGTCAACTGAAAGTCTTCCGTGTGGATTATAACCTTCGATATCGTGATTAACATTTTTTCGTGTTTTTTTTTCCCCATCGATAAATTGGAAATTATGTTCTTAAGTTTTTTCTAGATATTCTTGCACATGCTCTACTATTTTGAATAACTATGTCTTGGCTTAGTGTGGCGATATTCATGGATTTAGTGTGACACTGGCGATATTCATGGATTTTTCATTTTGTTTTTCTATTACAGACGTGGCCATACATTTTCAATGCTAAACAGCATATATAGATTTTCTTCTGTCCTCCACGGACAAGGTTAGAGATTTGTTAAACATATAGTTCAGTGATTTATTGAGCAATCAATCACACGTGATTGAAGTCCTTTTAAAATGCTAATCTAACCTACATACATCAATACATAAATAAACAGACTTACGACTGTCCTACATAAAGCGTGTACGAGGTGTCTTTTACATAGTATCATTAATGTGCGTTTACAAGGGTGAAATGCAATTCTTACAAATATCCTGTACACACACACACACACACACACACACACAAACACACACACACACACCTAGGCGGGATCCAAGAGTCAATGCTCGATCCTGCAGACACAACTAGGTGAGTACAGTAGTAGTGTGTAGAAGTAGAATAGTAGTAGTAGTAGAAACAGTTGATTGCCAGTTGAGAGGCGGGCCGAAGAGCAGAGCTCAACCCCCGCAAGCACGACTAGGTGAATACACACACACACACAAACACATATATATCGACTTCGTTATATATATATATATATATATATATATATATATATATATATATATATATATATATATATATATATATATATATATATATATATATATATGGAACAATGGGTATTAATTGTGTACAACTATAGAATTATAGTTGTGCACAACTATATTCTACCCACTTCAAGACTCCGTACCAATATAGAAGCATCAAGAGGAAGTTTGGGCCAATAGGCCCTTTGCAGTTACTTCCATTCTTATGCTCTCATATATCCAATTAATACCCACATCTCTCTCTCTCTCTCTCTCTATATATATATATATATATATATATATATATATATATATAATCATTGAATATGACCGCATATTCTGTATTTACTATACAGAATACATTATACAGGAGGGTGAAGAAACACTAGATCACTTAATCTTTCCATTTATTGACACGGCAATACGAAAGATAATAGACAGGAATTGCAAACCTTGCTGTGAAAAAGGCAAGAATTCGTCCTTTCGTTTATTATATCAACCCTCATACATCTTCCCTCATTATGAGAAATATCATCTCTGCCACCTCTGACAAACCGAGGTGTACTAAAGTAATGTATCAATACACATGCAGCTCTGGAGACTGTGCACTCCGAAATATATGCTTCATTGGACATACCATAAATACAATGAGTAGACATCTTTGACTTCATTTGCAGGACGGAGGTATTAAGCAACATCATTCTCAATTCCACAATACCATCCTTAGTCGCCATGATATAGTGAAAGATACGACAATAATCACACACACCGACGATCGTAGGAAGCTTCGTATACTGGAGGCTGTGTTCATTCAGAAGATGACACCAGTAATCAACATCCAGATGAACTCGACTTCGAGTATACAGGTGTTCGATGGTCCTCTATTGATCCAGAGGGAAGATGTAAGACCTGGAAGATATAAGATGGGGTCAGGTGTAAGCAATGGGTATACATTGGGTATACATAAGGATAAAGAGTAAGGCATAAAGGAGAAAAGAGTAGAATAAGTCTCTAATTCTTATTCTTATTAAGAATAAGTAGAATAAGAAAAAGTAGAATAAGTAGAATAAGGCATAAAGGAGAAAAGAGTAGAATAAGTCTAAATAGGGTACAAAACACATTTTGTGTTTTGTACCCTATTTAGATTTATTCTACTCTTTTTCTCCTTTATGCCTTACTCTTTAACCTTATGAATACCCAATGTATACCCATTATTTACACATGACCCCATTCTTTCATCCATTTGTATTCACCTGACCCACATTTAGTATAAATATAATGTCCTGTACTGTAACATTTGACGGGCTCACCATAGCCCGTGCTACTTGGAACTTTTAGTTCCGAGTGGCTGAATCTAAAACAACAACAACAACTGTAACATCACTTGAGAAAGAACCATGTAGGTTTGAAATATTGTGCAATTTTATAATAAGTGTAATACATTATACATTTATTTACTTCTTTTTCATCACCTCGAAAACAAACATGACTTTTGGAGAACGCCTCTTCCAACTAAACGCTGATGCAAGAGCACTAGTTAGAGGGATAGAAGCCCTAAACCAGAAAATAGTTAATACAGAATATGATGTCATATTCAATGAGACCTGTATATAAGAAAACCTGCTGCCATTATACACCAATATATATATATATATATATATATATATATATATATATATATATATATATATATATATTATATATATATATATATATATATATATATATATATATATATATATATATAATATTATGTCCCTCCTACTTTGACTTTGATAGCTGCTGTAGAAACTAGAGTGTTATTAAGCACTTAACCACTGAAGATGATTAAGCTGCTTATGCAAGCTCAAATTATAGGTACACCATATTCATTGCAGAACTTATAAATTACAAAGTCAGTCTTATGTACAGGTGTAGGATATCAGCAAGTGTTCCAGCATTCAGTATTTACAGCCTTCAGCATATCTCAACCCCGGGGGGGGGGGGGAAGTCAATCAATATGGGACATTCTACAAATATAATGTTCTAAGGAGTGCATGTTTTCTCTTTTAAAAAATTGACACGTGGAGTTTTCGACATTTGAGTTTTCAGAAAGCTGCCATATACATCTATATCCCAAGCGTATTCTGGCCCCTATAACATCACATTGCCTAGCTCTTGCTCTATTAGTTCCATATATAAATGTTTCCTCACGATTTGTATCATAATGTTTAATGCTACGGCTTTCGGGTCTTTATGAATTGGTTAGGTCAGTTAGATTTTCATCAATTATTTGTTTAAGTGACTTTTTGTCACTGACTCTTTCAGTTACTCTTTGTCACTGATAGTGAAATAGCCCGATTTATTTCTGCTACTAGTCTACTACAGGCTGTCTTTGCAAGCATGTCACCAGTATTATGTGTGAGTTGCCAACATGTGATGGTATCCAAAGGAATTTAATTTCAAATCTATTTTCTTTAGCAGCTGAAACATTTTCTCGAATATCGCTTGTGAGTTGGGGTAAGACGCGTCTACGAAGTAATTAAACTTAAGGACCACAGTTATATGATACATTTACCAACTATAAAATAAATTTCACTAACGTAATAAAGGAAAGAACACGGATTTTGAAGATAAAAACCATAACATTTATGATGATTGGTAAAGACTAAACGAGACAATAGAAAAAAAATAGTAAGGACAAATATTTTATGATAATGACTATACATGGCGGAAATTTTTTTTAGAAAAATATATTTATTAACAGATATGACATGAAGATAAGTCATATATGTTTATATGACATACCTGTCATATAAACAGATATAACAAATATGACATATATATATGACTATATGTATGACCCAACGAGAACCTGATTGATGACCAGACCACACACCAGAAGGAGAAGGGACGACGACGTTTCGGTCCGTCCCGGACCATTCTCAAGTCGATTCTCAAGTCGATACGTTGAGAACCTGATTCTCCACTTTCCTCTACCGCCTCCAACTTTCCTTCCCCCCTCTATCCTTCTACCCCCCCCCCCTCTCCCCATCTTCACTTTCCTTCTCCTTGAACCTTCCTCCTCCTCCTCCCTCCACCCCTCCTTAACGTCAACACTCCAATTTGCACTGGAGCTTGCACCATCAATAACGAGGCTCCACTGAAGAATTGATTGTCAAACACTTGCGATCTTTCGGCGCCCAGCCAGCAAGCGACTTGAGGGATGGATCAAGGCGGAGAGTTTGGTGTTCCGGGCGTTTGTCACGGCACTGCCTCAGCCGAGATCCGTGCCTTGATACGACTGATGGATAGCGAGGATTGGAAGCTGGATAGACATAGAGGTGAGAGCAGCTCCTACCAAACACGCCATGTAAATACAAGGTTATTAGCGTTTTAGCATCGTAAAAAAATGCATTGTGGTTTTAGGTGAGGGTGAAGGGACAGTGAGGGGGGAAAGAGAGCAGAGAATGACACAGATTACGTTGAGAATGTCATAGCTGTAGATAGATATATATGTATTTACATAGCAAGATAGGAACTCTAAGAAAGGCGGGAAAACAGAAAATGTAGATTAGATAAATTACAAAATTGCAGATTAGAATATAGACGTGTACACATTTAACAGTAAGTTTACAGGTAGAATGGTCCAGGACGGACCGAAACGTCGTCGTCCGTCCTGGTGTGGACGGACGACGACGTTTTCAACTTCTTCAACTTCTAGTGTGTGGTCTGGTCTAGTGTGTGGTCTGGTCAACTTCTAGTGTGTGGTCTGGTCAACAATTTACAGGTAGAAGTTGACACACAGGTAAATATAGACAAACAGGAAGTAATAAACAGATAGCAAGCAGCAGACCGGTATGTAGCAGAAGACCGACAAAGGGTGAGAAGTATATAATAAATAATGGAGAAAGGTCTGTTGAGTATATGAAAAGTAGTATGAGCAGATAAACAAAAAAATCTGAGTTGTAAAACATTAAAAAAAAAAAAGGTCTGTTAACATACTAAAACAAAACAGACTTAAAACAGTGACAGAAACAAAGGGAGAGACGAGACAGCAGACAGGATGAACATGTGTCGTGTTTGTCTCTGGGATAGGATCAAGTATGCTCCTTGTTTGCATGAGGGGGGAGAGAGAGAGAGAGAGAGAGAGAGAGAGAGAGAGAGAGAGAGAGAGAGAGAGAGAGAGAGAGAGAAAGAGAGAGAGAGAGAGAGAGAGAGAGAGAGAGCGACAACGCGAGCCCTAAAATGGTCTAATCGCTCGTAGTGGCTCTGCACTATATTACTCTGACTTCCCTGAATCCCTTATTGACATTCATTGTATGTTAGGAATCACCAGATAGCTAGCTACTCATTTGCAATATCACAGCTGAAGGTCAAGTGATTTTTTTCGTGTCAAATATTCTGTTTAACTGGCCTGCTTTGAGCTGGCAATTGATGTGTTGGAGTGATAACGTCTTGTATAAAGGATTAGTTGATCTCAGGACGATCAACAGTAAATCATTCTTGCTGCATAATTCATCCATTTAATTGGTGAGTATCAACCCGTTTATATGAGTAAAATATTGATTCGTGCTTTCCGGTCGAGTATTTTTATTGAATACCAACACAAGGGACTTACAGACAGCCAAGTCAGATCCAGAAATTAGTCGATAAGTTTTCTCGCCAGCATATTTGGCTCTGCCCGTGACGGACCAATGGTTATGCATGGATGATTAATGCTCGAGAATGTGATTGGTCCGTTTATGATAGAGTCTTGGGGAAAGGGAGTGGTAATGCGGCGTGACTACGATATTAAGCAACAGTATATATTGAGATGGATTTAGTTTATTCAGAGGAAGTGACCGCTGAAAGTTTCTTGCTCTCAGCTATCGTAATAAATGGGATTATCTAGATTAATGCAGCAACTGGCAATTAGAGAACTGGTTGCGCGGTACTGTTGCAATATTTTAAATGCGGCTTATTCGTTCTTATCTCTTAATAAACTGATTTTCTGAATTAACGATAGTTTAAATCTATATGCAGGTTATACAAAATCAACGTTTTATTCGTTTGATATTTGATGTATTTTGAACTGAAAGCATGATACGAATGATTCTTACTTTTAACTGAAAATACTGACACGTCATTTCGTTCAGGAGGGAATTCTTCGTTCATAAATTTCTTAATTAATTTATTCGAATGAGAACCAATTTTGTGAGAGTGCGGTGAGTTAGTGAAGGTTAGTGCTACTCTCAGGCACTTTGTACTTCCTCATTCCTCCTGTTGTTTATCCTAAAGTGTTCTTTTTCATTCTCCTTTTCCTCCATATTCCTTGTCCTACGTTTTACGTCCTCCATGTTCACTTCCTCTACCTCTTTTTTCCTAAACCCTTTTCCTTCATTTCCTAAACCATTCCTCTATCTCCTTCCCTTTATCCTTTCCCCTTGCCATCCTTTATCTCATTCCCTTATCACTTTCTACCTATCCTCATCCCCTACTCGTTTCCTCTACCCTTCGAATACACTGCAGCTCCCATCCGATCGAATATACAACTACAAATAAATAAGGCTACACTCCAGCCGTTTCTCAAATCTCCCACAATACCACTGCACACCTTAAAGAAAACTTGCATGTAAAAACTACAAGCAGTGCAAAATAAGGCGCTAAGAAGAATTGCAAATCACTATGATCAGACAATCTTCAAGCTCTACCAACTGAACATACAGCCACTAAATATCAGACTGCAGCACCAAAGCACCAGGGTGTGAAACACGATCGAAATGTTAGAAGACCCAATGCTAGAAAGATTTCTCAAAGATGAGACGTCCCACTCCCACAGCTGGTGGTCCAAGGTGATACGACCCACTCCCACAGCTGATGGTCCAAGGTGAGACGCCCCACTCCCACAGCTGATGGTCCAAGGTGAGACGCCCCACTCCCACAGCTGGTGGTCCAAGGTGAGACGCCCCACTCCCACAGCTGGTGGTCCAAGGTGAGACGACCCACTGCCACAGCTGGTGGTCCAAGGTGAGACGCCCCACTCCCACAGCTGGTGGTCCAAGATGTCTCATCTTGGCCACATTGCCACAGCTGGTGGTCCAAGATGAGACGACCCACTCCCACAGTTGTTCCCCATAGATGACGTCCCACGTCCATAGCTGGTGGCCCAAGAGTTTCGATGAAATACGAGCCCTCTTAAACAGACCATTAAAACATATACAAAAGCATCTAATTGTGTGTATATGAATGCTACAAAGTATTCATCTTTTGACATCGATATGTGATGAAATACATGTGAAGGACCTTACTCACACTTACAGCTCTCTGATAAGAAACAGCAAGCTTAGCTTAACTACCCCCCCCCCCCACACACACACACATACACACACACACTCACATCGTGTCAGCAAGGCCGTCATCCCACCTGCTATCTACTATATATACTATATTATGTGTGAATAGGGAATATATGCTATATTCCCTATTTCCAAACTTCACTCTTCACATGTGCCTCTCCATCCTCTTTATTCTCTTCACTCTAAAAAAAAATAGAACTTTCCCCCACGGTTCTACACCCCTCACCCCCACAGTCAGGGCCCTCACTACCCCATCACGGCCGGCACCCTATATAAGTGACAAGGAACATAAGGGTAAGAGTTAGTTACTGCTCCCATAATGTATCCTCGGAGCCCTTGTCGCCTTGTCTTCTAGGACCCATGCCTCATTTGTTCTCTCTCTCTCTCTCTCTCTCTCTCTCTCTCTCTCTCTCTCTCTCTCTCTCTCTCTCTCTCTCTCTCTCTCTCTCTCTCTCTCTCTCTCTCTCTCTCTCTCTCTCTCTTAAAAAAACCAGGGCAAGGTCTTTCTCAGATATTGCCGGTCTGCCTTTCTCTCATCTGTCCATTTATCTTTCAATCTATCAGTCGATCTATCTATCCATCTGTTCATCCATCTATCCATTTATCTATTTATTCAACTGTCTATTCTTCAATCAATCTATCCATCCATCTGTCTATCCATTAATCTATCCATAAATTTATCTATCCACCCATATATATATCCATCCATATATCCATCCATTTATTCATCCATCTATCTATCCATCCATCTGTCTATCCATACTATCCATCAATTTGTCTCTTTCTATCCAACTGCCTTTTTTTCGTCCATCTATCTATTCATCCATCCATCTATCTATGGATAGATGGACAGATGGATATGACTTCAAATCACAAAACACCTGACTTGATCGTGATGTTGTTGACCCAGAACACCACACATACACACACACAAACGTGTCACCAAGACTAGTCACCATTCACTAGTGACTAGAACGAGTCACCATTCGCGGCAAATCCCCCGACGCGGCTGTCCTCCCAATGTTTACTATTTGTCTGTGTACAAGCGCTAGGAACAAGCGACTTGCTCCAGCCGCAGCCGATTTAGACCCTCTTTATAGGGGGGTTCACTCGTTGGGGGATGCTAATGAACCTGTGTCACGCGGCGGGTCTCAACCTGCTTAATGGGATTCAAACCACCTCGACCGTCCTAACGCGGGGCGCTGGTGTTGGTTGGGCCTCCCTTGGTGTTGGGTGGGGTGTGTTGGTGATGGTTGGGCCTCCCTTGGTGTTGGGTGGGGTGTGTTGGTGATGGTTGGGCCTCCCTTGGTGTTGGGGCTGGGTGTTGGTGATGGTTGGGCCTCCCGTGATGTTGGGTCTGGTGTGTTGGTCATGGTTGGGCCTCCCGTGATGTTGGGGCTGGGTGTTGGTGATGGTTGGGCCTCCCGTGATGTAGGGGCTGGTGTGTTGGTGTTGGTTGGGCCTCCCGTGATGTTGGGTCTGGTGTGTTGGTGTTGGTTGGGCCTCCCGTGATGTTGGGTCTGGTGTGTTGGTGATGGGCCTCCCTTGGTGTTGGTGATGGTTGGGCCTCCCGTGATGTTGGGTCTGGTGTGTTGGTGTTGGTTGGGCCTCCCGTGATGTTGGGTCTGGTGTGTTGGTGTTGGTTGGGCCTCCCGTGATGTTGGGTCTGGTGTGTTGGTGATGGGCCTCCCTTGGTGTTGGTGATGGTTGGGCCTCCCGTGATGTTGGGTCTGGTGTGTTGGTGTTGGTTGGGCCTCCCGTGATGTTGGGGCTGGGTGTTGGTGTTGGTTGGGCCTCCCGTGATGTTGGGTCCTGATTTTGCACGAGGAAGATGTTTTCGTAGTCGCTGTGCTTAGGGTTGTTTGTAAGATAGAAATATATTTCAAGGTTCCGGTATTGTGTGATGTTTTGTAAGTTTCTCTGGCTCTGCTTTCTGGTGGTCGTGGCTCCCGATCGACTCCCCTGGAGGTCGTAACTAGTGTTTGATGTACCTCTATTACTCCCAACATTCTTCCCTTATTCTCTACCTCATACTTTCATACCCGTCACCCTCCACCTACTTCCCGTTCCTTCGTTCAAACTTCCCCTTCCTCTCCCTTCAGACGTGCCTCACCCACAATGCCCTCTATGCCTCAGGAGCGGCTGCCTCCTCCTCCTCCCTCTCCAGCAACCCCAATAAGTCGGATCTAACCCGGCTGTAAGCGTGTGAAGTAATCGCTCGTTGTCTGTGTAACTAAGACAGATCCCTTCCTGTTTCAACCGCTTACTGTCGGGCTCAGGCAATGGGCCCTCTCGTTATGCTTGTTGTACCACCCACACTGACGAGCCCTAGTTACGCCCGACCCGGTAGACCTCCCAGCCCTCCCGGTATAACTACGAGCTCTTCCGGTAAACCTCCTAACCTTCTCGGTAAACCTTTCGTGCTTTCCGGTAAGCCTCTCAACTCCCCCTGTGAAATTTCCAACGATGTAGGTAATCCTCGCAACTCTTCTGGTAAACTTTCTGTCACCTTCTCGGGGACTTTTCATCTCTCTCCCTCCTTTTCATTTTTCTCCTCTTTCCCTACATTACCACTTCTCTCTCTCTCTCTCTCTCTCTCTCTCTCTCTCTCTCTCTCTCTCTCTCTCTCTCTCTCTCTCTCTCTCTCTCTCTCTCTCTCTCTCTCTCTTTCTCTCTCTCTCTCTCTCTCTCTCTCTCTCTCTCTCTCTCTCTCTCTCTCTCTCTCTCTCTCCTTATATATATATATATATATATATATATATATATATATATATATATATATATATTATATATATATATATATATATATATATATATATATATATATATATATATATATATATATATATATATATATATAATATATACTAGCTGTACCCGGCCATGCGTTGCTATGGCTCAGCAAACCACAACAACCTTCCTCAGTCCCCTCGTCCTCCCCAAAATTCCCCTCCTCCGCCGTCCCTTTGTCTTCCCGACCATCCCCCACTCCAGCGTCCCCTCGTCCTCTTAACTATTCCCAACCTCATCGTCCCCTCATCCTTCCCACCATCTCCAACTTCCCCGTCCCCTCATCCTCAGTATTATTCCCCCCTCCCCCGTCCCCTCGTCCTCCCCACCATTCCCTACTCGTCTGATGGATTTCCAAATGATCTGATGTACAGGAGTAGACGACTTCTCACGCCTGTTAGAAGGCTTTGAGCTTTCCCTTCCCACAGCTTATGGTATAAGCCTGACCCTACTAGTTCTCCTAGGAACACGACCAGTCAATCGGTTTACAACCACGTCTTTCTCTCTCCCTCTCTCTGGCTTTCCGTTTTCATGTTACCAAAACCTCCAAGCGGGTTTATAAGTATAAATTTGTCACGGTATTTCGTGTACAGCGGGAAAGTTAAAACACATGGCAGTTAAGCTGCCATGATCACTTGTCAAAACGCAAACATTACATTGTATTAACCTAAGGTGAAACGATACCTAGATTGGCACTTGGATTTTTTTTGTTTTGTATTTTGTGGTTAAGTTACCCCTGCTGCAGCCTCAGGGGAGTAATGGCCGCCACACTAGCGCAACTCGCTCCTTTATTACGCGGTGTAAATCACACTTGGGATCTCCTTATTGCTTTAGCGTGACGATGCGTGGTGCAAGGCATGAGACTGGGAACGACAGTAGCAGCTTTTTGTCGGTGTTTTCGCTTGTCTATATCTATCTCCGGTTTCAGTTCTCTCTCTCTCTCTCTCTCTCTCTCTCTCTCTCTCTCTCTCTCTCTCTCTCTCTCTCTCTCTCTCTCTCTCTCTCTCTCTCTCTCTCTCTCTCTGACTTTCTGGGATCTCTACTCAACTATTTGCTTCTGTATTTATGTTTTTTTTATAATTTATTTATATTTGATCATCAGTGTTTTTCAAGATGGCTGTCTATCAGTCACGTTTGAAGTGATGCTTTATCTGTTTTGATGTAATGCTTTGCTTGTTTAAAGTGCTGTTTTTTCTTTTTAAAACTTCTTGTCTGCTACTTTTGTCCTCCTTTTTGTCCTATGCTTAATCTGCTTGAAAAGAGGATTTCTCTGCTTGTTGTGATACTTTACCTGGTTTATTTGTAAGACATAATGCATTATCTTGTTTATTTGCTAGCTGTAATGCTTTATCTGCTTGACGCGATTCTTTATCTGCTTGATGCAATGTTTTATCTGCTTCCTGCAATGCTTTACCTTCTTCTAGTTCATACTTAATCTACTCAATCCTCGACAGAAAAATGCGTCCACCAACTTGAATTAATGTTTTCCTCTGCCTAAGATTACTATTACTCCTAAATAAATGAAATTGATCACCTTGGAGTAATGATTGCTCTGCTCGATGTAATGATTAATATTCTCTAACAGATGTTTGCTCTGATTGAATTAATGATTTCTCAGCGGGGAGTATAACCTCTCCTTGAATAAATGTGCTTGCACTAATGCGTGCCTAGAATTAATGCTTGCTTTGAGTAACGCTTTAGCTTATCTACAGTCATTTAATCCATGCCGCAGAAGTCCTGTACTACGTGTGTGTCGAATTATCTTTGCAAGTTAAATGAAGCTCTTCGGCTTGAAGCCCTGTGTGTGCATGCTGGCGTTTATCGCGTCTATAGTGGCCCCGGCTTTTCGTTTTGCAACAATACCTTGTCACTGGAACAAAAATGTCATTTGTAGATCGGTAAACACGTGGATTTATTTGTTTACTTTGAATTGCATTTGGGAGTTCATTTGACTTGTGCAAAGTGGGTCTGGGTATGTGTTTGTGTGTGTGTGTGTGTGTGTGTGTGTGTGTGTGTGTGTGTCTGGAGGAGGGGCGTGTACTCACCTAGTTGTATTTGCGGGAAATGTGCCATTGCCGTTAGGTTTCGCCTCTATTTATTTAATCAAGTTGGTGACTAAGTTCCAGAGTCTATTGGGCTCTGTCCAATTGTCTTATTTACATTTAAAGCTGTGTATGGAGTCTGCCTCCAGCACATCACTTCTTAGCTCGTTAAATTTGTTCACTATTCGGATACCGAAACAAAAATGTATAATTCTGTGGTTCATTTGGGTACTTTGTTTCCATATATTTCCTTTTTGTTCGTGTGCTAACCCTGACACGAAGCCTTGTCTGTGTGTCCTTGTCTGTTTTGTCTTTTATCCATGAGTATTTTGTAGTATCGTGTCTCCCTGTTTCGTCTCTCTTTCATCCAGTGACGTGAGGTTTAAACCTAACATCACCTCTAAAGTCACGTTTAAGTGACCTCTAAATTTTCTCCAGCTTCGTTTTGTGTCTAACGCTGTAATTGGTCCGATATAAATGATGTACACAATTCTAAACAACTCTGTTTAGATTCCTAAAGGCAGCTCATATCTTAACCAACCTTCCGAGTGGAGCTGCAGATATTCTTTTTGACTTGGGTTACTGGTGACAGGTTGGGTATAATGTCAATTGAAAATTCTTTTTCTATGTCCGACTTCTGGAGGATATCCTCTCCTATATCATACTTTGTATACGATCTTCTGTCCCCCTGCTTCATTACTCTGCACTTGCTACAGTTGAACTCTAGCAGCCACTTGAGACACCACTATATCATTTTGTCTAGTGTCAACAAGTCTTAAAGATGAAATATTTGAAAATGAATTAGATTTGCTTGTTATGTACATTCTTATCTCCAAAAATGTTAGGGCTCATAGCGACTATGGCTAAAACGCACATAATATGGATTCCTGAAACTAAAAAATCTCACGTTTTGTATTATTGACATTAGAGAGAGACGGAGAAAGACCGTAACACCTAGACTTAACCTTTTCTAGGTGTAGTGTAGCGCATTGATGTACTAAATTAGAAGGAAGATACCGAATATTGGACATGGGATGCTTATCTAGACCCAGTATAAGGTAAGCTAAGTTGTTTGCAATTTTGTATAACCCCTCAATATACCGAATATAACAAACGTTGAATTTTACTGTGTGCAGCAGCAGCAGCACGTCATTTGTATATTTCATTTACGATACTTTAGTGTCAGGCGTTATTTTAACATTTCTCTAATTAAAACATCTCGGTACATTTATCCATCTATTCTGATGTGAAGCCGTTTCTTACTGTAAACAGGTAACAAACCTGTGTACTCACCTATTTGTACTCACCTAGTTGTGCTGACGGGGGTTGAGTTCTGGCTCTTTGGTCCCGCCTCTCAAATGTCTATCAACTAATGTACAGGTTTCTGAGCCTACTGGGCTCTATCATATCTACACTTGAAGCTGTGTATGGAGTCAGCCTCCACCACATCACTGCCTGTGTGTGTGTGTGTGTGTATTCACCTAGTTGTGCTTGCGGGGGTTGAGCTCTGCTCTTTCGGCCCGCCTCTCAACTGTCAATCAACTGTTTCTACTACTACTACTACTACTACTTTTTTCCACACCACACACACACCCCAAGAAGCAACCCGTGACGGCTGACTAACTCCCAGGTACCTATTTACTGCTAGGTACCAGGGGCATAGGGTGAAAGAAACTCTGCCCATCGTTTCTCGCCGGCGCCCAGGATAGAACCCGGGACCACAGGATTACGTGTCCAGCGTGCTGTCCGCTCGACCACCGGCTCCCACACACACACACACACACACACACACACACACACACACACACACACACACACACACACACACACACACACACACACACACACACACACAGGCAGTGTACTCACCTAGTTGTACTCACCTAGTTGTGTTTGCGGGGGTTGAGCTCTGGCTCTTTGGTCCCGCCTCTCAACCGTCAATCAACAGGTGTACAGATTCATGAGCCTATCGGGCTCTGTCATATCTACACTTGAAACTGTGTATGGAGTCAGCCTCCACCACATCACTTCCTAATGCATTCCATTTGTCAACCACTCTGACACTAAAAATGTTCTTTCTAATATCTCTGTGGCTCATTTGGGCACTCAGTTTCCACCTGTGTCCCCTTGTGCGTGTTCCCCTTGTGTTAAATAGACTGTCTTTATCTACCCTATCAATCCCCTTCAGAATCTTGAATGTGGTGATCATGTCCCCCCTAACTCTTCTGTCTTCCAGCGAAGTGAGGTTTAATTCCCGTAGTCTCTCCTCGTAGCTCATACCTCTCAGCTCGGGTACTAGTCTGGTGGCAAACCTTTGAACCTTTTCCAGTTTAGTCTTATCCTTGACTAGATATGGACTCCATGCTGGGGCTGCATACTCCAGCATAGTGTGTGTGTGTGTGTGTGTGTGTATGTGAGTGTGTAATTACCTAAGTGTAATTACCTAAGTGTAGTTACAGGATGAGAGCTATGCACGTGGTGTCCCGTCTATCCAGCACTCTTTGTCGTATAACGCTTTGAAATTACTGACGGTTTTGGCCTCCATCACCTTCTCACCCAACTTGTTCCAACCATCTACCACTCAGTTTACAAAAGTGAATTTTCATATATATCTCCGGCAGCTATGTTTCGTTAGTTTAAATCTATGACCTCTTGTTTTTGAAGTTCATGATCTCAGGAATTCTTCCCTGTCAATTTTATCGATTTCTGTTACTATTTTGTACGTAGTGATCATATCGCCTCTTTTTCTTCTATCATCTAGTTTTGGCATATTTAATGCCTCTAACCTCTCCCCGTAGCTCTTGTCCTTCAGTTCTGGGAGCCACTGGGAGCTGGGAGTAGCATGTCGTTGCACCTTTTCCAGTTTGTTGATGAGCTTCTTAAGATATGGACACCATACAACCGCTGCATATTCCAGCTTTGATCTAACAAAAGTCGCAAACAATTACTTTAGTATTTCTCCATCCATGTATTTAATAGCAATTCAAAAGTTAGAATGTGTAGCATAAGCTCCTCGCACAATGTTCTTAATGTGGTCCTCAGGTGACAGTTTTCTATCTAGAACCTCCCCTAGATCCCTTTCTTTGTCAGAATTCTTGAAAGATTTCTCACATAATTTATAGGTTGTGTGGGGTTCTATGCTCTCCAATACCACAATTGGAACGGATGAGAAGTATTACTAAAGTTAGGGGAGGGGGAGGGAGAGAGGGGTGTGAGTGTGTGTGTGTGTGTGTGTCGATAATTTGTGAATAGATTACAGCCTGATTGTATGTTCAAGTAAGTGGCTGATGCTTGGCTACACGAGCGTTAAGCATCGGGCAATGACATGAATTTGGGGCAGTCTGTCAATAAATAAAATTACCAGCTGTATCAGGTGCGAGGCACACTGCAGGTTGCAATAAATTGAGACGGCAGCTGGTTATTGGAAGTGCAGCGGTGCTAATGGCAGCTCTGGCTGGCAGTCGAGGAATTAGTATGTGTACGGACCAGGGCCATTCAGAATATTTAAATGTATAATGTGATTGACCTAGTCATTAGCGGCCTTATGGCTTGTGATGCTCAAGTTAGTTTTTTTCCCGGGTTAACTTTAATGGACTGTTGGGAGATTAACATGTAAGATTGCTAGGAATCAGTTCTTTATTATGAAGAGTGCGAATGAAAAATAAAAATTACAGAGAAATCAGCAAGACGAGAACGAGAGTAACTTTAATACTCTACACTTTACGACCGAGTTCTCTGAAACCTCTGAGGTTAGTGTCCTGCCTATTACTGCATCAGAACATTTGTATTTTCTGTACTGCAGAAGTTGAACAAAATCGACTGATAACAGTTCTCTGTATACCTATTTTATTTGATACACAGAGAACATAATATTTTATTTGGTCTTATGTTTTAGGGAATATTGGGAGTCAAAAATGCTTTATGAAATGCAAAACTTTGGTTACATCTGCCGATGATACTGACTGGTAGTGTTGGTTGTTGGCTCTGTTGCTGCTGGTTAGTGTGTGACAAGCAGTGATTAAAGAAATGTTTATTTGATTGTCCACAATACTCGTATTGTTTTCTTCGTCTGTCGTGATCCAAATCTCACAAGCATATATGAATAGGCAAGTCGCAGTCGGTGCTATCCATTTATCACCCTTGAAGGTGTCTGAACTGATGTGTGTGGATGGATTGTAACCGATAGCATCTCTCTATCAGACGGTGGCTTGGGGGATGTGTTAGAGAGATCTGTGTGTTCCTGCAGGGAACCTGGTTTTCACCATGTGTTGTTCTTCTTGGCAAGTTGACTTGTGTTGCCCTGAGAGGTTGCCATCACTACATCCTCCTCACACACACACACACACACACACACACACACACACACACACACACACACACACACACACACACACACACACACACACACACACACACACATACACACACACACACAGTCAACAACCCTTGAACGTTTTGTAACACAGAAATTATAACACAGAACCAGGCATAACACAGTGATCCATATACGGCACTGTTCCACGGCCTATATCTAATAGCCACAGGAGCCTTCTCACCCAACCCACATCACTCTCAATCAACCTCAGTTCCACTACAAAGCCTATTATAACTAACATCTCTAAAAAACCATCATATCCTTACCAAATGCCCCCAACCCCTACTTCCCCTATCACCCACCCACCTACATATTTCCCACTCATAATTTCCAGCACCAGCCCACCCCCCATAACCTCACCCCACCGACCCACCACCAGACGTCAGGGGGTCGTGCCGGGCTCTTCTCACATTCCAAGCCATTGGTCCAACAGTGACATAGTACCAGATCTTGTATCTGCGACGATTGTAGCGAAAACGACGCCCCGGTGTCTGTCATAGACGCCCCACGGTCTCGCTTCTCGTTCTTGGCTTCGTCGGCTCCACACGAGGGGAAACTGTAATAGTGTGCGTCTGAGTGTGTATGTGTGTGTGTGTGTGTGTGTGTGTGTGTGTGTGTGTGTGTGTGTGTGTGTGTAAATACGTCGTAATTTTGGGAACAGGGTTTAAGATTGGCGAATCTTATACTCGCTTTGAGAGAGAGGTGTCGTGGGAGGATGTGGGGGGGGGGGGCCTTTGGGGACTGGGTGGAGATTATTTGTGGTGAAGGGGTTACCTTGAGGTTACCTTGAGGTGATTTCGGGGCTCAGCGACCCCGAGGGCCGGTCGTCGACCAGGCCTCTTCGTTGCTAGACTGGTCAACCAGGCTGTTGGATTCGGCTGCTTGCAACCTGACGTATGAGTCACAGCCTGGTTGATCAGGTATCCTTTGGAGGTGTTTGTCAAGTTCTCTCTTGAACACTGTGAGGGTTCGGCCAGTTATGCCCCCTTATGTGTAGTGGAAGCGTGTTGAACAGTCTCGGGCCTCTGATGTTGATAGAGTTCTCTCTCAGTGTACCTGTTGCACCTCTGCTCTTCAACGGAGGTATTCTGCACATCCTGCCATGCCTCCTGGTCTCATGTGATGTTATTTCTGTGTGCAGGTTTGGGACCAGCCCCTCTACTATTTTCCATGTGTAAATTATTATGTATCTCTCCCGTCTGCGCTCAAAAGAATACCGATTTTGACTCTTTAGTCGATCCCAATTGTTTAGATGTTTTACTGAGTGGATTCTAGCAGTAAAGGATCTCTACACGCTCTCCAGGCCAGCAATTTGTGTGTATATATATATATATATATATATATATATATATATATATATATATATATATATATATATATATATATATATATATATATATATATATATATAATATGCCAAATGGCCTTTTACACAAGCCTTTCTACCCGAGTGGGAGTTCTTGGGTGAGGAGGTGAACACAGCCAGGTGCTAACACCACGCTTGACAGCCCCTGTGTGCCGGAGTTCATAAACATGATATAGTGCGATAAGACACGTTCGTCAACTGTCGTTTACAGTCTCTCAGTTTGCCTCAGGTGTCGTATCAGACGCGTTTTAGACGGACCTAATCGACAGGTTGGGTTGTTGAGGTCCTTCTTGCGCCCTCCATAAACTTTGCCCCCCCCCCCTCTTCCCCTACTCCCTCCCCCCTACCCCTTACCCCCGAAATGCTCGAGAGTGAGTAATTATATTTTACTCTGATTCTGTGGCGAGGTAGCGAGAGAGAGAAGCGGGAAGAGTGCATGGGGGCGAAGAGAGAAAAGAAAGAGAGATTGGGGTTAAGTAAAAAGAGGAGCAGAAAGGATGAATTAAATAAAGGAGACGCAGAGAATTAACGAGGTGGAATATGACAAAAAGATAGTAAGAAGCAGAACTTAGAGAGATGAACATAAGCAGAGAGAAAGTAGGAGAGATAGGAACACACAGACACAAAAAGTGACGGAGACATGAAAACAGACGGAGGAAGAGAGGCCAGGACAGCCACAGAAAAATATAGAAAGACATAGAACGCATAAAAATTAACAAATATTAGATTTTTTTTTAAATTTCACCACGACAAATAATTGTCTAGGAACATTAAAAATAAAAATATTAAAAAATGCGTTTGCTTCAGAGTCATGTCCTTATGTGTACTAACCTAGATGTACACAATTAGTTGTGCTTGCGGGGGTTGAGTTTTGGCTCTTTGGCCCCGCCTCTCAACCGCCAATCAACTGGTGTACAGATTCCTGAGCCTACACCTCATCACTTCCTAATGCATTCCATTTACTAACTACTCTGAAACTGAAAAAGTTCTTTCTAACGTCTCTGTGGCTCATTTGGGTACTCACTTGGGTACTGTGAGTGTTTGCGCTTGTGTGTGTGTGTGTGTGTGTGTGTGTGTGTGTGTGTGTGTGTGTGTGTGTGTGTGTGTGTGTTTGTGTGTGTGTGTGTGTGTGTGTTTGTGTGTGTGTGTGTGTGCGTGTTCACGTGTGTGCGTGTGTGTGCGCTTGCGTGAGAGTCTTAATTTTCACTTATCTACTCATGAATCATGGAGTGTGGTCATCGGGGCATCTTCCTCACCCTCCATCCATGTAGCGATGGTTTCCCCTCAGCTGCTGGCCGGTGATCCATCATCGTGTCCATCACTACCTCTCTCCTCCCTCCCTCTCCCTCACCCTTAAATCACGCCCAACTCCTCCACGCCCATCCACACACCCTGCACTCTTAACTCGAATTCATTAGTCACTTTTTCCCTATCCCCTCATCCATTTTCGTATCGGAGCCATTCAATATATCCATTCTCCAATCCATCCCATCTACTATCCCTCCGAAAACTTCCCTTCATAACCCACTCTCCACTATCCTCTTTTCCCTCTCTATCAGTTCATCCCATAGGCATCCCATAGATCAGTGATTGCTGGTGGTATCAGCGTTAATCTATCCAGGATAGGCATGAGAGATGAGTGGATGGCGTGGTGGTGGCCCGTCTTGTCCTGCCTCCCTCTCTATCACCGATACCATCACGTATGTCTTGCGTTCATCCTTTGCCCGTTCCCGTTTTGAGTTCTCGCATTCCTTTCCTGCTCTGCTTCATCTTCCTCGTGTCAAAATTCATTAACCTTTCTCTGTCTCTGTCTCTCTCTGTCTCTCTCTGTCTCTGTCTCTCTCTGTCTCTGTCTCTCTCTGTCTCTCTGTCTCTCTCTCTCTCTCTCTCTCTCTCTCTCTCTCTCTCTCTCTCTCTCTCTCTCTCTCTCTCTCTCTCTCTCTCTCTCTCTCTCTCTCTCTCTCTCTCTCTCTCTCTCTCTCTCTCTCTCTCTCTCTCTCTCTCTCTCTCTCTCTCTCTCTCTCTCTCTCTCTCTCTCTCTCTCTCTCTCTCTCTCTCTCTCTCTCTCTCTCTCTCTCTCTTGCTTTTCCTCTCCTAGGTTTCATCCTCTCTCAACTCAATTGTACATTCATTTATCTTAAAACACGCTTCTCTTTACTTTCTTTCTTTCCCGCTATATACTCACCGGTGCCTCACTCTTCCCGGCATTCATCTTCCAGTTTGTTTATCTGTCAAGCATGCATCTCTCCATCGCGTGATCACTGCTCCATTTCGCAAGCTAAATAAGATTTAAACTGAGATTTATTAGAGTAGAATAAGTTGTTAAACATATTGGAGAGAATCTTTGCGATGCGAACATACGAGTCATAAATACTCATACACCGCCTAAGACAGAAGCGAGTAACACTTAGTGGGCCAGGTAGAGGCTAAGGGCCCGCGCAGGAGTATCCCTGCATAAAAAAATATTGCATAGTCTCTCCCATATATATATATATATTGCATAAATATATATATATATATATATATATATATATATATATATATATATATATATATATAATATGCAATTGACGATCACAAACACTGATCATTTTATGCGGAAATATATATATATATATATATATATATATATATATATATATATATATATATATATATATATATATATATATATATATATATATATTTATATATATATAAATGCGAACAAGCCTGAATGGTCCCCAGGACTATATGCGACTGAAAACTCACACCCCAGAAGTGACTCGAATCTAGCATATATATATATATATATATATATATATATATATATATATATATATATATATATATATATATATATATATATATATATATATATATATATATATATAACCATGAAAAAATAACACAAGAAACTCTTCTCCTGTAAGGGATTCGAACCATGTAAAGCCAGGTGCATCACACAGCATTGACATAACCAGTACTCTAGACCTCTGCAGGTCCCCCTTCTCCACGTTGCTGAAACTGTCTCTCCTCTTGCAGGTAGGCGTTCGATCCCCAATCGTCAAAAGGAGTTGAGTTCCGTTCCGTTCCGTTCCCTGTCCGCATGTTCTAGCATTTATCCTGTCTTCATGTTCCTTACTTCATTTCTTAGCCCTTATTTCATCTGTCTTGGAGCTGAACGAATCTGTATGTCTATCTATCTGTCTTTGCGTCTGTCTATCTTTCATCGTGTGTCTTGCATAAGCATTGTTTACCTGCACCCATCTTCCCGTCTGGTTCTACCTGTCATTTTTGTTTGTTTCTGTCTCCTTTTGTCTATATCTAATTGTTCATATCTGCCAGTTTGTCTCTTCCTGTCTCATCAACACGGCTTATATGGCTCGGCGTGATTGGTTCCTATTGCTTGTATGGCTTTATCTTGCTGTCTTTTGATTGGTTAGTTTTATCTTGCTGCCTTTTGCTTGTTGGCATCTCTGCCTGTCTGTCGCGAACTGCCACTGTTTGTGTAACTGTTGCTGTTCATCAATCACTGACTTTCTGTCTGTCTGATTGTCACTATAGCTATCTGGGGCTTTGTTTCTGTCAGTCACTCTGTCACCCGTACACGGATTTATTTCGCTGTTATTTCTTCACTACTTACCTTCCCTCCTTCCTACTAATTCACCTATTCGCCCCTCACACACTCGCCCACCGGATGATTTCCTCACTCGATCACTCATTCATGAGTGATCGAGTGTTTCATGAGTACATTCGGAACTCGCTAACTTACGGACCCATTCAATGCCGCAATCAATGCTGCCCCCCCCCCCACTCACTCGATCGTCAAATCACCCCCCTCCCCCTCGCTTGCACAATAACTCTCATACACTCACTTATTCACACATTCATCAACCCTCTAACACATTCACCCCCCGGCATTCATCCACCCAATTATGCATTTCCTCACACCTCCCTATTTCAATTAGCACCACCCACTGAGGCGAGAAAGAGATCTCGTCACTTAGCGCAGCACAATACACACTCGAGACAGCTAATCTCCCTCCCTGAGATGGAGAGATAAGATAGAGTCATGAAAGTAATTACCAACATTGGTATACATCATCTCGTGGCTATACTGTGGGTGAGTGTGTATACACATGGGGCGTGTATGCGGTTATCCATCGCGTGTATAAACTGATAGATTGACCAGAATATGTTTTCGTAAGCTGACATTTACGGTGATTACAGTCGTGCATGTCTATTTCCATCATGTTAATGAGGAATTAGTTATAAAGGGAGGATGATAGTGTGTATTTGTGTGTGTGTGTGTGTGTGTGTGTGTATGTGTGTGTGTGTGTGTGTGAGCACGTACGTGAGTGTCTACGGTAATATGACACATATTTAAAAGAAAATATGAATTTATTCATTGAGATAAATATTAAAATTTAGAGAAACTGAATATTTGCTCGACAATAATACTATAAACTAATCTATATTTTATATTTGTTATCAGTAACTAAATTATAATCTCAACGGATATTTTTCCTGTGGACTTTGTGCGGATTTTCCTGTTTGCGAGAGCTGCCAGTTCACCTTGTGCGTGAATACACTTTAATTACAAATTGAATACTGTTTAATTGCTTGAAAAGATGCTGTCCATCCTTCCTGTTACCCGTCCAGAGGACTCTCATACACGGGTCATCAAACTATGTAGAGACTTACGCTGTTATGTTATTTGTTACAGCCATTCAGAAAATCAAGTATAATTGTTTGCTTGCTTAATCAAACCATCAAAGTCAAAATCGAGTTCGCAACAAACCCCAAAAATTTAGCTTAAAAAATCCTTTTATTCCTTTCCGGCTACATGGTTTTATGATCGCAAAGGAGCTCCTGTCTGAAGCAAAGGAAGAGAGGAAGGGAATTATCAGAGGGGAAAGCTCCAAGCCCTTATGACTATATAGCATTTGGAAGGGGTCAGGATAAGGATTTGGGAAGAGACGTGGCGGGGGGGGGGGGGAAGGAATGATGCTCAACCATTTGGACGGTCAGGGATTGAACGCCGACCTACACGATGCGAGACCGTCACTCTACCGTCCAGCGCAAGTGGTTGGGCAGGCTATTGAAGGTACATGTCATTAGGCAGTTCATTGTGCATATATTTTTTTTCGTCACTTTTGTTTACTCTGCACTCGTCTGAATGATCAAGATTTTTATTTTTTCCCCCAATTGTCGCCAAAATAGGCAACAACTTTGGACTACAATTAAACAACAAAAACATTAAACATCTTTTGCAGCCAAATAATCAACAATAATCTTTTCCTACCTAAATAATCGACAGTCATTTACTATGACCTAGACATCTAATAATTATCTATGAAAAACATAAACTGTGACCTAAGCATTACGTTAGTAACATATGAGTAAAACATCCAATAACAATCTATTGTGACCAAAACATTCAACAACTATCTATTGTGACCAAAACATTCAACAACTATCTATTGTGACCAAAACATTCAACAACTATCTATTGTGACCAAAACATTCAACAACTATCTATTGTGACCAAAACATTCAACAACTATCTATTGTGACCAAAACATTCAACAACTATCTATTGTGACCAAAACATTCAACAACTATCTATTGTGACCAAAACATTCAACAACTATCTATTGTGACCAAAACATTCAACAACTATCTATTGTGACCAAAACATTCAACAACTATCTATTGTGACCAAAACATTCAACAACTATCTATTGTGACCAAAACATTCAACAACTATCTATTGTGACCAAAACATTCAACAACTATCTATTGTGACCAAAACATCCAACCTCCACCTAGTTGTTCTCTTACATAAATACCCAGTAACACATCCCAACCTTAAATACAGTGGTGAACTTTCCTTTGACTACTGTAACCGAAAAAAACACAAAAAAATGAAAACATAAAAAAATAAACTATACTCACGAAATGAACGATATGGTAAACAACACAGATCAATTCCAACGCAATGTCACAAAATAATTAAATCAAAATAAAAAAAAATCGAAATCTATGAAAATTCAATTTGTCAATGCAATCAGAAACATTGAAATGGAATCGTAACATATTTAGTACAGTGTGTGTTGCTCTTACGTGCAACAGATGGGGCTGTTTCTAAAAAAAAAAGGATGTTTTTACCTGTCACAGGTGTGGCATCTATACTTATATTTACGAAATGAACGGTATGGTAAACAACACAGCTCAATTCCAACGCAATGTCACACAAAATAATTAAATCAAAATGAAAATAAATTGAAATCTATGAATGTAAAGTGACGCTATTTTAAAATAGCTGAAAACTTTATTCAACGAGGTGTATATCATGCCCACATTCTGAGATCAAATACAGATATATATATATATATATTATATATATATATATATATAATATATATATATATATATATATATATATATATATATATATATATTATATTATATATATATATATATATATATATATATATATATATATATATATATATATATATATATATATATATATATATATATATATATATATATAAGTGAAGTTAACGACATCATCAAGAGGAGCCTCACCACAGCTGGATGCCCAGCTGAAAGAGAGCCCCGTTACCTAACGCCCCGTAACTCTGATGCTCTTATTGGTCGCCCGGATGGTATCACAGTGATCCCCTGGAAGAATGGCAAGCAGTTGGTATGGGACTACACGTGCGTATCAACCCTGGCTAACACCTACATTAACCTCAGTGTTGCACAACCAGGTGGCGCTGCCACCCACAGGGATGCAGCCAAATCCAGTAAGTATAGAGAACTGGATCACCACTACAATTTTGTCCCCATTGCTTCTGAGACACTCGGCGCCTGGGGTAAAAGTGCTACCAGTTTTTTGAAGGAACTGGGTTCTAGGCTCATTGAAACGACAAGGGACCCAAGAGCTGCAAGCTTTCTTTTCCAGCGCCTCAGTGTGGCGATACAGAGGGGGAAATGCGCACTGCATCCAGGGCTCCTGCCCGCCATCTGAGGAGCTGGAGGAACTCGACAACCTATGATAACCATCTTTGTAACCCATATGTAACTCCTTTTTTGTAACAAAGTTCAAATAAAGTAAATATATATGTGTACATACAAAAGAATGGGGGTGGTAGGACAAGATAATATTAGTGTTCAGTGAGAAACCACAAGGTCTCCTCTGAATACTTTTTATTTTCTTCTCCGAGGCTATGGGTCCCCACATTGGCACCAGAGGTGGTACCCTCACAAACTTATATATATATATATATATATATATATATATATATATATATATATATATATATATATATATATATATATATATATAATATATATATATATATATATATATATATATATATATATATATATATATATATATATATATATATCTGTATTTGATCTCAGAATGTGGGCATGATATAAACCTCGTTGAATAAAGTTTTCAGCTATTTTAAAATAGCGTTTGTCTATGGGTGTGTGAGGAGACTTATCACAGAAACACCCACATCATAAATTACTGTAATTAAAATAAATTGATAAATTCAACGATAGCTCCTAAGGAAAAAAAAAAGTCATGTAGCAAAAACAATCAACAATGTGTGCTGTACTACAATTTACTTTTAAGCAATAAGTCTCAACATTAATCAAAGAACAACACTCCTACCTCACTGAACTCTAATTTATTATACTGAGGTATTTAGCCCTCTCCAAATATCAAATAAGTTAATAATAATCAGTGGTAAATCAGTTATAAAAACTACAAAACTACACATAAGAATTTAATAAGAAATTTCATGGCAAAATGCAGACATAATAATTATATTTTATATATGGATACCAGACAGGTTATGGCTAGATTAGATTAGCCTGGTACTGAGAGTATACGTCGTCTAAATAATATTATCTACGTAAGGACAAATAGACAAACTCTCTCTAAGTAGACAGGCGTTTTCTGTCTGTAGACAGTCTCTCTAAGTTGAGAGGGTCTCTATGCAAATGCGTTCTCTATTAGTAATATATATCCACTCACTGACCGAGAATGAGAATCACCTTACACTACACGACTCTACTATTAGAACACTCTGAAGAATATAAACCATACTTATACATAATACTGAAATGGAAAAGCCTGAATAGATAAAGTCCGAAACCAATTATTTAGAGCACTGACTGCCGCACCTTTCCCTGGTTTTCTCTGTGTGTGATAGAAATTACATACTACCTCTCCAAACTCTGTTTTAAACATTTTCAAATTACCAAATTCCCACTTAGAAAACCACATCCTAAAATTATATCATGACAATAAAGCAGCCTATATCACCAATCCTATAAAAAAAATTATAATGGCAACAATATGTAACTAGTACAATTTGGAAAAATAGGTATGATAAGTGTGAATTCACTATCCTGGCAATCATATTATTATAGGTGTTTCTAATTTCTGAGCCAAACAGCTATTTAATTCTCACTACTGCAAATTTCTTCATGCGCAGGTTATGTGTCATAAATATGAATGTTTATTACAATTAAAACTTCATATGTCTTTGCAAATATAGTTATATAAAATATCTGAAGGAAAAGTCGGTGAAAACTTTTGCCCAACCACTTGGACTGAATGGTAGAGCGACGGTCTCGCTTCATGCAGGTCGACGTTCAATTCCCCGACTATCCAAGTGATTGGGCACCATTCTTTTCCCCCCGTCCCTTCCTAAAATCTAATCCTCATCTCTTCTAAGTGTTGTATAATCGTAATGGCTTGGACCTTTCTCCTGATAATTACATTACCCCTGGCAACACTTGGGTCACAACATGCTGCATATATCACACAGAAAAAATTACCTTAGCTATGCCGATTGGTGTATAGCATTTCTCGGTATACATACACTGAGAGTTTACTCTAATCCTCGACTATGCTCTGTGGTAAGGTAAACTTGCTGGTTGGTCAGTAACCTTTTGTGGTGACCTTAATAACCTTACAGTGATTGAGAGATCTTGAGCACAAAAGCTGTGTCTCAACCATGCTCACATGCTCGAAACACCCTAAATAGCATTAGACATATCCCACCTGACTCAACCTTCACCGTCTTGCTCTGAAATATCTTGACAATGCTTATTCTTTCTGCTCACCTGCGGCTTTATCCGCTTACATATTACTACCAAGATGAACTAGAAATAGCATAATATAGAATAAGCATAACCGCATACAAATATAAACGTTAAGAGAGCCAATATATATATATATATATATATATATATATATATATATATATATATATATATATATATATATATATATATATATATATATATATATATATTAGTTCGCAGCAAAACATCGTCATTTCAGTGTTTAACATCATCGTCATCATCGTCATTATCATCTATTTAACACAATCCTCACCATCATCATCACCCTATTCTCTTCCAGTCAGCGGTTCACCCAGCACTAAACCTTCGCTCCGCTGTCCCGCAAAGCACAAATTCCTGGTCGTAATTCATCACATTTTCGTGGCTGGCTTTCCCAGCGCCGGCGATCGTCTCGACTGATTCATGCGGCCATATTTTTCTGCTCCTGCAGTGGGGGCAACACAAAGGATAAATAAACCCAGGCACCTACTCGCTTCAGCTAAATTTTCTTTCCATTTGGAATCGAATAACAGATGAAAATATTAGTGATATAAACCCACGTTAGTGTTCTATAAAGTTGCTTGGGGACTTTCCGGAAATCAACAATGTGATTATATTGGGACACTTCGAAGCCTATGTGGATGGAAAGCCTTTTGTCTGCCAGTCTGTCTGTTGTGTGTGGTGCGTTGGGCTCCAGAGTTGAGGTACGATGTTCCAGGCTCATTATAATTACTTTCAAGCTTCATTTGCACCTTCCAGTCGTGTGGGTGGCAGGCCGCTGACTCCAGGCAGTGTGACGAGGCTTGTAACAGAATTACGATCTTTTAGGCTAACAGTCATCACTCCTCAGCATTAGTTGTATTTTCTAATCTGATTGTGGAGTCAAAGCAATAGCCTGCAGGCCGTATTAGGACCCTGGTAATTGAGTTACGATGTTCCAGGTTCATGTTAATCACAGTGCAGCGTCAGTTATTTGCACCTTCCCGTCTCCTGGGGGTGTTAAAGTAATGACCTGCAGTCAGTTCTTGGCAGGATGATAGGTCCTGGACCTGAGGTATGACGTTCCAGGTTCGCGATGATCACTTTCCTACGTCATTTACACCTTGCAGTGTTCAGTAGTGTCGGGCAGGTGGTTCCTAGAAGCTCCTGCCTGCTCCCTTAATTATTCGACTGGTAGACCGGCGTGATAATGAGCATTGGCTATTGTTCTGTCAGGGGCTGCTGGTTCGTCCTCTTCTGTCTCTCTCTTCAGTGTTGTTTGCTCCCTCTCACTCCGATGATGTGTCTCCTTTGTCGGCTTGGTTTACTGCTTTGGATTGACTCTGTTTTGTTTGCCTTTCTGTGGTTTTATAGTAATATTCATACTATGTTATGTTTGTATTACTGAGCATAGCACTGTTTACATTATTAACTTGATGGCCGTGTTTTGTTTACGATATTTAACTTTTTTTTACTTAAGAAAACAAAAACATGTTGCCTTTGGTCGTCGGGTATCTTACAGTGAATATATACATATGAAATGTGTGTGTGTGTGTGTGTGTGTGTGTGTGTGTGTGTGTGTGTGTGTGTGTGTGTGTGTGTGTGTGTGAGTGTGTGTGTGTGTGTGTGTGTGTGTGTGTGTGTGTGTATGTGTGTGTGTGTGTGTGTGTGTGTGTGTGTGTGAGTGTGTGTGTGTGTGTGTGTGTGTGTGTGTGTGTGTGTGTGTGTGTGTGTGTGAGTGTGTGTGTGTGTGTGTGTGTGTGTGTGTGTGTGTGTGTGTGTGAGTGTGTGTGTGTGTGTGTGTGTGTGTGTGTGTGTGTGTGTGTGTGTGTGTGTGTGTGTGAGTGTGTGTGTGTGTGTGTGTGTGTGTGTGTGTATGTGTGTGTGTGTGTGTGTGTGTGTGTGTGTGTGTGTGTGTGTGTGTGTGTGTGTGTGTGTGTATGTGTGTGTGTGTGTGTGTGTGTGTGTGTGTGTGTGTGTGTGTGTGTGTGTGTGTGTGTGTGTGTGTGTGTGTGTGTTTTAGATTTGTATGCTTGCCTGTATACGTAAAAGTGTGTATACTCATTCATATGGCTTCTGAGTAATGTACTAAAGCTCCTGGTTCCCGCCTCATACGTTTCATCCAGGATTGTATTGTCCTGGATTTATTTATGAATCCGCCTTTGATCCTGCGAGTTCAGGCTTTGATCTTATAAGCTCAGCCTTTGACCCTACGACTTCAGCTTTCAGGCCGTGAAAATCACGCTAATTGACAGCATCTATTTTGCTTCTTGAGCGAACAATTATGAAAAATTATCAGTTGTTAAGAACAGAGATGACAATAATGGTACATAAATATTCCAAACCAAACATTCCTTAAACAAACAAATGAATCAACAAATAAACGAACGAACAACAAAAGAATAATAAATAACAAAGTACAGAAATATTACATCTATTATATCATTCTACTTCTACTAATTAATTCTTTAGTTAATTAAAAGTTATATTAGAGGTAACAACAATTTAAAATGAAATAAAGTTCCTGCAAATAATCCAGCTACTTTTATTGAAGGATTTTATACATGACGAGGTATACCTCACATGCTTCTTGCAGAGTGTAGAATATACTCAGTATGCTTTTATCCTGGACTATGTTTAGGGATAAGGTATACTCGCTGGTCGGTTAGCAAGGTATTGAGGTGGTCTTAATAACCCTCTTAGAGGTTGATACTCCAAAGCACAACTGAGACACCTTCATACTGACTTATTGATTTGCTAAAGGCCAAGAAACTTCCCGCAATGAACCCATCCTGCAGCATATTCTTAGGCTGTGCCCCTCCAAGGTACACCAGACTCTAAACACCCTTTCATCAGTTTGAGATGATCATCAGTTTGACTCACGGGGTGGAGGAGACCTATGAGAAGCTAGTTACAGCTACATAAAATTACTAATATCTCTCGAACACTTGTTTAGTCATTTCAGATAATTCTTTTAATTCCTCTCACTAATGCTGCATCTCACAAATGCTTCGTCTCGCAAATGCTTCCTCTCACTAATGATTCATCTCACTGATTCATCTGACTCATACTTCGTATTTTCCCAGGCCCCTTCCATCTAAAAAAATAATAATAATTTACCATAAACCTGTCTACAATTTATTACATGTCAGACTCTTCAAGCGAAAATAGCTAAACTATGGGCAAATAAAAACAATCCATGACTAATGGTCAGAGCTTAATTATATTTAGGAAGTAAGACACTATAATCAACCCCTTTAATGAGCTGCTATAACGTTCTCCTTAATGCTATTCGATTATACTTACTTCCCAGTAAATTGTGTCCATCCATCAAGGGGGTAGACTTAGCAACGCACGAGCCACAAGCAATTATACTTGCGTGAGAACCCAGTCGGTAACTATCACGGCAGAATTCGGATAATATCGCTCTCGGATCAGGGAATATAACAACTTAGGAATATTCGGATAATATCGCTGAAGACTCGCTGGTGACTTTCTAGGTACACTCTGGAAATATCGTCTCAGGCTAATATATCGGCTGTGGAAAGCGAGGAACGCAACCCTAATCAGTGCTCTGGTAATATCGACTCGCAGACTAGCGAGAATACTCCGCGGAATACTTGAGTAATAGCGCCTTAAATCAGCAAGTATAATGCTCTCTCAACTCTAGAACCTCACCCAATTGCATAATGATCCCTATATACATGGTACACGATACGTAATGTGTCCACCGCTCCTGTGCTAGGTAAGTCCACTACGGGCTAACCATAGCCCGTGCTACTTGGCCAGCTCCTGTGCCAGGTAAGTTACGGGCTCACCATAGCCCGTGTTACTTGGAACTTGTTCCGAGTAGCTGAATCTATAACAACAACAACAACGTAATGTGCCGTCAAACTTAAAAAGAGACACACTTATTCATGGGTTTTCACCCCTGTTGATTTCAGCTCCTTGAAGGTTTGGATTTTCTTTTAAAAATTAAAACAGTTTCCTGAATTTTTTAATGACATTGGGATGTACTTATAATAATTGTCTTATTGAAGGAAATATTATCTTCATTATTTTAAGAAAAGGGGCATAAACCTAATTACCTTATTGGAAGAGAAATTAGCTTGTTTTCACTTTAAGAGACGCGTCGTGATTTTTATTCACTAACAGAGGTGGCATGAGTCAAACTATGTTAAGAGAAGAAGCAATAAACTAATTATCTTCGCCACTTCTATAGAAATATTTGATCCCGCTAATGTCTTATTAAACAATTGAATTAGTTACTCTCTAGAGGTTTCCAAAGCAAAATTTTATAAAAAGGGATCAAAGAAAAGTAATATAAACAAGTAAAAATAATTACAATTTGCGAAGTATCGAAAAGAAAGCGTTGGGGCGCATCGTCCAGCCCCCATCCTCCATTATATATATTTTTCCAAGAATCCCCTAAACTCCTCCCCTTCCCCTTTTCACCTTCTCATTTCGGCTAGCTTAAGCTTGCTTCCCTTAGACACCATCCTCACCCATTTCCCAGTTTCTGTTGATTCCAAACCCATTTTTTCCCCCATTTTCTCTTTTTCAACCAACACCAAACATTAGTCTAGTTCCATCTCTATCTTTGAGGATAGAAGAGAGCTTGAGCGTGTGGGGGGGGGGTGGCTTGGGGCGGGGGATGGAGGAGGGGACAGCTAGGGGTAGGGGAAAGAAGTGGAGGATGTGGTGTGGCGTGAGGCGATGTGGTGGGGTCAGCTTTGGTGTGGTTGGGGTCAGGTTTGGTGTGGCGGGGGTCAGGAGTGGTGGGAGTCAGGCGTGGCACGTTGGGGGTCAGGTGTGTGGCAATCCTTCACACCTGTACCTGACAACGCTGACTTGTTTACGAACCTCACCTTATTATCTCCGCGTTAATTCATTTCAATCAATATGCGTGCAGGATAATTGAATTTTGATTTGTTAATGAGTTTTGCTCTTCACGGTACTCCTAAGTCACACATTCTCCTCACACCGCCTGTCCTCTTGCCTTCCTCTCTACCCCCTTCCCTCCCTTCTTCCCTCCTCTTCATCTCTGTGCATCTTTCCCACTTTTTCCTCCTAATATTTTCATATTTCTTCCTGTCCTTAATCGGGACCCACCGCCCACCTGTCCTTTACGTAAGTTACTCGGATGCCTTTCCTAGTTTACTTCTCTTCCATTCTCGTCCTTTTCCACTTATCCACCTCCATACTATCTCTCTTCCCATCCATCACCAAAGATATGCCTCTGCCTCTCTACACCTTTCACAATCCAATCTCTGTTGCTCCTCATTCTTCTTCTCCATCTCCACTCTGCTCTCTGTTAATCTCCCTCCACCCAACCCGTTCTCACGATCTGACTAGTGTCTAATGCTAAATAGTTCACACTAGCCAGAAGCGTACGAACCAGGCGCCTCACCTAATCAGCAGAGGACGGTGGTCATTAGTCCCGTGAAGCATTGATTTTACGGTGCTTTTAATTTCATTGTTGCGCCGGTATTTTGACGCTGTGGTCGACATCTTCAAAATGCGATGAATTCAGTGTGAGGATAGGTTGCATCAACAAGGAACATGTAAACACGTGTTTTCTGAAAGGCGGAGAAGGGTTCTGGCAGGTCATGACCTGCTCGAAACCCGAAGCGAGTACCGAAACGATACATCAAATGCTTCAGCAGGCTTCATGATGTGGTTCAGCATATTTGGATACAACGTTATCGCAACCAATCAGCGAGCGAGCTGATTAAAATGTTTTTTTGGGGGGGAGGGTGGTAGGGGGGAGCTAAATGCCAAAAACCTCCATTTCGTAAGTGAAATGCAGATGCTTATCTATACGTTAATGAATAAAAAAATATATATATTATTTATTACATGTACATACACAGACATGTACGCATAAATTACGTGCACAGCAACAAACTTTACTTACATGGACCAGGCATGTTGTTATATTCGGCTTCATTATCACCTTGTAACAATACAACGCTGGGCATTTCCTGAGCCTTTTCTTATATTGCGAAACTCGCTTATAATTTCCTTACCTAAAATTAATTCCTGCCTTTAGGAATATACTCTCAACAGAGTGAGGCAGTTCCTTGCCAATAATGTATACGTTAATGAATATGTAGAAGAGGTTTTCAAATTAAAGGTGATCCTCATGCTACCACTGATGATGTCTAACATTGGAGAAACTGTCTCACCTGTAAAACGTACCTTTCCATAGTTCATTAGTAGGAGAAACGCATTATAAAAAACGTAATTGAAAGAAACGTGACACCTGTCAAGCGATGAGGAGATGACCATTTTATTGAGGTTATCTTGAGGTGATTTCGGGGCTTAGCGTCCCCCGCGGCCCGGTCCTCGACCAGGCCTCATTTTTGTTACACATCCCTCAGGAACTAGCTTGTAGCAGCTGTCTAACTCCCAGGTACCTATTTACTGCTAGGTAACAGGGGCATCAGGGTGAAAGAAACTTTTTGCATATTTGTCTCTGCCTCCATCGGGGATGGAACCCGGAACCTCAGGACTACGAATCCGAAGTGCTGTCCATTCACCTGTCAGGCGCCCTGTTATTACCATAACACCAACTTGCGCAGCAGAACTCTCCTCAACACCAATGTTGTCTACCCTTTTACAGTCCTACTTGAGGTCTATCAGCCCCTAATGATCTCAGTATATAACAGAACTACAGCATCTCTTTCAAGGTGTACGACAATGCACAAGCAACAAAGCTTCAATAATGATCACATCATCACAACACAGAGCTAGTCCATCATCAGAGAGATCCTAACCTGCAACACTGCAATAATCGTAATAAACAGCTGCAATAAAAGATTTAGTCATCAGAATCACTTGACATCAAAATCTCTCATCCCAATATCAACAGCTAGTTCATACCTAGGTATATCTTTCCATCAACATGATAAAGAGGCAGCTGTAAGCTGCCAACACACCCATGATCCCAGCGAACCAATAATAATGCAACACAAGATAACACATTACTTCATTAACCTACATCAGAGTGTGTGCGGGTTATATGTAAAACTTGGATTGCCTACCAATTCGGTGCCTCCGGACTCCCAGCGGATCTGGGCAGACCTCGGGTTATATAGTCTTTAGCATACCATGATCCATGGGTTAAGACACACGTCTGGGGTTACTCAAGAAGCTGGTCCGATCCTCATCCTGCTACAACTATTTTCTCATAAGATCAGATTACTTTGTCGAAAGGACAGGGTAACCCTCTTACTTTTCACTAGCCGTCATCAGATATATATGCAGACGAGGAGTCGCAATAACGTGGCTGAAATATGTTGAACAAACCACACACGAGAAAGTGAAATAGGTTTTCACCTCTTTTCTTATTTTTTATTTTCACCTTTTCACCATAGATGAAATAACTATGCCCAAGATTACCATCAAAGTGCCGTCGGGGCGATGAGGAATTACGCTCGGCTACCATCGTCTTTTGTACGGTCACTGATGATCAACTGGTTAAGGTACAATGTACCCCAGTTGCATTGTGCTCCTGGCGGTCTGGGTTCGAGTCACTTCTGGGGTATGGAGTTTTCAGTCGCATATATGCTTGGGCACCATTCAAGCTTGTTCGCATATATATATATATATATATAATATTATTATACGAATCAGCATTAAGTATAGACCGAAGAGCAGTGTAAACTCAGATAAAGAGAATGACAGACATATCACGAGGGTTACAACCGGAAGCTTGAAGACAGTAAACTAATGAGAGAGAAACACACACATAAGGAAGAGAGAGATGGAAGATAAGAGACGTAAAGCTCAACATGTTAGTGTCATAAGTGGAAGTGAATCCATCACATGACTTTCATCAACCGAGGGTAGTAGTTAATAAGGCCATCAAACAATAGGCGATCAAGGTGATAATGACCTTTAATTGCTAAGCTGTTTCAACGCACAATCTGTCTGTCTGTCAGTCTGTTAGCCTTTTTCTGTCTTTATTTTTTTTGCACAGGTGGGTACCGGAGTAGAAGTCTGTAGTTCGAAGTCTGACTGTTGTTCGCCAGGCTGAACGTTTTCTCCCACCACAGCTCATAGTCAGCCTTACCCCCCTACTTGTATTTTTTCCCTTGGAATACGACCCGCCAATTGATTTCCTCCCAGGGTCGCAAATGATGCTGGGAGAGCATGGGAGAGTGCAGTTATGGATTGGTTACCAGTTAATACTTGCCTGGTTTTGTCAAGAGGCGAGTGTGTGTGTATGTGTATCATGTGTGTAGTGTTGAATGTGTGAGTGTAATCGAAGCTGTTCTCAAATCATGAGCACACTCACTGCCGCATCCTAAGCTAACACATTCATGCATCTTCCCATACATTCTCATTCGTACTGTCGATAACCAAACACACACACACACACACACACACACACACACACACACACACACACACACACACACACACACACACACACAAACACACACACACACACACACACACACACACACACACACACACACACACACTTGTATTCCACATATGTCAGGCCAATCCTGGAGTATGCAGCCCCAGAATGGAGTCCATATCTAATCAAAGATAAGACCAAACTGTAAAAGGTTCAAAGGTTTGCCACCAGACTAATACCCGAGCTGAGAGGTATGAGCTACGAGGAGAGACTTTATATATATATATATATATATATATATATATATATATATATATATATATATATATATATATATATAATATATATATATATATATAATATATATATAATATATATATATCAAGAACTAAATGACATCAGCAATTGTCCTGTTTATAACAGCAGCAAATACATAAAATCAGTAACAACACCGCGCGAGAGAGAATCAAGAACAGTACCAACTGCAACGACCACAACGTGTTCAACTACACACAGAAATAACTGAAGGAGAACACTGGAGGTAGGGACTGAAGAACGCAAAATAACGGCGAAAACTGTGGAGAATTATATATCATCATTATCAACAGAATGAATTGGAATAGTTGCTGTTATAGCACCAGAACCATGAACATAAGCATCTTTAGCATCACCAGCAGCTTTAGTACTAACACCATGAAAAAAGGCAGCATCAGCCCAAGCACCACCGGCGCCAGAATCACCAGCAGATTGGAAGAACCAGCAACACACGAACCATCAGGCACTAATCCAAGCAGCACCAGGAGGTTGCGCCTCCGACACAAGCAGCAGCAGCAGCAGCATCCACCAGCAGCGCCTGCACCATTACCAACAGCAGCGCCAGCAGCTGCCCCTCCCCCAGCAGCACGAGCAGCGAGGGCCAGAGATGGGACAGTGATACTTCCCCTCAACAACAACAACACAGCCTCCACTTGACCGCAGTTGTGGCTCATTTTGACACCTTAGCTTGCCTGGCTCGTCAATCGTGTCTTATCCCCACACCATCTTCGTGCATGACGACCTCGCGTCTGTTACTGCCCTCCACCTCCCTGTTGCATGCCAGGGAGGGTTTGTGCTCCCGGGAGGGAGGGGTGGAGGGTAGGGAACACGATGGAATAAGGAACAAGAGGAGAGAGAGGAGGATGGAAATATATATATATATATATATATATATATATATATATATATATATATATATATATATATATATATATATATATATATATATATATATAATATAAACAGACAAACTGTTTAAAACGTTAGCATAGCAAAACTCTGTTTTCAGGTTACAGTTGTGTGTGTGTAAAACTAAAGTTTTTGAAAATGTAATAAGTTATTACGAAACGCGTTCAAGCGTCACGTCAGACTATAAATGAAAATGAATTTTGGAGAATTGATTTTTCAATTACCATCGACAGTAAAAAGAAACATAAGAAATATTGAGAAAATTCGTGTTAGAATTATTAATCTTACTTTTTCGGTCATATTTAACAACATATGTTTACGAGAAAGACTACTACCAAAATATACTTAAAAGTATATATATATATATATATATATATATATATATATATATATATATATATATATATATATATATATATATAAACTATATATACATATATATATACTATATATACATACATATATATATATATATATATATATATATATATATATATATATATATATATATATATATATATATATATATATATATATATTGGTATATTATGGTAGCAGTTTTTCTTCAAAATATATGTTGTGGAGTATGACCGAAAAGGTAAGATTAATGATTCTAACACGAATCTTCTCAATATTTCTTATGTTTTTCTTCACTGTCGAGGGAAGATGAAAAATTTACTCTCTAAAGTTCATTTTCACACTATATTTAAGGTCTGACGCCTAGAGAAGCGTTTCGCAAGGCACTCCTTACATTTTCAAAGACAAATTTTCCATATCCTGCTAATGCTTATATTTACTTGGGGTGAGGTGATACAGGACATGATTGAGATGAACAAGTGGATCAATGGCACAATGGGTATAATAGGCCATTGCGTGTTCTATCTTCTTGTTTAAATGTTGATTCGGGGTCTTGAAGCGGGAAGAATGTAGTTATGTGTTAATTGGATATTGATTGCTGGTTTTGACTTTTTGACGTGTAGTCACTCGCCTATGTCGAGCCTTCTGTTGTCGTTGTACCTGTCGATAATTTATGTGTTGCTTGTTACAATATCTCTGGTGATCGTCTGGTTGTGTGAGGAAATTTTATGCTCGTTGATGGAGCCATATTGCTTGTGCATTGTTAATCGCCTAGAAAGAGACGTTATTGTCTTACCTATATATATTGAGATCTTTGGGGCTGACAGTCCCCAAGTGGGCATATGAAGGCCTAGACGACGTTGGTCTCTTTTAAGGCATTCTGTTTGATGTCTGAAGAGTTCTTCATAAGTAGGTTTGCCGTCTTATTGTTTTTGTAGTAAATTGTTAATTGTATCTTCTGATTTGTGTTTGTGGGGATAACGTTCCTATCAATAAAATATTTCTGTACACTTTCCTCCGTTTTATCAGCCGTCGAAAAGAAGTTCCTGTAAAACATTCTGATAGGAGGTACAGGTGTTGTGTTAGTTGATTCTTCAGAGGTTGCCTGACGTGTCACCTTTCGTTTAATGACGTCTTTAACATAACCGTTAGAGAAGCCATTATTTACTAGGACCTCCCTAACTCTACAGTTTCTCGCCGACCTGCTTCCAACCAGAGCTGTGAGTAAGAGCTCGGTCGACGTAAGCGTTGACAACACTCCTCTTGTACCAGTCCGGGCAGTCCCTATTGGCATTAAGGAACATTCTTATGTTCGTTTCCTTAGTGTAGACTGCAGTGTGGAAGCCTCCATTCCTTTCCACGACTTTTACATCTAGCAAGGGCAGCTTCCCATCACTCTCCATCTCGTAAGTGATACTTTTCACTGTATTTGGCTCGAACGCCTCCTTCAACTGCTGCAAACGTCCGGCATCAGGTACCTGCATATATATGTTGTCAACGTATCTGCAATATATGGAAGGTTTTTAGTCCATGTCAACTAAGACCCTCTGCTTTATGGTACCCAATGTAAAAAATTGCAATCAGGACACCTAAGGGAGAACCCATGGCGACATCGTCTACCTATTTACATGTGCCCATCAGGACTCAAGAAGGGTGCCTATTTAGTGCAAACTCCGAGTAACTTCCTTAGTATGCACTCTGTCCATCATCATCCTGATGGTTTCGTCCTCAGGCACGTTTGTAAACAGCGACTCGCCATCCAAAGAGGCTCTCATCCCTGTGGCCCGGGTGCCCCGCAATAAGTCGACAAATTTCTTTGGAGACTTCAGGCTAAAAGCACAAAGCACATAAGGAGTCAACAGGCAGTTGAGTCGCTTGGCAAGTTTATATGTCATATATATATATATATGTATATATATATATATATATATATATATATATATATATATATATATATATATATATATATATATATATATATATATTGAGATCGCTGAGGCTAACAGTCCCCAGGTGATTATGTAAAGATATTTTCCTCTTTCAAGTCGTTCTCGTTTGGTGTCAAGAGTCACGAGTAGCCGGGGATCTTCCTCTTCTAAAATTTATAGAACTGTAACTCTTGGTTAGTGTTGACGAGGGTTACGTCAGTATCGATTATGAAGGACATAATCAATATTAATGTAACCCTTACCAACATTAACCGAAAGATATAGTGTCAAAGTTGAACATTTCGTCATTGTAAGATTCAAACTTTCTCCCCCTCGATATCCACCACGATGTTTACTCACACATGAGGATGTTGTTCCTCATGGCGATGTTGTTGTTTAAGATTCAGCTGCTGGGGAACAAAAAGTTCAAAGTAGCACGGGCTATGTTGAGCCCGTAGTGGACTTACGTGGCACAGGAGCGGGGCTGTAATTTCTCCTCATGACTATTAGGATGCCTTACATATTCTGTGTGTGAGGTGTAACCTTGGCCTTCCCTTACTGAGAACACACTCATGTTCGTAACTTGATTGGTGGACAAGCGGGAGCAAAACAAAAAGGCACGGGAAAGTTTCCACTCTGCAGACACAATAGCTTAAACTTACCACGTTCTTGCTCCTTTGGACGCCAGCTTGAGTTGTGTTTATTTAAAGCCTCAATATGCTGCAACAACATCACTGCACGTGGAACACTTCAGTGCTCCGCGTCCAGTGATGCCTGGTCATCCAAGCCAGTGCCGTTTTTATTTTCGGTTAAGGTAATTCTGCTCCTCTAATTCACTGGTGAATCGCGTCCAGGAAGGCCTCAGATAATGTCCTCTCCTCTCTCGTTCAGTATATATATGTAAATGTAGGAACATTTGATGCGGGGTCAACCCTCCCACACAACGTGACGTACAAGGCCACTCCCACAGTGGCCACCCCCCCCCCCCCACAGTGGCCACCCCCACAGTGTCC
Organism: Procambarus clarkii; assembly: GCF_040958095.1. Lineage (NCBI taxonomy): Eukaryota > Metazoa > Arthropoda > Malacostraca > Decapoda > Cambaridae > Procambarus > Procambarus clarkii. The sequence continues at coordinate 12,023,468 of NC_091193.1, forward strand.
ACCCCCACAGTGTCCACCCCCACAGTGTCCACCCCCACAGTGTGACGCACGCACGTGATTAACACAAATAAAACCTGGAATTGCAGAGAAATCCATCTTGTCTTCACCTGCAATAACCTTAAGCATGTAAGCGGCTGGTTAACCACAGAACCAGACTGTAAACACCAACCATTAACCCCAACTTTACGGTCCAACTTCCCATATTTGACCCCCTTAATTATCTCAGAGATTTATGGCCGGAATTTCTCGCTTTTATGTTTTCAATCAGCAATACACAAGGTAAAAACCTGGCCGGCAAGACTCAGTCATTGTTGCCTGTTTTCTAATGTGAATACATTATTCGTATTAATATATTTGATTGTTTGGTTTTAAACAAAAGCTAATATTAGTAGTCTCTCTCTCTCTCTCTCTCTCTCTCTCTCTCTCTCTCTCTCTCTCTCTCTCTCTCTCTCTCTCTCTCTCTCTCTCTCTCTCTCTCTCTCTACAGTTGGGTTCGTTCTAGACTCACAATCGGGATTTCCGGGTTCAAATCCCCGGGTGGGACATAAATGATTGGGCGCCTTAATTTCCTGTTACCTAATGCTCCTCTTCACCTAGCAGGATATAGGAACGCAGCAGTTAGTTAGCTTATTAGCGGGGTTGCATCCTGGGAAAGGTCAGTACTTTGACCTTGTAGGGAGGGGGACCTTGATATATGCCTGACATATATATATATATATATATATATAATATATATATATATATATATATATATATATATATATATATATATATATATATATATATATATATATATATATATATATTGGTGTTTCCAGGGATAAAGGGATAAATATTCAATCTATTGTTTCTATTGTACATGTTATTAGGCTGTATTTGAATCCTTGCAAACATCACCATAGAGAATAAAGTCCGATTTTTTCCCCCAAATTGATTTTAATGACACTTGAACAGTCTTTGAAATCATCGGGGTTTCCCCCTCTATTGTCTCAACTCTTATTGAAATTCATTAGAATAATTTTTTGTTCAGTGTCAGAGTAGTTAACAAATTGAATGCACTTGGAAATGATTTGGTGAAGGCGGACTCCGTAAATAGTTTCAAATGTAGGTATGAAAGAGCCCTATATAGGTTCAGCAACCTGTACACCGGTTGACTTACAGCTGAGAGGCAGGACCAGAGGACTGAAGCTCAACCCTCGCAAGAACAACTGGATGAGTAAAATTAAAAAAACAGTGATGAGTACACACTGAACACGAAAGACCCACTCATAAGACTGTCTCAAATCCTCAATTACTTCACCTGCCAAGGATACCCTCCCACACCTGCCAAGGATACCCTCCCACACCTACCAAGGATACCCTCCCACACCTACTAAGGATACCCTCCCACACCTGCCAAGGATACCCTCCCACACCTGCCAAGGATACCCTCCCACACCTGCCAAGGATACCCTCCCACACCTGCCAAGGATACCCTCCCTCACCTGCCAAGAATATCCTCCCACACCTGCCAAGGATACCCCTCCCTCAGCTGTCAACTCAAAGCTGTATTTGCTCCACCTGAACTCGAGTTAAACAAAGTAGCAACCAAACAATGGTAGGTCGAGACAGTTAGTAAACAGTGAGATGGGCTCTTGGGCAGAAAGCTTAAATAACGGTGAACTGTGACAAAATATGATTCAAAGAAAACGAATAATTCTGAACAATTTTGATTTGAATGAGCATGTAACTGTGCTGTATGGAGGGCATAGTAGTCGTGTAATGGTGATACGAGACAGGCAAAGTAGGCTCATAACAATGATATGGACCGGGAAAGTACGGAACTAATGGCGATATGGTGATATTAGGCTGCCAGTGTAGGTTATTTATCGTGCTTGTACCGAAATACAGCTCAGAATGAAAAAAAATACAATAATAGCACATTTAAGACATCTTACAGAACAGAGACAAAAAATAAATCACCAAAGCTATACGACAATAAATCGACAACTTGGGGACCGGAGAGTTACAGAACACAAACCCAACCATTGCATAGTGAACACATATGGCTATAGAACCAAGCGACACAGCACGAGGAACAGGAAAGACGAGCTGGTCCCGCGACACAGCCAACCTGGTAACCGCGATTAATCTACCCATCTTCTTTCACGCCTTGAGTAAATCACACACACACACACCTTTAAGCCAGTGGAGTCAATATGAACCCACTGGAGAAATCGGCTTAACCCCCTTGGAGTTTATCGCCTCATCCCTTGATCAGGTCTCAGTCTGATCTCGCCGTGTGTACAGAGAGAGATGCAAGGTACCATGTACGATGGTTCAGCTTGATAAGTATGACGGATGGCTATAGAATCATAAAAGATACGATGCCAAAACCTCTCAGAGTATGATGGCTCTATTTTCAGCTCTCTGATATGTCTACATTTACAGTGGCACAGACTCAAAGAATCCCCTGCCAGTCAGGGTTATATTTTCAACTGGATCTGGAATGGTTCATATTTTTTCTCGTGACGTGATCACTTTGTAAACAAAATATATTTTGTTCATAGGTGTTGTGTTTTAATCTGTTGTATATGAGGGTTTTGTTCTAGTTTTATGATGACTGGAATAGCTTTATTTTAACCGGTATGATGACTACAGTAGTTTTTTTCTTAACCGGCATGATGACTATGACGGTTTTATCTAATCTGGTATGATGTACACGATAACGTTATCGTGGTCGGTATGATGAATTCGATCAATTTATTTTAGTCTGTGGATGAATATGATAATTTTATCTTGGTCGATATGATGAAAATTATGGATTTATCTTAGCCATTGTGATGAATACGCTAACTTTATCTAAGTCGATATGATGAAAACGATAACTCTAACTTTGTCGGTATGACGAATAAAGTTATTGTATGCATCATACCGACAAAGACAAAGTTATCATATTCATCATTCTACACACGATACATGCCTGAATATTAGCCGGTACGATGAAAAATATAGCGTTATCTTGGGTGGAATGATGAATGTGATAACTTTGTCGGTATGATCCATACAATAATTTCACGTTTGCCGGTATGATGAATACGATGGCTATCTTAGTCGTAATAGGAATATCATACCTTACAGACGAATTAATTCGCTCAGAGTGAAGCACATAAAGAGATCCGGTACCCCGAAATCTTCTCAAGATAACCTCAAGATAATCTCAAGATAACACCCCCTCTCTTCAGTATAACTGAACAGTACTCAGATTCAGTATACAGTATAACTGTAGTGTACATAGAGAAATAATATGTAAAACACTAATTCGTGACGAGTTGCAAGGCTTGGCCAATTGGGCTCAATGATTCAGTCCTTGAGAACGATGATTTACCCAACTAGAACGATGATATAACCCACGAAATAAATTATTTAACCCGTGACAACGATCAGTTAACGAGTGAGAACGATGACTTGCGAAACTGGTGATTTACCCGTGATAATAATTTAACTCTTGATGACGATGGTTTTGTAATTTTTGCAATATGAACGATGATATAAGCCGTGAGATCGATGGTTTGTGCCATTAGAATGATGGTTTTGCAAGTGAGAATGATTAACGCGATGATTTTAATTGTATAGTCTAACGTGTATAATTAATATGGCGTCGGATTGAGCCACTGAATAGTGCAAATTGTAACTGGATATGATTTGCTTAATAATAAGGTAAGTATATGTTATTATCTAATATGTTAAATGATATTATCTGATATGGTATTATCTAATATGTTAAGTATGATTACCAAATATGTTACTTTAGTATAATACCCAAATACGATAACTGTATATCTTATTGTGCCTTATTTGGTAAATCAGTACGATTCCATAATACGATAATTAGGTATGATTTCCTAATACGATGATTTGGTACGATTAGTTTATTCGGTAAATAAATAAAGTTATTTAATACAATATATTAACACAGCAACTGAAGATAAAATAAATTGTGACTATTTGTTTTTTTACAGAAATACGCTCCTGCGCGTATTTTCTGATCCTCTAATTTTCTCTATTTTCTGAGAGAGCTAATCCTCTAATTGGCCCAATAAATGTAACTCATTAATTTCTTACTTAGGCGATTGATACATATTTGTGACTCGTATGGCAGTTTCAGAATGATTATGTAAAAGGCGTTTAACACCCTCTTCTGAGCTGTTAAAGCTCCGTTTAAATATTATTTCTCACGTAGTGAATGAATAATAAAAATAAATGATAGATGCGTACGTACAACTAATACAAATAAAAAATAAAATCAATTGCATGACAATAATATGTTGCACTGCCGTACGACAACACATCAGTGGCCCACCGTCCTCCAGTTGCATCAGTGTTGACAATTAATGCATTAATGATGCAAAAATCACAAACAAAAATTATGCCTCCGAACCCATCTATTAAACTTGGAACAATAACTTCATCATGTCTGTGATCCTCATTTGTTTGCTTAAAACTAATTTAGCAGTCAAGTTCAGCTGAATAATGAATGAAATTACGTCACGCTTAATATTCGAATCAATAAGCGGGAAAAGTCATTGTACACTTGATAATATATATATGATAATGAAGCGCTGCCAGACGTACGGCTTATATGTGTTGCCGAATATCTTTTATGGAGAGGAAATGGTAATTAATTAACATAATATGACAGGTGTTTTTTTCACTGTTTAATGCTGAACGGCTGCCTACAGCTTAGCACATTCTATGAGAAACTCAGAAATAATTGTTATGGATGTAGAATGTAGAAGTGTAGAATTAAAAGGATGGTCCAATGATTAGAGCCTATAGACTATAGAGTATCCTATTGTGTGGAGGGTCCAGGCTGAATCGTATTCAGAGAAGGGTTATGAGTATATCCTAGTGTCCGAAGAGGAGGTACTAATTATCTCTTGAAGTAGCACGGGAACGTAGCTACACCGTGAAGGGAGGTAGAACGTAGCAGTACTTTCCCACACTGGCAGAATGTCTGCCAGTGTGGAGAAGAATGGCTGTGAGAACATAATTCAGCTGTAAATTAAAATGAAGAAAGAACATAGGTCTATATCGTATAGGGAGTAGAGCCCCTTTCTGTGCCTTAATATACTGGTGTTGGACTTCAGGCCTCTCATCCTCTGAAGGTTTCTTAGGGTGACAACAGCAGTTAACTGACCAAGAAGTATGAATACTTTAATCTTGAGCATAGCTCATTCATCGTCGAATTCATATGTGATTCACCTATAACTTATTTTCGAATTATTGCCATATACTTAACTGTTCATAGTTACTTGGTTACAAAACTGATTGCTTACATAAAAGAAACATTAATAAAAAAACAAGCTTATGTCTTAGTAGCAACAGATCTCATTGAACTCCTACACAGGACAGGAACTGGTATTCAATAGACATTATCCCTCCAGGTCGCCACACTAAGGACCTCCCAAAGGAAAATAGCTGCTCTAGGACCTCTCTTTGTTTCCATGAGCCTGGATTCCAGGTCCCTGAGAATTCTCCTGGTGCTTTCTCCTCATAAACCTTGATTCTAAGATCCCATAGGAACACAGTTGTGCCCGGTGGTTTGTTTTGATTTCATTCTTTTCCTGTGTTTGGCAGCGACTCCTGCTTGACCAACAGAGAGGCGGCCAAGGTGGACACACAAGTACAGTTCTACGCCAGTTGCCTGCCGGTCAAGTGCTCTCCTTATATCATAAAAGACCAAGATGTCTAAGACTTCAATAACAACAATTCATTGTATCATATGAAATCCACTGAAAATGAGAATTTATATATATTTCATTACATACAACAACAAGTATCGTCCTGCAACGTAATGAGCTCTACTAAAATGACTATAATGGTCAAACCTTCAGATTCTCGAAAATAATCACCAATTAATAAACCTCTTACTTATTCCGTTGTATTCTTCTCCCCTATCTCCGCCAAATGAAGGTCAGGAACTTGTTGACCTGTGCGCATGTTGAAGCGACAAACATCACAGGAGCGACCGGTGTTAGCTAATACCACATTGTCTTATTTTCTCTGGACGTTAATTATTTTCTTAAATAGCAATAATATAGTATTTTCACAGGACTAATAGTCAATAAAAGGGACTGAATGGTGTTGATACATCACTGTACACTATAGAGAATATGGCGCGATGCTTAAACACGTCACAACGCTCCACGTCTGATTTGAACACGTCACAACGCTCCATATCTGTCTTGAACACGTCACAACGCTCCACGTCTGTTTTGAACACGTCACAACGCTCCACGTCTGACGTAAACACGTCACAACGCTCCACGTCTGACTTGAACACGTCACAACGCTCCCCGTCTGACGTAAACACGTCACAACGCTCCACGTCTGACTTCAACACGTCACAACGCTCCACGTCTGACGTGAACACGTCACAACGCTCCACGTCTGACGTGAACACGTCACAACGCTCCACGTCTGACTTGAACACGTCACAACGCTCCCCGTCTGACTTCAACACGTCACAACGCTCCACGTCTGACTTCAACACGTCACAACGCTCCCCGTCTGACGTAAACACGTCACAACGCTCCACGTCTGACGTAAACACGTCACAACGCTCCACGTCTGACTTGAACACGTCACAACGCTCCACGTCTGACGTGAACACGTCACAACGCTCCACGTCTGACTTGAACACGTCACAACGCTCCCCGTCTGACGTAAACACGTCACAACGCTCCACGTCTGACGTAAACACGTCACAACGCTCCACGTCTGACTTGAACACGTCACAACGCTCCACGTCTGACGTAAACACGTCACAACGCTCCACGTCTGACTTCAACACGTCACAACGCTCCACGTCTGACTTCAACACGTCACAACGCTCCACGTCTGACTTCAACACGTCACAACGCTCCACGTCTGACTTAAAACACGTCACAACGCTTCACGTCTGACTTCTCCATAACACAGGAGTTGGCCAAGACTTTCCACATTCATTTACTGTTTACCGTTTTATTTTTTATTTTATTTTTTTTATTTGCAAATTTTAAACACTTTTATTAACCTTTCTCGCTTGACCTCCATGGCCTTAAAGATGACCTCTTGGTGCCTTGAAAGGACGAAAGAAGCTTAGCTGAAAAAATCCCTCGCTTGAGTTTTAAAAACCCCTAGTCAAGGTGGTCTTGGGCATTAGGAAACAGAGATCCTTGTCATCCTTCTGCCCCACTCGCCCAGCCGCTAATAAAAGCTGGCAAAACTTACCAGTTAAACCTGGTAAAACGCAAGAGTTAAACCAGGTAAGATGTTGAAGCAATACTGTAAGTTGTTGGAACTATACCTGGTAAGTTCTTGGAATAATATCAGCAAAGTTTTTTAGGAATCATACCGATTATATTGTAAGATTGGAACCTGGTAACTTGAAATTATATCAGCAAAGTCTTAGGAATTATTGCTAGAGAGAGAGAGAGAGAGAGAGAGAGAGAGAGAGAGAGAGAGAGAGAGAGAGAGAGAGAGACAGACAGAGAGAGAAAGATAGAGAGAGAGGGAGAGAGATAGAGAGAGAGAGAGAGAGAGAGAGAGAAAGAGAGAGAGAGAGAGAGAGAGAGAGAGAGAGAGAGAGAGAGAGAGAGAGAGAGAGAGAGAGAGAGAGAAAGAGAGAGAGAGAGAGAGAGAGAGAGAGAGAGAGAGAGAGAGAGAAAGAGAGAGAGAGAGAGAGAGAGAGAGAGAGAGAGAGAGAGAGAGAGAGAGAAGGATGAAAGACAGGCATTCTCTTAGACTTCACGGAATGGTACTAAAAAACAAACTTTGACTATTAAAAAGTACAGGGAAGAGACGCAAGACGACGGAGGTAAACTTTTCGTGTTAGAGGTAACAACTTATGGGGTATAAACAGAGTTCTGAAACGGTAGGAACAAATCAAAAACCCACATTAATAGGTACGATACAATATAGATGCTCAAGTGTAGTCCCACACAACCTGTTTACCATCCCTCCGTAGTTGTAGGATAACTCCATCTGGGCCCCATGTGACTGTTGTCAGGTCTGCACATATAAAAGCTAGATTCCCTTTATTCTGGACACTTGGCTGTAGCCAAACGTATATGGTCCGAAGGACCTCATCGGGGGCATAGACGATGAGAACTATCATCTATGGCCTCATCAGGCCATGGTTCTCTCTCTCATATAAGACGATGGTCCTCTATCTCTCTCATAAAAAGTATAATTTTGGAATGAGTGCATAAATTTTCCCAATGGTGTATATTACTATAAGAAAACAGTTTTTTTGAAAAGTTTGTTTTGAAAATGTTTAGCTCTGTAGCTTGCGGCCAATGCCAAAGAGTGCAGTGTGGGGCATGTTGTTCCCTATTGAATTCTGGTTACCCCCCTCTGCCACCAGTTTATGTTGATCCCATACCCCAGACCATTCCCTCTGCCAATTTGGTTGAGGCAAGCTCCGAGCTATAGAGGTTATCTTGAAGTTATCTTGGGATGCTTTGAGGGCTTAGCGTCCCTTCGGCCCGGTCCTCGACCAGGCCTCCTTTTTGTTACACATCCCCAGGAATCAGTCCGTAGCAGTTGTCTAACTCCCCAGGCACCTAATTTACTGCTGGGTGAACAGGCGCATCAGGGTGAAAAAAACTCTGTCCATTTGTTTCCGCCTCTGCCGGAGATTGAACCCGGAACCATTGGACTACGAATTCACTCAGCCGTCAAGAGAGAGGTAGAGACAGGGAGTAGATAGATGGATACATGGATAGATACATGAATACATGGATAGATAGATGAATGGATAGATAAGTAGATGGATGGAATGATGGGTGGATAAATGAACAAAAATTAAGATTATTTTAAGAAATATTGGTAATTAGTAGTAGGCCTCCGTTAATCTCGTGCGGTTATGGAGTTGTGCCCTGGGTGTCTAGATGTTGTAGTGTAGTTGGATGCAGCGCCTGCTGTGGTTGTGGAGGCCAACCCGAGAATGACAGTCCCGCCTGCAGCGAGCGCAGATAAACGCCGAAGCGGGTGCGTCTGACAGTGGTCGAGACCTCCTCTGAAATCTATTATCCTCCGCCTGCCTCTTCAGTTCATCCTCGAATTGCTGGAATTATTATAATAATTAGCAATTGGTATTGCTAATATTACATAATTTAATATATTAAATAATATATAGTATATAATATAATATATAATATAGAGCACACACATATATGACACTATAACAAACAGTGTTCGAAGACCTCGTCCAGCTATTCGGAGGTCGGGTGCGTACCCAAGATACAGCACGCATTTCCCCTCTGAACTGCAACACTGAGGCACTGGAACAGGAAACTGGCCACTCTTGAGTCTAGTTTTCCCAGTGAGGTCCTCACCCACCTCTCTTAAGAACTTAAGTGCACATTTACCCCAGGCGCCCAGAGTCTCAGAGCCTATCGGCACGAACCTGTAACAACTTTCTAAGTCCCTGTATTTGTTGGTTTTCTGGGTTACCCTGAAGGTGGCTGCCCCACCTCCCTCAACTGTGCTGTAAGGTAGATAGGTATCAGCCAATGTAGACACACAAGTGTTATCCCATACGACCTGTTTACCTTCCCTCCATGGCTGCAAGGTGACTCCATCTGGGCGTTTTTGGTTGTTGTCAGGCCTGCTCAACTGGGGTTCCCTTTGTGCTGGACACCCAGCTGTAGCCAAACTTCTCTTGATCATGTCATTGACTGCTTCATGTTTGGCAATCTTTCCCTGTGACTTACGACATATGAGACCATGGCTGCCGTATTGGTCCGCCCGTGCATATCCGCAAATACACCGGTGCTCGGTGGAGATAGGGGCGGCAAGGCGCAGGGCAACACCAATACTTAGGGTACGATGGTCCAGGCGGGTGCCCAAAGAGGAATTAAGGACTGCCAACAGGAAGTCCCCAGCATGGGGAGCTTGTACGGCTAGAAGACGCGCTCTGTTCTTCCCACTGCCTCCAGCAATACTGTGGCGATGTTCTCCACTATAGGGCTATCCCATTTGGCCTGTTTGCAGTCATTTGGAAAAGTTGGTCGAGGGTGAGAGTGGTGAGAGTTGGCAAGTGTGTCCCACTGACCAGCTTCTTCTGCAAATTTGAAATCATGAATCCCAATGGAGTCTCTTAGGTTTTCTGGTAATATTTTATTAACTAATTCACCTGTAGCACTGATAATATTATATTATAATATCTTCCCCTCATCCAATTCACATGATTCTGGTCAAGTGTGAAATATTCGTTCAGATGCCCTAAGATTTTTACATCATCATAAGAAATTATTTCCTTAATCATTTGTAGTTTTGTTGCTCCTTAATATTATATTTATGAAATAGAAGAGGGTCTAAGTGGGTAGGGAAGGGGGTGAGGGCAGGAGAAGGGTGAGTGTAGACGATTAAGAGAGAGGGGTGAGGGTGCCCTCCCCCTCATTACACACCATTATATATCATTATTAATCAATATTATAGGGATAATGGCTATCCCCTCAATATATATCTTCTTTCATTATATATCAATATTTTAGGGGTATTATACACCTATTAGAGCATATAATGGGTGTATAATGCACTCATTAGAGAGTATAATACCCCTATAACACCATAGTATGTAATGGTAAGGGGGTACCCGGCAGAAGCTACGATGATCTGTCCTACCCTCCACCCCCCTTTCCTCTTCCCCTTATCTTCACTCCTTCTTCCCACTTTCCCCCTCTTCACCCACCTCCCCATTTCTCCCCAGCCCCTCGCCCCTATCTCTCTACCCTCCCCACTCAACTTAGGCCTACCCTACCAGCCCATGTCCGTCCTGTAATCCTGTCAATGGTCCCCTGCAAATTTGGGTGAAATTCGGACCAAACGTCCGGTCTTCAGTTTGAACAGACAGAAAACAAACGTACAGACAGACATCCTTTCTTATAGGCATAAATTGCAACCGAAATGTAAGGGTTTGTTGGCGGTTTAGAAAACCTAAACTACACTGTTTTCTGTATAGAAACCTTTTGAGAAAAACATCCGCATGTTAATAGTTATTCTTAGCGATTACCAGATATTAATTTCTGAGTCTGAAACCGAAGGGTATTAAGCCCACTCAAGAAACTCTCCATCGGTACATTGCATTCTTTCAGAAAGAGGCGTTAAGTGTTGCATACAAACATATCTGAGATAATATCCCATTCCTCGTGTCGTGCATAAAATGCTATTATCATTTCTTCGTCGGCGAACGGGCACGTCGCGCGGGACCTCGATAAGTAAATTTAGATAAATGGATGTCTTCCCGTAGTATTTTACTGTGTTTATGGGGAGATTGTGTGAGGGAGGCAGGAGCAAGTGAGATTTACGTCTCGCATCAGCATCCCCGGGTATGGCCAGCCACTAACCTTTGTGTTCCGCGGACGTCTTCCATGCTCCAGGGTAGGAGGTTGTGTTGGTGTTCCGCGGACCTTTACCCTGCTCCAGGGTGGAAGGTTGTGTTAGTGTTCTACGGACGTCTTCCATGCTCCAGGGTAGGAGGTTGTGTTGGTGTTCCGCGGACCTTTACCCTGCTCCAGGGTAGGAGGTTGTGTTGGTGTTCCGCGGACCTTTACCCTGCTCCAGGGTGGAAGGTTGTGTTAGTGTTCTACGGACGTCTTCCATGGATGAGAGATTGCTGGTGTTTCACGGACGTTTGATCTCCAAAATACTGATTTCAAAGTCAGCAACTGAACCTTACGATTCACTCATGCTTCATCTCTCAGAGAAGAGGAACTTTTGATATCATTTATTTATTTCAGTTTCCCACTTCTACAGTCGATTCCTGCTCTCATGTTCCCCTTTGAAACAGAACCTCCAGGTAGTATATACAATTTAATGATGAAAAATTTAGGTTTTTAATGATAATATAGTTACCAGATATAAGCTAGTTACTGTTTATATGGCTAAATTTCAATATGAAAAAGATTTACAATTCATAATTAGCAGGGATTTTAACCCCCCCCCCCAAAAAAAAAAAAAAAAAAGCACGTATAAATGTACTAAATTAGACACATTGTTTACCTGCATTCACATTTAGAAGTATATAAAAACAAGAGCTTCGGCCTCTGACGCGTGGAATCCATAGTTCGAGTCTCCTAGAGTCCAGGTGAATGGAATTTAGAAGTATAAACAAAATCTAATATCTGATCTATCTATATCAAATTTCACCCTTTAACCTTATCTAGCACTTCTTGGGCCCCATTTTAGTTTTCATCTCCGTACTACAGAATGGACAAAATTCTCTTGACTATACTGAGATAAGGATGAGGAATTTAAATCCATTACTTAGAAACCTTATGGTTTCGAGCTTTAATTTTGCATTCTCGTGAATGGTAAACAGTAAGGGATGATATTACTGTTTAATACTATAAATGAAAGGGAATAACAGAGGGATAATAATAATGGGGAGAGTATAATGAACGTTTGAGCGCGGGATTGTTTCAAAGAAGACACAACTCCTCCCCCAAGTTCCTCTCACCCACACGATGCCACTCCCTGGTTCCTCTCACCCCCGTCACATCTCTCCTTAACTCCTCTCTCCCAGACAATACCACTCCCTGGCTCCTCTGTCTTAGACAATACCTCTCCCTGGCTCCTCTGTCTTAGACAATACCTCTCCCTGGCTCCTCTGTCTTAGACAACACCTCTCCCTGGCTCCTCTCTCCCAGACAACACCTCTCTCTGGCTCCTCTCTCCCAGACAACACCTCTCCCTGGCTCCTCTCTCTCAGACAACACCTCTCCCTGGCTCCTCTCTCTCAGACAACACCTCTCCCTGGCTCCTCTCTCTCAGACAACACCTCTCCCTGGCTCCTCTCTCTCAGACAACACCTCTCCCTGGCTCCTCTCTCTCAGACAACACCTCTCCATGGCTTACACTAAAACATTGACTGTAACTATGATATACATGTGCTTCAGCCTACAGTTGAGACCTATTGTCGTGTGTATGGCCTTTTGTCCTGCGTGATAGTGAATACCAGCATATCCTCACTTTAATACGACTTTATTGAAATCCTCAGATTAGGCAAAATTGTAATTAATTTTGTCAATAATAATAAAACCTCCCTAGCTCCTCTCCCATACAACACTTCTCTCTCTGGCTCCTCTCTCCCAGTACCCAATACACCTCTCTGACCACTACCACCCCCTCCTCGCCGGCCGCAGGGCTGGTAGCCAGCACAGTTCTGCCATACACTCACCACGACCAAGGTTCATTCTGACCTCTAAAACCCTTACTGATTTATCCCGAAAGAAAGGAAAGCTTAAATCGAGTTTTAACTGTTTCCAGTAATTTTGGGGGGGTTTTGAAAATAAGTGTTTTCATATCTATTTTATTATATCTTGTTGGTTTTTTAAGAAAACTAAACCATTACTTTATCAGGTCTTGGTGCTCTAACTTTGTCGTGATATTAAGGTCATCTTCCACGATTATTTACTGATATATCCGCTGACTGGCTATTGAGGTTTAAAGTAAACCCTGAGCTAAAAAAAATACAGTTTTAAGGATGGTCGAGGTAGACTCATATGAAATTCCAGCGATGCTTGTACTGAATATTAATAGATGAATGAGAGATCGAACAGTTCTTCAGTTTATTTGATGGCGATGCCTGGTGCTTAAAGAACCCTCCAATGAGGTTCTTTCGTGGATGGAGGTTCAATTGTACTCTAAAGACGTTCACACAAAAAGACATAGGCATATGACTATTTGAGATATGCTCATAGCTCATATTGTAATTGTAAATAACATATATATATATATTTTTAGGGTAGGCTGGGTAATATTATGTCTGGTTAAGTTGGGTTTGGTCTAATTAGGAGAGGTTAGGTTTGGTTAAGGTAAATTAGGCTAAAATGGGAGGATATAGAACCCCTTAGCGGTCTTTTAAGAAAAGTAATCTGTATCCTCCACAGAACCTCTTTCATTTTCTAGTCTTGAAGAACTCAACCGTGAGGTTTCGCTGCAGAGTGAAGTTGTAGGTCACCTTGCGTCTCAGTTAAGGCGAGGCTGGAGGTCGCGTTGCGTCTCAGGCGAGGCGAGGTTGTAGGTCGCCTTGCGTCTCAGGTGAGGCGAGGTTGTAGGTCGCCTTGCGTCTCAGGTGAGGCGAGGTTGTAGGTCGCCTTGCGTCTCAGGTGAGGCGAGGTTGTAGGTCGCTTTGCGTCTCAGGTGAGGCGAGGTTGTAGGTCGCCTTACGTCTCAGGTGAGGCGAGGTTGTAGGTCATTTTGCGTCTCAGGTGAGGCGAGGCTGGAGGTCGCGTTGCGTCTCAGGTGAGGCGAGGTTGTAGGTCGTCTTGCGTCTCAGGTGAGGCGAGGTTGTAGGTCGTCTTGCGTCTCAGGTGAGGCGAGGCAGGCGAGGCTACCACCCATAAAAGAGATAGAGATCGTCTCTCACACCAAACTCTCTCCCAGCCCCGTAGTTTAAGAAGCGGTTTACTTATTAACATTTTCAGTTAATGATTTGTTTTCCTATGTAAATTGATGTTATAATAATTATCATAATTATGCAATAGCCATCGTCATTACTGTTTGCATTATTGAAACTTTTTTCTTATGTTCTGTCAAAATTTTATTTATTTCAAGCACTTTATTTAATTACCTAATTTCCTTTTACATAATAGTCTTACAAAACCTACTACTAACTTATCTGTCTTGATATCCGGACGATCTGTCATATAATCAAAACAGTAAACAATTATTTACATATAATTCTATTATATAATAACATGAAATTTTCTCAGTTATCGAGTAGAAATTTCTTGTTCATTCATCCCAATCAAGTATTTATGTGGCAGGTGGAGAGTGCAATAAATCCTTTTAAGTACGTTGAATGTAAATCGATAGTTAGCCACACTTGTTAAGAAGCCTCGTTATCCAGCAGACACCTGGATGGTGTCATCCGGCAGACACCTGGATGGTGTCATCCGGCAGACACCTGGATGGTTTTATCCGGCAGACACCTGGATGGTGTCATCCAGCAGACACCTGGATGGTGTCATCCAGCAGACACCTGGATGGTGTCATCCAGCATACACCTGGATGGTGTCATCCAGCAGACACCTGGATGGTGTCATCCGGCAGACACCTGGATGGTGTCATCCGGCAGACACCTGGATGGTGTCATCCGGCAGACACCTGGATGGTGTCATCCGGCAGACACCTGGATGGTTTCATCCAGCAGTCACCTGGATGGTTTTATC
>NC_091193.1:12043670-12046170 GCF_040958095.1 Procambarus clarkii
GACTCACCTGGATGTGCGGATCGTTTTGACTCGTGGAAATCTTTATTGAGTTGCTTTCAATTATCTTTGCTTCTAACCGTTTCCATTGACTTGCTGTGCCTTTATTGATAAAGTTTTACTTGATATCTTTGACTCCTCTGGCTTTCAAGTTTACAACAGTTCACCAGTTCTACTGTGTCTCAGGTTAAACATTTATTTTAGAGTAATTTATCAATTCATTTTTAGAATCTTACAGGTCTATATTATATCCTTCCTGATCCCCCCTCCCTTCCAGTTTCATGGCAACGAGTTACCTTAACTTTGTAGAGTAGTTCAGTATTTATCCCTGGAACAATCCTTGGTGCCTTGTAAAGGAAAAGGACTTCATTTTCATGGAGTTTGGAAGCTATTTGACTTTAAGCTATTTTCGCTACCTTTTCACCATTGATCTCTAATATATTAGAGGTCATGCATTACTTGAAAATGCGTTACTTTCCCTTACCGAATTCATGTTCGTGCTTGGAAACAAACTTTTATTTATTTATATGAGAGCCAAAATGTGTCTAGCATCCATTAACTTTGCCTATCATAGGTAACACTAGTCTTAATTAAGTTTATTATTTAATATAGCCCGAAACGCTATGGGTTCCAGTGGCTTTAGGTATTGTATGTACTATCTCTATCTTTATAATTCTAACATTATGTATGTTACTCAATGAATGTACCTTTACCTGAATAAAAAATCTAATCTAATCAAATCTAATATTGGGCTTATATATTTAACTACATGTTAATGATAAAATCAATTAAGTAATGAGTGACTCAACAAGCGATGGAGGAACGTAGTTTGATTTATTTGTGAATATATGCTAATTACATTAGGCGCAAGGATTTTCTTCAGAAATTTATAAAACTTAAGACAAAAATCGTTCTGTAATAGGTTATATATACAGAACGGGAGAAAGAAATGTATAAATATGTAGTTATTATTGATATAAAATATAGGAAATGTACTCTCCTATAAATTTTAAGTAAATATGTATATAGTATAATATTTATTCTGCAAAGCCCCGAAAATAAGGTGACACATTACCCTTGACTAATGCGTGATTGATAGTTAACTTTCCTCTACATTGTGTTACATAATTAAGATATAAACTCACGCATTATACTCCAAAATAATGCCTTCGTGTCCCCGCTTGAGTATGAGGCATACTTACGGCATAATATTGTATCATTTTGTGAAATATGATGACAGAATTGGATAAAATTATAGGATATACCCGCCGTGATAAATTAGAGAATAAGGCTAATGCTGGTGTCTCCTCCGAGGTTCCGCCAGAATACATTTTTGTTATACAATTAATAATTTTAGATGGTGAGGTTCAGAGACAAGCGACCACTATAAATGCTTTGGGCGAATTTTCCAAGTATATATAACTATAACTATATATACTTGGAGTATATATATATACTACATATCTATACACAGTCCTTGTCTTGTGTTACTGTTGTGACTTCATATTTGACTCATGTGAGTGAAATTGTTCATTCTCTGCTCATCTCTCGAACTGAGGTGCTGTTTGATGTATTAATAATTGTTCACATCTATTATATTCCGAGCATTCTTTATGCATTCATAGAGCTCTTGTTGTCAAGGAGACAACAGGGAGTGGGTCTCTTGTTTATTCCAAGTCAGGTTTGGCTGAGGGCGCCGTTGTCTTCTGTCTGTTAATCCGTACGTGGGAGTGTGTGTGTGTGTGTGTGTGTGTGTGTGTGTGTGTGTGTGTGTGTGTGTGTGTGTGTGTGTGTTTGTAAATGCGCCTTAACAAATACAAGTCAGAGGGTTTGGTATGAAACAAAAATTGAAATTAACTAAAGTCAAGCATCAAGCTCTCAAATAGAAGTAGAAAATCACAGCCAGAAATAGATGACGCAAGTTAAAATCACAAACAAATGCTGGAGCACAAGGTCACGAACAGATATTAATGGCTATATAAAAAGGTCAAATATCATGGTGACAGAGGTTAGGGGGGTCAAATTGACTGAGTGATTGCCTTAGCTACGTTCGACTATGTTCCATTTATCTGGGGTTCAACCTGTTCTCTTACAAATTATGCCGGAATTTAGCTGTTTCCCCGTACGGCCGAAAACTGACGTAATTTGAAAATGAAAATAATTTTTTTTTTCAAAACAGTAAGTTAAGGGTCCTCTAGTAGGTTAGGAGGGCAGGAAATTCTCTTAATGTTTCAAAACGTCGTAAAAAACGTTAATTGAAAGTTTCCACTCTTAACCTAACGGACTAAGCTGGAGGACCCAAACAGAAACCGGGACAGTACATCACTTTCTTGAGGCGATTTCATTTCAAATTACGTCAGTTTTCGGCCATAGCGCACATACGAGTGAAAAAAAAGCGACGTTATTTTGAGAGAACGGGTTGTGTGAGGCCGAAGCTCTCACGCGACTATGTTCATTGGCACTTCCCCATAACTATTCTTTCATTGTTCTTTTACTGCCATCT
>NC_091193.1:12051170-12068670 GCF_040958095.1 Procambarus clarkii
TTTTCGATGATTAATCGACTTTGAATTAACATTATCGATGATAAATCGACGTTGAATCAACATTATCGATGCTGAATCAACGTTGAATCAACATTATCGATGTTGAATCGATACAATCACAGTTCACCACGGAAAGTTGTGTGATGCTAACTGCAACCGTCTTTGTAGCCCTTTCCCACCAACAGACAGACAGACATTACCTCTTATAAATAAAAATAAACGTGTTTTATATTTTTCTCTTCGTCTAAATTGAAGAAATTGTATTTTTTCGATTGTTTGTTTGATAAAATTAACCTTCGTGAGGAATCGTAAACATTATACGCTTGTTTAACGAGGGAGGATTCTGGTGGTTCAGAGGTCTACCTTAATTGGGCCAATTTCCAGCGAGGAGACAGAAAAATCACCAATTACAGAGATGAAAATTACATTTGCTTGATACACGAGACGTGTTTAAAGAGGTTATTAGAGCAATTAGAGACAAAATATGGATTCTCTAATATTATACAACATTAATTTAACGTTTCTGAAACTGAAGTTTCAGCAATTGTACACGTGATATTGATCGATTGGTAAAATGAGAACATGTTGTGTGTGTGTGTACTCTCCTATTTGTGCTTGCGGGGGTTGAGCTTTGGCTCTTTGGTCCCGCCTCTCAACTGTCAATCAACTGGTGTACAGATTCCTGAGCCTACTGGGCTGTGTGTGTATGTGTGTATGTGTGTGTGTGTGTGTGTGTGTGTGTGTGTGTGTGTGTGTGTGTGTGTGTGTGTGTGTGTGTGTGTGTGTGTGTGTGTGTGTGTGCATGTACGTATGTGGAAAGGCCGAGTCATGCACTAAACCAACATATTCCACATAAATAAGGAGTATACTGATTCATAACACTAGCAACATATTATCCACTTTAATTGAGAGCTTAAGCAGCAAAATAAGTGAAGCCGCATAATAGTATATGATAGTATACTAATGAGCCTGTATGCTGCAGTATATAAGTCACCCCACTCTGCTATTATACCCACCACCGGGTATATTGGCGGCGCCACAGCCAATATGCTAGATTATACCCGGGTAATAATTTCCTTATCTCTCAGATATAATGCTCCGGTATCGAATTGTAAGAGAAAATCGTTTAGGAAGAATTTCCGGTAAAATGGCGATTGCATCAGTGGCTTTATTCTTAATATTATTGAAAATAATATTGTTTTGCCAATAATTTAAAAATGCGCGCGCGCACACACACACACACACACACACACACACACACACACACACACACACACACACACACACACACACACACACACACAACGACCTGTTAGCTCAGTTGGTTAGAGAGCCGTGCTAATAATGCGGATGTCGTGGGTTCGATCCCCATACGGGCCAGTAGGCTTTCTCAAGGAAGTGTTGTTTACGTATTGATTGACGGTTGAGAGGCGGGACCAAAGAGCCAGAGCTCAACCCCCGCAAGCACAAATAGGTGAGTACAAATAGGTGAGTACACACACACACACACACACACACACACACACACACACGCACGCACGCACACACGCACGCACACACACACACACACACACACACACACACACACACACACACACACACACGCACACACACACACACACACACACACACACACACACACACACATACACACACACACACACACACACACACACACACACACACACACACATATACACACACACACACACACACACACACACACACACACACACACACACACACACACACACACACACACACACACACATACACTGTCTTCATGTAACAAGAACATACAAATAAGAGAATGAACTGCTAAAAGTAAGCCCTGTAGGATTCTCTAGAATCCAATTACAAATTTGTAAATGCCAAATTAACGCCAAAGCCACAAAAACAACAACCCTACAGACACTGTCAGTCATGTTTCTCACTATGTTGACCAGACCACACACTAGAAATTGAAGGGACGACGACGTTTCGGTCCGTCCTGGACCATTCTCAAGCCGAACGCTATTACTCATCACTGAGAAATATCTGTTCAGCACCTGGATACGTTAAAGTAAAACTAGGTATTAATTGCAATTAAAATCTACAAAGCCGTTCAGGCGCTAGAGCAATCCATGCCTCCCTTAGTGATCATAGACCCGCAGGGGCTTGAGCAATCATAGACGCACGAACAGAATTCCAAAAACGCTCGATTCGTGCTTGGCAACCCTCGCAACATGTATTTATTTTAAAATCTAAAAATGAATTTCCAAAAGCATTTCTTCGCTTAAAAACACTGCATTTGTGTTTATCAACATTCAACATTTTATTTATAACCGAATTTCAGCACGAAACTTCAGCAGGACTCCAATATTTGTTCTCTATTAAGGGAGAGTTGGGAACAAAAATTCCGCATAATGTGTAGGAATGTCCCCGGCGCTGGCATGCGCTCCTCAAAACTACTTCTAGTACTCGGTGATGATTTGACGAAATCTTGCAAAAAAAATGCAAGAGTACAGTGGACTCCAGAGTACAGCAAATAAAAAGTGTTTACATCCATTACGTCACCGCGGGTTCTGTTCTCTGATTGGTTCATTGCTCCTCAGCAATGTCTTCGTCACCAGCCACTATCTATACCGCATTTTTTTATATTTTTTTATTACCCAATAGATAGCTCAGGCGCAGATATTACAAGTCCTCGAATCCGTTCCTGAGTGTAGCGGCGGGAGAACACACAAAACACGCGAGCTAAAGTTATATTTACGTGATCTGTATTCAGTACGGGGGACCATCTGCAGTGTTGCTTGTCCTCCACTTCCAGGACATCGACATCTTGAATCCTAATAACCTTCTTAAAATAGTAAATGTTTTTTACACCCTCCCGACGATTTCCCGCTGCCCCCTCGACAGGCCCTTCGACCTCGTCCCTCCGCTCCTCACCCCTAACCACAGCCATCCCCATCCCTTCCTCCATCCCCTCCCAACCCTTCCGCTCTGTGGGAAAATGCAGAGATTATCACACACCTCTGGGTGACGGCGCACAATACGCATGTTTATAAATCTGTGAGAACTTGTATTTATTTATATTGGCTCTTTAGGGGTAAGGGAAGCGCATGGGGTAGGGTGTGGGGTGTGGGTTGTGGGGGTAGGGTGTGGGGGAAGGAAAGAGAACAAGAAGATGGAGAAGATAGATGGGAGAATGAGCGAAGGTGGAACCGGAAAAAGAAATAAGACGGTAAAAGGTAAGCAGCGAAGAGGGTGTAGAAGGTGGAATGCGTGAAGGTAGGGGACTGAGTAGATTGGGTGTAAGAGGAATACAAATTGTAGAAAAATATTGATTTTGAGAGAGAAAGTAGGTGTGTGGGGAGTGGGATTTAACTTTGAAGTTAGGGGGAATAATCGGAGAATGTGGGAATTCGGAATATACATTAGTGTGATAGGTGAGAGAGACGGTGAGGGGGAAAGAAGGAAGGAAGGAAGGAAGGAAGGAAGGAAGGAAGGAAGGAAGGAAGGAAGGAAGGAAGGAAGGAAGGAAGGAAGGAAGGATATGAGATGAATGCTGGAGATAATTACAGGAGACTGAAGCTACAAAATCTCTTACAGTGACTGGTGCGAGCAATGCACGTCAGAGCAGACACAGCGACGCAAGTCAGAGAGCACGCTTTGTGCTGCGCCTCCACACTAGCGAGTGTAGGGGTCCTCTACCCCCATCCACCTCCACACTCGCGAGTGTGTAGTGTGCAACACCACTCTATCCAGCCTCCCCAACACCAGACCAAAACCCATAACAAAAACAATGTTTATCACCTCAATCATTATATATTTAACTATCAAAATATAAAATAATTGAATATATTTCTATATAAATATGAAAATTTTGTGTTACATTTGTGGCCGCTGACGAAATATATTATAAAAAATTATATATATATATATATATATATATATATATATATATATATATATATATATATATATATATATATATATATATATATATATATATATATATATATATATATACATATATATATATATATATATATATATATATATATATATATATATATATATATATATATATATATATATATATATACATATATTCTTCGCTTGTTTCTTTGCACAACGCAAACTTCTGAGGGGAATTTAAATGAACGAAAACCAGTGAAAATGGTTCAGATGCGTTGAAGTTTTTATCGGACACTGTCTAGGTATTTTACCGGGCGGGATCTTGTGCTTGAATGTCCAGGTCTGTGGTCCGAGGCTGTGTTGGTGTCGCAGCCTGAAAGGTCTAACTTGTGTGTGTGTGTGTTGTCTTAGACATGATTTTCTAAAGGTCTAGGGTACAGTTCTCCTGGGGCAGAGAGTAAAGCTCTCTGGAAGTTTAAGGAACCGTTTTCTAGCAGTTAATTGATCAGTTCTCTAGGAGTCTAGTGCACAGTTATCTAGGGTTATAGGGAGCAGTTCTCTAGGTTATAGGGAGCAGTTCTCTAGGTTATAGGGACCAGTTCTTTAGGGTTATAGGGCGCACTTTTCTAGCGGCACAGTTCTCTAGTGCAGACACAAGGCCACTTTCTCCAAAAGTCTAAGGCACATATTTCTCTAGGAGTTTCAGGCACAGTTCTCTGGGATTCTAGGGCACAGATCTCTAGGAATCACGTTCGCAGTTCTCTTGTTATATATGTTGAGACCAACAAGTAGAATTTGGTTCCGATTATGGCCTGTCATCTCACTTCTTCCTTCGATTTTTGTCTGGTCAATCACCAGACATTATTTTGTATGCAACTGACCTCCCAGTCTTATGAGGTATTTCCTCAGGGCTTGTCATTACTCACGTAAGGATGATCATTGTAGGTTCTAAACGTCGTGTTAATTAGAATACATTCTACAGTTAGTGTTTTGTTTTGTACTCGTTAACCTTGAACAGATATGACATTCGGAGAAATCCTCTTTCAGTTCAACTAAAATGCACAACCACTTGAAGGATACTAGCTCTGAAAGAAGTAAATAATCATCATAGAATATGCAGTCATATTTTATGAAACATGTCTAAGTGAAAATCTACACTTATATATATATATATATATATATATATATATATATATATATATATATATATATATATATGTGTGTGTGTGTGTGAGTAGAGGAGTACTACCTCTAGCGCATTGTACTGCATTTCTTTAACATATAACAAATGCCTAATCTGATTGTAAATGCTAATGAAAGCAAAACAGACCTAAACTCGCCGCTTCCTAGACAGTGACAGACGACCGTGTCGTTTGAGCTATCGCCTGAGATGTTCACACTGATGTGCTCTCTCTTCACAACTGGATCATGTTAAGTGTGGTGCCGTGTTCCTGGATAGCCTCTAGCGACCTTCCCGTCTCTCACACCCACACCCTCTCCGATTATTTATGTGCTCGGCAATAGTGAAATCGTGTAGAGAAACAGATTGCTATGCCCTCATACCCACCTTCAGAAAATGGAAACTTTTTTTCGATTATTGGAGCTCCGTATACCATGGAGGTTCAGGGGATTTAAGTTACCATAACTGAGTGTGCCAATTGTACCCATGATTAATTTGATTTAAAGGAGAACTCCATAACAGTTCCTTAGCTAAAAAAAATAAATGATAAAAAACGGTACTAATAGAAAATGTAGTCGTGTCACAAAGAGAAACCCCGGGAAAGGAATGCTACGTTACCTGAGCCACGTTATCACTTGGGTAATGGTAGGTGCGGCGGCCGGCCGTCCTCACCTGGACGCAGAGCACTCAAAGTGGCCGCGACGAAAGCCTAAATATGTATGCTTCGAGAAAAGCGTCTCGGGTCATCCATCGCCAGACGAACGAAAGTCGTGTGGCCATGCAGGCGCTTATGGAGCGACCACGACGAGAGGGCTAAAGGTGTACACATCGGACAAAACGACTGGGCTCATTCGTCGCCGGACCAAACCGGAATACACATGAAATAAATAATACAAAAGCATGAACCGATTATTAATGTCTAGTTGTCACAATTTTATCGCAATTAGAGTCTCGGACAAAGAGGCAATAAGCAGGAGAGATAAGACTCTCTGCGCTCAAATGGAAGAATGAGTCGCCGCATCCTGACTCACATATGAGGCATAGTGAGGGACTGAATGAGGAGGTCCTATCTTAGCCAAGAATTTGTTGAGAGATCGCGGGGAAGAGGGGGGAAGGGATGACCATCCTCATAAGCAAAGGCTAAATGCTCTTTAATTCAGTTGCTAAAACCATCTGTACATGAATTACAAAATGATGACTTTCGATTATTTTCGAACAGTGCTTCGCTGCCATCGACTGTTCGAATCACATCTCAGGAAACAGCAGCCCTTCGTCCTCATCAACAAAGGCCATATGCATGCTTATTCCATGCAGCCGCCAAACATCACTGGTTATGAATGTTTAGTTCGTTTATTGTGTACCCCATACCATTTTTGTAGGTGATAGTGCACCCCATACCATTTTTGTAGGTGATAGTGCACCCCATACCCCTTCCAGTGGGTGGTAGTGCCCCCTCATATCCATTCCTGTGGAGTGGTAGTGCAATCCCATATCCATTGCTATGTGTGGTAGTGAACCCCTAATACCTATCCGCCTGAAATGAAATTAATTTTTGACATGAGATCGATCGTACCAATAGGTACTAATGGAGTCCCAGTGAGCCACTTTTTGTTCTATTTTATATAGAGTCCGGAAAAAAATAAAGCTAAAACGCAAATTTAAATATTCATAGGCATAGTACAGCCCATATATATTTACCGTATTAGGCCAAGGACAGCTAAGTTGGGCTAAGGTTCATTAGCAACGTAAATATAAAAAAATTCCCAGTTTGTTTAAATTCAATACTATAAAAGTCTACATTCTGTTGGTCCATCACGACATATTTGTACTTTTAACAACATCGTTACTATAAGTACTTTTATTTTACGAGGATGAGCTTCATCTTTGGGTGGTAGGGTACCCTATACCCATCCTGTGGGTGGTATGACACCCTATACCCATCCTGTGGGTGGTATGACACCCTATACCCATCCTGTGGGTGGTATGACACCCTATACCCATCCTGTGGGTGGTATGACACCCTATACCCATCCTGTGGGTGGTATGACACCCTATACCCATCCTGTGGGTGGTATGACACCCTATACCCATCCTGTGGGTGGTATGACACCCTATACCCATCCTGTGGGTGGAAGGACACCTTATACCCATCCTGTTGGGTGGTAGGGCAACTCATACCCATCCTGTGGGTTGTATGACACCCTATACCCATTTTGTGGGTGGTAGGGCACCTCTATAACCATCTTGTAGGTGGTAAGGCACCCCATACCCATACTGTGGGTGGTAGTGGTATAGGTTGCAGAGGTACATAATGGGCAAGTGAGCGGGTTCGAATCCTGCCCACTTTAAATAGCGGGTTAAATACACTTAAATCCCGTGATCGGGTTCAATATATATTTTAACAAACAGTGTATATAACATCGGATCAATTTATATTACGTTTATTTTGTTTGACAGTGTGATTAATTATTTTTATTTTATAAAGAGACCTGACCCAAAAAAATATAAAATTTTAAAAATGCTCTTGACTGTAAACTTTTTACGTCTATATAATTATTATGGTGCTGGGTTTAATGCCTATCAACCTTTGGAGGGTTATTATGGTCACCACAATAGTTTACTGACCAATCAACAAGAATACTTTAGTGTTAAACCATTGTCCAGAGCTAAGGTAAACTCTCAGTATATATATATACACGAAGAGTTTACTTTGTTATTCACAAGCTGTTGGTATGCAATGGGAAAGCTGTCAACGTTTTGCATTACGTTCATTGTATATTTGGAGTCTCTATACTGCAACGTGCTACTTATTCAATGTTCCTTCGATTTCAGTTAATTTGATTTTGAACTTGTATGATAATATTTGTGCTCAAGTGCTAAGTAAATTTATCATAGTTTCAATCCTCTTAATTGGAAAATGTATACCCGACAGAGGGGACACGTAAGAGCATTAATCCGAACAAATTTGCCAAAATTAAGAAATTTGGTCGTTCTCAGAGCTAAACACAGACGATTGACTTATAGAGACGAATCTATTCTAGGAAGCCTAACAGGTATCTTGAATTCGTCGAAAGAATGATTGAATTATCATAAAATGTTGTGTTTTATAACGAAAAAGAGTCGGGATATGTTATAAAATACTTTTATAGACAACACAAAGCTTTAAGAAAAGCTTAAAATATACTTATATGAGACTTGACTATCGGCAAAATATTATTAAGTTGTAATACCCTTCAAAGGAAAAATGCAAAACTGTTGTAAATAATTGAACAGAGGCTTCTGAAAATCTGTTAACTAGTTCTCAACACACACAAAAAAATACATTCTGAACCTGAAAACTAAGCTTTGCAACAAGCGTATGAGGCGCATGCAATTCAATTCTCTAACAAACAGGCTTTAGGCTGTAATACTCGAACGCAGAGCCACAGATATGTACACAAATGATAGATACATATACTTGAATCACTGTGAAATCAATAAAATCTGTTTTTGCAGTAAGTTTCAACAGAAAAGGGTCGTATTCTTAGAGCCAGGTGTCCAGAGGGAGGCAGGGAGGACAAGGAGAGAAGCATCACGTCGATCTACCGTGGAATCGTTCGAGGAAAGATGAGATGGGATTCAATACCATCAGACCTTTACGATCCTCTGTTCCCTGCATGGCAATGAGCAGGCTCACAACAGTGTTACCAGTCACGCTAGACAATAAACCTCTGTGTCACATCAACATCAAGATTTTTTTTTTGTAATTGGCTTTCAAGGTTAAAATTATTCCAAATCTATTTATTCAACAATACAAAATATAACGCAGAATTCTACATTAAGCATACTTCAAGACTCTACTATGAATAAATGATCCTCCTTAAATGACTCAAGATATTTTCTTGCTGGCGTCCTGAAGACGGAGATTTAAGAAGTGCGACGTTGTGGCGGAAAGATGTGAATTGAGTTCCTTATTTAGTTACTGATGATCATCTTTAATTCTCTGTTTTGTGCGAAAATATTTTCGTGGTGCCGTCATGAGGTAGATTGTATTTACAACCTTGTACAGTTTGCATTCTTCTTCTCTGGCATACTTCCACGTGTTTATTGTTGTGTTGCTCAGGTGTTAATGTTGATATGTGTCCGCTTGGGTATTGCAATGATCATCTTCACCAGCGTTCAATTGTTCTTTATATAAAACCCTTGATGTGGGAGATAAAAATCCTTATGATGTGGTGAGGATATTGATGCCTCTGTAACGTCAACTTTGAAGCCTCTGAGATGTTAATGGTATGAACCTCTGAGAGTTCAACCCAGAAGCATCTAAGACATCAACCTAGAAGCCTCTCAGAAGCCTTTGAGACGTCAACTGGAGAAGGTGTTGATGATGTCCACAGTATAAGATGTTGATGATGTCCACAGTATATGAGGACGTCGAACGAAGGTAAATATACGCCAGAGAATGCTCTCTAAGTCATTAGACATTTACGACTGATGTAATTATGTTTTCAATGACAACCCTGAGTATGAAGTTATATTGTCTTTGAAGTTACTATGTCAAAATCACTCAAAGGTGACTTATACAGTTTACTTATACTTATATATATATATATATATATATATATATATATATATATATATATGTGTGTGTGTGTGTGTGTGTGTGTGTGTGTGTGTGTGTGTGTGTGTGTGTGTGTGTGTGTGTGTGTGTGTGTGTGTGTGTGTGATCATATATCACATCCCAGCACGACTCTGGCTGGTCGACTCACCTTCTTTCCCCGGTGCTGTTTAAGCTACCACAGCATTACAGGATTTACTTCTACGAGCAGCACTAATCCTGAAGGAACAGTTTTCCCGGTGTTCCTCGCCCCTGTTCCCTGCCCCCGCCTGTCTCCACATTTCCTTCGGCTGGAGAAGAGCAACACAACGCTCGATTATCGCTTTGATTTTTATGCTCGCACAGCATGTCGTCACCCACCTTCTCACCTCCTACCCCAAAGGAAATAATTTTCTTTGACTTTCGTTTAAGAAACATTTGGCAGTGAATATGCTTTATAAATTATTTTTGCATGAAAATGGGATATTAGAAAATACTTCTTGTCTAGTCTCGAAGCGCTGCAGCAGATTATTCTTTGCAAACAACACTTAGATAAAATAATTTGAACATGTTGGAATGTTTGCCTTGAATAGAGTGAATGTGCAGGCACTCAGCACATTCGCCAGAGTGCGCCTGCAGAAATAGGTACTTGTGCTCGGGGGTCGTCCTCTTCAATACTTGATCTTCTAACACAGTAGTGTCCAACCCATTATATTGATGTAATATCTGCATTAAGTTCTCTAGGAGCTTTCAGACTCGCTCGCCTCCTCCTCCTCCTCCTCCTTCCCCTCCTCCTCCTCCTCCTCCTCCTCCTCCTCCTCCTCCTCCTCCTCTTAATCTATTAACTAGCTGTAAGGTATTAGAAATATTACCATACAACCCAATTTACCATATGTCTCTCTGCCTCCTAGCCATAGCCTCACGTTCTTCGGTTGCTCCTTACCCCTTAGGATCATATACGTCGTAATCATGTTTACCATTTTTCCCGTCGCCTTTCAAATGAAGTACGGTCCATGTCCTTCTTTCAAGTAGTATAACTAACAATCTCAGTTATACTACCAACAACTATATATTGTTGGTAATATACCTGTCCCTCTCAAAGACGGACAGTTATACAGCCAATATATTATTGATATATACTTACATTAGGATGGAATGGGAATAAAAAAAGATATTCAGATAATAACGTCACACGAGAAGTCATTACCTAAATAATATGGCTCAAAATACAGGTTTAACCGACAAATATTTAACTGTAAGCGTGCTAGTCTCTCACCAATCACACTTTTAATACACATAACTCACAATTTTCTAATAAATTATGACACATAGAATGGTTATAATGAGACACACGCACACTCTCAAACCCACTCATATCAACACATTAAAGATAAGTGCCAATTAAGCATCAAAATCTTATTATGAAAGCCCTTTTGCAATGGTTATTTACCGGTTACGAGCTCGCAACACTATCAACATATTCACTAATATTGCTGCTACCTGACCGTATGTTACTTATTCACAATTAACGTCTAGGATCTGCGCTCGAGAATAGTTCACAGGCATGAAACTTTGATACTTAATCAGCAGCCTAACCTAGTTCGTATGTTTAATAATTATGCGCATCCCATGATCAAAATAATAACCTAGTGAATCACTTCTCACTCGCTGAGACTATTATTGGGGGCACAGAGACAGTGGCAATTATGTAATCAGGTTAATTATAGAATATTTGTCCTCTCATAAATAATCACCCACATCGCCAATTGGTCATTTTCGCCTCGGTGGCTGGAAAGAGGATGGTGATTGGATGACTTGTTTTAAGATGCTTGCATAATTACATGTCCTTAACTATGTGTATAATCGTTACACTGAAGTTCACTTTTTACCTGTTGTCGCCATTAAGTGTCAAGTCTTTAAACACTGAACAGTTCACAAGAAAATCACAAATTGTGACATTTGTGAACAGGACTTGGAAATAGAACCGGCATTCTGGGATCACTCACAACACTGACGAATGACTATCAATATAGAGTTGATAGCCATTCGTCCCCTCCAGTCCCTGTTTAGCCCTGCAGACACTGTCCCTGCTCAGGGTAATGACTCGTTCCTTCGTACAGATACGGTTGACAGCAGGGGAGCTGAGGAGCCTCACTGACTGTCGTCAGAAACAGAGTGCCAACCTGTCTAAAAATTTGGCAAGACAGCGTCATGGTGATGTCACAGGACAGTAGGACATGTCTTAATAGCTAAATCAAATCTGATTACACGGGAGGGACGTGACGGAAGTGATACAACATCTCTATTGAGCGCCATCTTCTATGATCTATACAATGAAAATGTTATTGAATAACCCCATTAAAAAATACAATCTCGTTATCTAAAATAGAATTCTCAAATAGAAAAATGTTCTTCAACAGTAATTAACGTAACGCTGGATTGCAGCAGCGTTACAGTGCATGCGAATGAGTATTTAACTAAATGTAGTTACAGGACAAAAATGGCGCTTGTGTAGTCTTGTTGTCCCCATTATCTTTGTCATATGAAACTTTAAAACTAATAGTGGTTTTGGCATCCATCGCTTCCATACTTATGTTGCTCCAACCAACACATCTATTCGCAACACTTTGCGAACATCTATCTCCGTGTTCGCAAAAAGAGAGCTTTTCCAATATATTTTCGGCACCTTCATTTCCTTTGCTTGAATTTATGACCGTCTCTTATTGAAGTTCAACAAATTCCTTCGTCTCAATTGTGTCTACTCCAGGTTCTAATTTGTATGTGGTGATCATGTCGGCATCTTTCCCTTTAATGACTCAAACCTCTCACGGAGGTTGACTGGCAGTTCAGGAAGCCCTTTACTCTCTGTTTCCCCTCTCTAGATTATTGATGTTCGTGAGATTTAGTCACCACACAACTGATGCATCACTTTGTTTTAACTTTGGATTAAGGAACGTCGCGAATAGTTTGTTTAGTATTACTAAAGCTGAATACTTGAAGCCGATTATTAAATTTGTTAGATCATTTAAGGGTTATCTTACAACACTTTGGTGTGTAAGTGTGTGTGTGGGTGAGTGTGTGCGTGCGATGTGTGCGTGCGTGCATGCGCATGTGCGAGCGTGCGTGTCTACGGCTGCGAGCCATCGGCGACGACCTGCTCCAAGGGGGGTTTTCAGTCTTGTATCTGGAAAGGGAACATAAGGTATAAATTGATGCACAACACGACCGTGTCTCCGTGCGGGTCGTTCCTTTAATTCCGTGTCTAACCAAACGACTTCTTCTCCTCTCTTCTTCTTCTTCTTCTAAGAGCTGTGTTCCCCAGGTTGACCCGGAGGCTGTAGTGACCTTGTGACGCTTAAGGGTCAGAAGAAACCGCATCACTTCCGAGGCTTTCTGGGGGTCACGTGAGAGCCAATTTAACCTGATTCACTTGCAACTGCTTTAATGTGTGGGGGGACTACTACCAGGGAGGAGAGGTAGGGGGAGGTTTGTAGAGGTGGGAGGTATGGGGTGAGGGAGGAGAAGGGAAGGAGATAGGGGAGAAATCAGGTAGACAGATCTTAATAGATAGAGATATTAAGGTCATTATAGATAAGAGGGAAGCAAGGAGGGAGGGAGGGAGGGAAGGAGGGAAAGGGCACGAGAGAGAAGCACGGCGAGAGAGAGAGAGAGAGAGAGAGAGAGAGAGAGAGAGAGAGAGAGAGAGAGAGAGAGAGAGAGAGAGAGAGAGAGAGAGAGAGACAGACAGACAGACAGACAGATAGACAGACAGACAGACAGACAGACAGACAGACAGACAGACAGACAGACAGTTAGTTAGTTAAACAGAAAGAGACAGATTCAGAGATGGGCACAAACGAAGACAAGAATGAGAGACAGAGAGAGGCAAGGAAACATACTGACATACAGAGATGCAAAGTGACAGAGATAGAAAATCCGATAGGCAGACAGAAAAACAAACAGAAAAAGACAGAGACAGTGAGACAGCGGCACTGAGGTACTGAAACAAACAGCCAATGAAACTAAAAGAAAGCGACGAAACGCTGGTTTTCCCTCCCTTGTCTAGGTGCTTAATATACTGTTGAAAGTAATTACGTGTTTTAGTATTACTCCTGTAGACATTGAAAGTAACATTACGTGGAAATCATATATAATGGTGGCAAATTACCCTTTGCAGTTGCTTAAGTTCTAGTAACTAGTTCAACAACACCTATAAGTTCACGGTTTATAGGGAGGATGCTCACAAAGGTGGGGACCAGCACACCCACTCGTCTTCCTCTTCCAGCACCTGCCGCTCTTTATTCACTAGTAGACTAAAGAGCAAGAACAGTGACGGTCCAGAATAGCCCAGAGTGACGGTCTGAGCACTCTACCGGCAAGACCGCCATTCCATGTCGATCGGCGTTCGATCCCCGACCGTCCAAGGGACTGGGCACCATTCCTTACTCCCGTCCTATCCCAAATCCATATCCTGATCCTTTCCAAGTGCTATATAGTCGTAATGACTTGGTGCTTTCTCCTGATAATTCCCTTCCCTTCATTTATTTTCCTCGTCTTTTGTATCTCTCTCTCTCTCTCTCTCTCTCTCTCTCTCTCTCTCTCTCTCTCTCTCTCTCTCTCTCTCTCTCTCTCTCTCTCTCTCTCTCTCTCTCTCTCTCTCTTTCACCTCCTACAGACGTATGCCATAAGAAACCTAACCTCATTTCACGGTAAGAGAATAAATAGGGAAGACATGATCCCGTGGTATAAATTACTAATGCGAATACTTCGTGCAAACAACACATTACGTAACGTGAAAGACACGACCAATAGGAGACAGACGGAAACTAAGAACCCGACTGAGCCACATCAATATTAAAATGATAACTTTCAGTGTGAGAATTGTAAAAAAACTGAATGAACGTGGAGAATGAAGTTAAGGAAACAGACTCCATACACAAATTCAAATTTCAATATGACAGAACATAAAGCCGATGCCCAGAGCTGAAGCTCGGCCAGTTAAGCTCAGGTGATTCATACAACCCAAGAGCCTTGCTAATAATAACATCACAGCTGAGAAACCTCCTTCCATTACTC
This sequence comes from Procambarus clarkii, assembly GCF_040958095.1. Classification (NCBI taxonomy): domain Eukaryota; kingdom Metazoa; phylum Arthropoda; class Malacostraca; order Decapoda; family Cambaridae; genus Procambarus; species Procambarus clarkii. The sequence goes on from NC_091193.1 coordinate 12,065,903, forward strand.
GGCCTGTCCACTGTGTCTAATGAATTAGTCTTAAATGGCTTCGTAAATCCCACCGGTGAACGGCCTTTAGACGGAAGTGAATCACTGACTCAGTTGGGGGCTGTCTCAGGTCTAACTCGTTCTCGTATCCTTTTGTATACTCCAAATGTATTTTGTTATGTTCTGATGTGTTCCGATATACTCTTAATATGCTTTGATATTCTCTATTACGCTCCTATTTGAGCAGCTTCCTCCTCCCCTTGATAAAATATGATATGGTTTTGATGATTTATGATACTTTATGAATATATATATTTTAGTTCACACATTCCAAACCCTATCATTTTCACGCGTATGATGACACATGCTTTCATAAACTTGTAAAACTCCTGAACATTGATATATTTTGTTAAGAGTTAATATGCTCTCACCTTAGATATGATCTAATGTAATGGAATATATATACGTATAAAGTTTGATATATGAATGTGAGATGATATGAATATAGGAAACTTCAGAAGGCCTATTGGCCTTTGCGAATCAGTTTCTATTTATATCCAACCACACCCAGTCATATATTTGTCAGACCTAAGCCTGACCTCAAGTCTATTATGTTACCTGGCAATGCCCTCCATTAATCAGCAGCCCTATTTCCAAACCAGTATATACCTGGGTGTATATTTGAGGTTTCTAAACGTTGTTTCTGCTCTTTTGCGTTATATTTTGGGTATATTTATATATATATTTATATAACCGCTCTATAATTGTTATTTATTACCTTTGCATACCTTTGAATTTTTCATATACTTTCAGCCATGTTTTTTAGAAAATTAAAAGTTAAACTTTTACTGAATATTCCAATAGGAGTAGTTTACTTTCTCATCCTTCTATGCACGCTTTCCAAAAAATTATTATACATTTATTAGCTCGTTGCTCCAAAATAAAACTACAAATTATTATAATAGTAATATGACCTAAATAGAGCCTAACAAGGCAAGATAAACGCTGCCTTAATAGTAAATCTTCTTGTAATAGATCCCAGTATCCTGTTTGCTTTAATTTATACATTCATATTATGATTTCCTATATTTAGATCCTTACTAATCGTCACACCCTGATTTATTTCACATTTAGATTTGTCAATTTCATCGTTGATCAATCTATATCATTTAATTCTTATTTCCCTTTATTTGACTTCAAATCCTTTCATTTGTCTGCATTAAACTTCATCTGATAATCTTTCTTTTATGTATTTTAAATCTAAGACATCTTGTAGAGATTTTCTGTATTATATAATTATTTTCTGACCAGTTAAACTGTAATTAGGATATCTGATAATGTTGTAATTCCGCCCTGTGTCTATATCACTCTTAAATATAGTAGAAAAAATAGGTTCCAAGATTAAGCCCTACGGCACTCCACTTGATAGGGTTACAAGCTCGGACGTTAACCCCTTCAATGCTAAGCGCCTCTACTTTTCTACTCAGGCTTTCGCAAGATACGGTATCAAAATTTTACTTAAGTTAATGTATATAAAGCCGCAATCATTTCTACAATGACTGCTTCAGCTGTACTGGAAAAAAAATGGAGAAAATTGGTTAAATATTATTTTCTCTTAGTAAAGCTATTGATATAAATGTATACGATTAGCATGTGTAATTATCAATTCAAACAATTTTCCTTCAATTGACGTCAAGGTAATGGCCGATAATTCAGTGGAAATAATCTATACACCGTCTAAAAAAGTTGCATTCGGTTCAAATTAATGATTTTTAAAATATAAAAGGCAAATGAAGACGAAGTATATATTTACAAGCTTATTACTTCGTTTGGTACTTGGATTTGGGTTATATTTTGTTCCTATTTATTGAATAACTTCCACCCCGGTAACCGCTGTTTCGAAAGTAAACGTATGCAATCGTCCATTCCAATTCCCGAGGTGTTGGAAGTCTGGAAAACGATAGCAAGAAAGAAAACTAAGTGAGGGTGATTGGTGGGAGAGAATGTTCAAGACATTACTGGTTTGTAATGTTTAAGGCAATTCACTTGGATTACTGATGTTATTGTGTGAATGATATAATATAATAGACGAGGGATATTAGTTTTTTAATTTAAATTTAAAGCAATTTATATAAATGTTTGTGAAGTATTTGAGTGTATAGAGCTCGTAATACAATATGCGAGTTTATGAACTCTTCCCTAAATAAAATGTGGTTTTCGTATGACGAAAGGGGTTCCCCATACCTTGATTTAGAGTGTTTTAATGTTTGTGCTCGTTTTTCTCTCTTACTACTATTATCTCACAATCACTTATTAACAGTGATAAAGTATTAAAGGCATTCGATGGCTTTAATGGGGGTTCTTCAATGGGATCAAACTCGCATTCTTGGAAGCTCCTAGGCACATGCACCCGGTAGTCCTGGGACGCGACTTCGATCCTATTGAAGAATGTTAATATTTTTTCACAGATACATAACGTTCTTGTGATTACAATGTGAACTTCTTAACAAACTTCCATATAGGTTTTACCAGGGGTTTCAAGGCGTTGTCTCTACTATCCAAGCAGAGTTAGCAGGATTATAACTCATTCCCCTTCCAGAGCAAGTCTTGTCAGCTAACATCTACTTAATTAAAACATGAAAACAAATCAAAACAGCTACTACCACTAATCCTGCTAACCATTTATTTTATGCAATCTGCCGTATATTGTAAAAACAACAAAATCTATGGCTGTAGATTTTTTTTTACAATTTTGCATAGAACAATTCTATTACTATACAAATTGCCAT
>NC_091193.1:12071170-12081170 GCF_040958095.1 Procambarus clarkii
CTGGTGAGTCCCAGCTTGATGGGTGTCTGGTGAGTCGCAGCTTGATGGGTGTCTGGTGAGTCCCAGCTTGATGGGTGTTTGGTGAGTCGCAGCTTGATGGGTGTCTGGTGAGTCCCAGCTTGATGGGTGTCTGGTGAGTCCCAGCTTGATGGGTGTCTGGTGAGTCCCAGCTTGATGGGTGTCTGGTGAGTCCCAGCTTGATGGGTGTTTGGTGAGTCCCAGCTTGATGGGTGTCTGGTGAGTCCCAGCTTGATGGGTGTCTGGTGAGTCCCAGCTTGATGGGTGTCTGGTGAGTCCCAGCTTGATGGGTGTCTAGTGAGTCCCAGCTTGATGGGTGTCTGGTGAGTCCCAGCTTGATGGGTGTCTGGTGAGTCCCAGCTTGATGGGTGTCTGGTGAGTCGCAGCTTGATGGGTGTCTGGTGAGTCCCAGCTTGATGGGTGTCTGGTGAGTCCCAGCTTGATGGGTGTCTAGTGAGTCCCAGCTTGATGGGTGTTTGGTGAGTCCCAGCTTGATGGGTGTCTGGTGAGTCGCAGCTTGATGGGTATCTGGTGAGTCCCAGCTTGATGGGTGTCTGGTGAGTCGCAGCTTGATGGGTGTCTGGTGAGTCCCAGCTTGATGGGTGTCTGATGAGTCCCAGCTTGATGGGTGTCTGGTGAGTCCCAGCTTGATGGGTGTCTGGTGAGTCGCAGCTTGATGGGTGACTGGTGAGTCGCAGCTTGATGGGTGACTGGTGAGTCGCAGCTTGATAAGTATCTTGGTCAACTGGTCTGAGTGTGGCTCTGTTGACCCGTGCTGGGGTTCACCTTCCCAATTTCCCTTAACATTGTAATATGCTGTTAAACTGGCTAGCACACTAACACACAACTAATGGAAGACTGACAGCCTAACCCATCTCGCGGAGGCTAGACTGAAAGACTCTTACAAGTAATGGAAGACAGATTAACATACCTAATGGTCGACTGATTTGAAATAAAAACCGACAAAAAATACCAGTTTAGCTCGTTGGAGGTCAAGGGAATAACGAGGGAGGTCGTTATTAAACAGCAGGTAATGCAGGTTTTCTGAGAAAAGATAATTTAATTAGTTCTAATTAAAGAATACATTTAATTGCCGTCGTTTCTTAAGTGCAGCTGCTTTTTATAACCCATTCAAAGCACGGTCCCTTCTTCTGACTTTGTAGACTTATTATTCTTGTTGAGAATCTTGAGTGATATTGTAGGCTCTGAAAGCTTATATCTGGCAGTGATATGACTGTTAATGCTGTTTCAGAGTGTTATGAAAGTATTTACAATATCTGAGAAAAAAGACTGTGATTCGTACCGTGGACAGACGGCAGCAAACCTTGAATTTACTTAGATTTTTTAATCTAATTAATATAATGAATATTAAAATGGTAGCAGCCATTGCATTATTTTATATATTTTTATATCATCACAAAGTCTCATTATTTTCACAAAGATGCATTCAATTATTATGACTTCATTGCATACCTGAGTCACATTAAATCCTCAAACGGTTCTCTTTCTTCAACCTAAATGTCGGTATCAGAGAGCTGAAAATCATAAAAATGTCAAGCGAAGTGACAGTGGCCATCTTAGCACCTGGTCGAATGTACAGTAACTTATCAGGGTCTTAATTTGTATTGCTGTGAACTCTAGGGCCTGCGTAACGCTGACTTTAGTAAGCTAAATGGTGTATGGAGGAAATATTCAAGACACAAATCTCACACACAAATTACAAGCACTCATCCACCTCACAAATCAAATACAATCACCTACCACCTAAGCACCCATCCAGTGGATCCACCTCATAAATCAATTTAATTTGATTTGACACCTCACAAATCAATTTAATCTCACTAATTTACTTTTTACACCTCACTAATTTAATTTGACACCTCACAAATCAATCACCAATCACCTAAGCACCCATCCAGTGGATCCACCTCACAAATCAAACACAATCACCTACCCGACACAGATATCAATCACACGCATTCATCCACCACACAAATCAATCACAAACACTCATCTAATAAACAAATTAATCACCAGCATTCAACCAGCAATCAAATAATCAACTATATCTTAACTAGAACATAAATTTGTTCAACATTTTTCTCTAGTACTTAACAAGCAACAGTTAGTAAAGAACATTTTGAGACGTTCACACGCCTCTTCTCAAATAAAAAAAAAATAGCGAATTAACTCAACTTAGTGAGGAGCAAAACGTGTTTCTAGCGGGCCACCCCCAACCCACAGTCCCAGCCACCCATAGAGAGTCTGACCCCCACAGACACTCCCACCCACCCCACAGACAGCCTCATACCCTCCCACGTAAGAGGTATGTGTTTAATGCCTCCCACCACTACGTGCTTGTGGGAAAACAAGAAATAATTAAAGGAACGTTTGGGACTGAGATGATTCAGCTTGGCTTTGGCCATCGCTAATGTCAGTTCAGCTCCTCGCTTGCTTGACGTGGTCCAGTCTTTCCCACAGGGGAACGCCTCGTTCTCTCTCTCTCTCTCTCTCTCTCTCTCTCTCTCTCTCTCTCTCTCTCTCTCTCTCTCTCTCTCTCTCTCTCTCTCTCTCTCTCTCTCTCATTGGCTTGCAATATGTCTATCTATTCATCTGTCTCCTCCGAATTAATATTGCCAACAAAAAACAAATGTTGTATGTCCTTGCGATTTGTGTACGTGGCAATAATCCTTGGCCACTATATCCCGTGTCATTGATCCGTGTCATTGACCCGTGTCACTAACCGGTGTTACAAAGAATCAATGACGTCGCTACTTATTTCTCCAGGAGTGTTCAGAGGGTGACGGATGAGGCTCGCCTCTCCCCCTTCCACTACTTCTTCCCAATGGTTAACAAAATTCATTTTACAACATCCACTTCATGAGCAACTTCAAGGGTTCGAACCTGGGTTGCAGGGAGGGGGGAGGGTACTCTATACCCTCTCAGCCACAGAGAGGGTATAATGAAAAGACAGTCGTGACATCATTATGCTTCTCCATATATACCTCTCTATACATACCTATACTTGAGCAAGTATATTTAGTTATTAAGTAGATTGATTATTTATTTTCCAATGAGAATTTTTTTTTTTTTAGATCTTTGTTATTTTGATTGTATGGCCCAGGACTAGCCGAAGTCTGGCCAGAGACTTGGCCGCATAGACATTGATCCCCGGACCCTGCACACGGTAAACAGCAACACCGATGCTTGTTGAGCCCCATAGCGACGTCATAAAATTTTGAGATCAGCAGCTCAAGTAAATCATTTTCCACTTACGTCTCTCATGCCAATGAAAACAATCGGTAGATACTGAGTCAAATTACCAAATAACGAGGTAAATACCTAGCATTTATTTCTGGTTAACTATGATTAATTAACTCTGGTATAGTGACGGGCTTTCCCGCAGGGTGGCGCTATCGAGGTCTAGTCCAATGATAAAATATTATTTTTTAATTAATTATATTTCTTGTCTGTTTTGCAATGATTCACTTAACAAATATTAAAGTTTATTAATAAAAAATTATATATTCTGCAAGAATTTCTTTTTTATTGTGAATGAACTGGGTAAAAAAGAATTGGTCTTGAAACATATATTTCAAACTTAGTTTAGACATATATGAATGAGTTTAGGTGGATATAAATAGCAGCTTTAGGAAATAAAAATAATAAAATAAATATTATCTCTTAACTTTGTGCTTGCATAAACAAACTATGGAATTAATCAATTGTCTATTTATTATTTTTCACTTGGCTGATTTGATCCATCTCGCGATCTCATCGTTTGCCGCTTGGGTCAAAGTCAGCTATTGTCGCTATGTCTGATAATTATTTAGAGATTGCTGGATCAGTTTCTCTCAGGTGATGGTTTAGAGATTTGGCTCTTGAAGTAATCCGAAATGTAGTCTTGGTATTCGTCCATTGGCGTCCTTTGAAAGAGAATCTATTCGAATCTATTTACCAGTCTATTCCAGTCTATTCAGTCTTCCAATCTATTTACCGGGAACGATGTGAGTTACTACTCACTAACAAGGCCTCATTAATGATCACATAATTTCAGCACTAAATTGGAACATCGCCAATGAGATCGTTGACTAACAAAAACCAAAGACATATTCAGATACAGCAATAATAAGAGATCAGGTACAGCAGAAGTCCTACATATCAAACATATGCATTTATAGAGCATCCACATATATCGTGTTTTGTCGTTCCAACAGCGAGTTCATTATACCTTATAACTTTATAACTGAGTCAAGATGGAGAGGACTATTTTTCCTTATAAGCAGAGCATTTTATATATATATTTGGATATCCAAATAAATTAGTACTTAACTAAATTATTTTATTTAATTGAAAGCTTTAGCAACTACTAATTAATTCATAAATGAAACATGATTAAAGTATAATAGAATTATTTATGTTAAGTTAGGTTTTTATGTAAGTTTTGGTTCACATTCTAAAGATTTCAAACAATATTCAATAGATTTAACATAATCACAATATAATTAAAATTGTAAAAAACTATTTTTTTTAAGTTCGTCTTGTTAAACAACTCCGCTTATCAGATACGACATATTTTTTTCTGCGTTTAATTATTTATTGAAACTTTTTATGTAACAGTTTAAAATGTATATTAAACAAACGGGAATCGGATATTTTCTTCTCTGCTCAGCCTCAGATATATATACATCGCGTGTTTTTTTTTGTCTGACTGTGTCTGTCTGTCTGTCTGTCTGTCTGTCAGTCTGTCTGTCTGTCTGTCTGTCTGTCTGTCTGTCTGTCTGTCTTTCTGTCTGTCTGACTGTCTCTGTCTGTCTCTGTCTGTCTCTGTCTCTGTCTCTGTCTCTCTCTTTCTCTCTCTCTCTCTCTCTCTCTCTCTCTCTCTCTCTCTCTCTCTCTCTCTCTCTCTCTCTCTCTCTCTCTCTCTCTCTCTCTCTCTCTCTCGCTCTCTCTCTCTCTTCTCTCTCTCTCTCTCTCTCTCTCTCTCTCTCTCTCTCTCTCTCTCTCTCTCTCTCTCTCTCTCTCTCTCTCTCTTCCTGACGCAGCTGGGGACCCGACCAGAGTGTGGAGGAGTGACACGGGAGTCAGCGGGTGTGCTGGTGGTATGGGATGGGGAAGTATGACATCACGAATACAAATTACAGTCATTACAGGCAACGTATGATAGATTTTTTAAATAATTTTGCGGATATCACTATTTAATGTTTTATACTGTTCTATGGAAATAAATAATAATCCTAAATCTCCCTTCTCTAATATTACAAAAGGTAGTCGCTGGGTTGCTGTATATATATATATATATATATATATATATATATATATATATATATATATATATATATATATATATATATATAATTCAACACGTCTGTTCCGAGTGATATACGGGAAAACACTCACTGACCTCAAGTGGGGATCGAACCCACTGCTCAGCGACAATCCTTAGACCATTTTCGCCCGGATGACTTTACCATTTCCAAGTGACCGTGTTTAATTATGGTATTACACGCTGTAAAGTGTTGTCTCACCACAGAGTGAGGAGGAGGAAGAGGGTCGTGAAGAAGGGGTGACCCCTTCTTCTTCCCCGCCGACTCAACCCCACCGAAATTCTTGACTTTTAACATCTCTGCTGTTGCTGTTGTTGGTAAAATCTCTGACCCGAGTGTTTTATATATACACCCGGCCTGTACAAGGTGGGATACAGGGAGTTTTATTTTTTTTATTATTAAGGGTCTAATGAGGGAAGAAATGTCGTTGTGTTGAATCATCTGGGGCAGTAAAAATGCCTTGCATTAAAACCATTATATATATATATATATATATATATATATATATATATATATATATATATATATATATATATATGTATATATATATATATATATATATATTATATATATATATACTATATATATATATATATATATATATATATATATATATATACCATATATATATATATACCATATATATATATATATATATATATATATATATATATATATACCATATATATATATATATATATATATATATATATACATATATATATATATATATATATATATATATATATATATATATATACATATATATATATATACATATATTAGTATATTTTGGTAGCAGTCTTTCCTGTAGACATATTTTTTAAATATGACCGAAAAAAGTAAGATTAATAATTCTAAACACGAATTTTCTCAATCTTTCGTACATTATGCTTCACTGTTGGAGGTAAAATCAAAAATCACTTCTCCAAAATTCATTTTTATTTCTAGTCTGACGCGACACGGGCGCGTTTCGTAAAACTTATTACATTTTCAAAGACTTCACAAATACACAACTGATTAGAACTTGCGTTTCCCTGATTTTATATCTACATTTTGAGTGAGGTGGGAAGGGTGATGTGGCATTACATTTGAGTGAGGTGGGAAGGATGATGTGGCATTAGAGGATATTAATAGGGTATTAAAAGTATCAACACAAGACAGAACACGAAACAATGGATATTGAATAGAAGTGTTTGTAGAAAGCCTATTGGTCCATATTTCTTGAATGCTTCTATATTGGAGCGGAGTCTTGAGGTGGGTAGAATATAGTTGTGATCTATATCAACTATAGATCACAATATATATGAATATACACAACTATATTCTACCCACCTCAAGACTCCGCTCCAATATAGAAGCATCAAGAAATATGGACCAATAGGCTTTCTACAAACACTTCTATTCAATATCCATTGTTTCGTGTTCTGTCTTGTGTTGATACTTTTAATACCCTATTAATATCCTCTAATGCCACATCATCCTTCCCACCTCACTCAAATGTAATGCCACATCACCCTTCCCACCTCACTCAAATGTAGATATAAAATCAGGGAAACGCAAGTTCTAATCATTGTGTATTTGTGAAGTCTTTGAAATGTATATATATATATATATATATATATATATATATATATATATATATATATATATATATGTATATATATATATATATATATATATATATATATATATATATGTATATATATATATATATATATATATATATATATGTATATATATATATATATATATATATATATATATATATATATATATATATATAAATTGTGGATGATGCGTTCTGATCTATGTATTAAAATTGTTTGGCTTATGCAGTTACATGAATTATTAAATAACTTCCGTAATTTTTGTTCGGTGAATGTTGTTAATTTAATTTAAGACAGTGACTGGCTTAAATTCTATGGTAAATATCGATTTTTAGATGCTAGCTTTTACGTTAACCTTATAATTAATATGGATTCTACCTTGAATAATGAATATATATCATCACCTCTGTCTTTGTCTGTCATCTCAACAAGTCCTCTAAAGGAGCGAGAGAGAGTAAGACAGTCAGAGAGACAGACAAACACATCAAAGAAAAGACAAAGCAAACTACACAAGCAAAGACAAAAGATGAAACAAGAGACATGGATAAGACCTCAGCGTTCACTGGGGACATCATCTTCCAAGGCAAATAATCAAAGCGTTAGATTTATGGTGGAGTTGGTCTTAAGAGAAGAGAAATATTTTAATGGGAGATTCACCACACTGTCTTTAACATCTCCAGTGTGTGCGTCAGGTAAGCCGGGATGACCAGTCCAGTGAGCTGCTCGCCCGAGTGACCGAGCGAGGAACTGGCGAAGGTAGAGTGAGTCTGTGAAAGAGAGAGAGAGAGAGAGAGAGAGAGAGAGAGAGAGAGAGAGAGAGAGAGAGAGAGAGAGAGAGAGAGAGAGAGGTGGAGGGAGGGGATGGTCACGATCTTACCTAGCAGAGAAGAGTATTTACCGGTTGGGTTATGTTGGCCAGAGCCAGAGTACCAGTTTATGGCGGGTGCGTCTGGTGGACTGCTAATTATGTCAGTGTTGGTCTGTGCCGGTGTTTGCATGTAAAGTAATGGCCTCTGTAGCTATTTTTGTGATAATAATTTCTCTCTTTCCGTCGCTGTGTTTGTCTGACTTTGTCTGTATATCTGTCTTGCAGGTGTGTGGAGGGGGGGGGGGGTGTTTGTTGTGTCTGCCAGCTCGCCATGCCGCTTTGGTTGGGGTAGGGACGGGTTGAGTCTCAGCTCCTGGACACGTCTCTTTCCCCTGCAGCTGTCTGGTATATTTGAGCTATAACATACCTACTTGCTTTTGACATAAAAGTAGTACATTGAGAAAATATTTCCTGGTCATCTTATACTCGCTAATGTTCACGTTCAACTCCGACCTCGTGTTCGGTGGTTCTTTGCCCTTGTTTTTTTTCTTCTTTTAGTCTTTCCCACCCTTGTCTGCTGGAAAGTATTTCTTGCATCGTGTTTGTTCCACTGGTCTGGAATGTTTAAAAGCTGTTCTCTCTTCTGAAGATCATGCCCACCGGTTTCGGGACTTCCATGGTAGCATACCTCTGCACTTTTCAAGTTTCTGCATGTGCCTAATTAGTTTTTTCAACTAATTAGTATTTGTTTCCTATACGGAACCATTGTTAGTTTACATTGCTAACCTGAATGTATACATTTTGTTCCTGTCCTCTATGAACACAGTTAGAGATCTAGAGCCAGATTCACGAAGCAGTTACGCATGTACTTACGAAAGTGTACATCTTTCTTCAATCTTTGACGGCTTAGGTTACATTTATTAAACAGTTTACAAGCATGAAAACTTCCCAATCAACTGATTTTTATTGCTATAAACAACCTCCTGGTGCTTCGGAGTTCATTAACTGTTTAATAATTGTAAACAAAGCCGCCAAAGATTGTGAAAAGATGTACAGGTTCGTAAGTGCTTGCTTAACTGCTTCGTGAATCTGGCCCCAGATCCTTTGCATATAGCGTAGTATGTTATTGAGTATTTCAACACAAACGGCGATTCCAGCTCTTTGACAGTGACAAATTACAATGTTAACCAGCATTCATAAACTTTCGTCTGTCCTACACAAAAGAGGTTAGATATTAATTTTACTTCATATCAACAATGTAATGAGGGTTCTATGCTGAAACATTATACCAAGGTGAAAAAAGTGGAAACCTCAGGAACCCTCGAGGATTCAGTTGAATCCTAAGTTGCATTTCTTTTGGTCACGCTGTGGTGTAGTGGTCTAAGGCTTTTGCTTGGGATTAGCCGGAGCATAGGTTCGAATCCTCCTCACGATTCCTTCCTATGTTCTCACTGATATTTCAAGTCAATGTGATTGTTTTTGTGCATTAGACCAAGTTATTGGTCGAAACATGCGAGGTGCCGGCTCTAATGCGTCCTGAATGACACCTAATTCAAATTGCTGATGGCGTTTCGTAAGAAACGAAAATGCCTTCTGATGGACAAAGGATGACCTCTTGAAATATCTACTCAAAAGCCATTTTCCATGCAAATGTTTCCCTTCACTGTTTTAGCTCTCACCACAACCTTCTGTCTTGAAGCCTCTCTCCAAACCTAGTCTCAAGTTCATAAGGTAGACTAATTAATTTAATTCACATTAAAATGGTAGCAGCCATTGCAAAGTGTTTTCGGGTCTGAATATTTTTTTCGACGCATTAGATTTTTCCAACTTTATCTCGATTAAAAATATTGTGTTTTGGATTATTGGCAGGTTAGATTGGCTACAAGCGGTCCTCCAACACTAGGATATCACTAATGTTCTTCCAAATCACAAAGGAATCATTAACATGCTTCCAAGCCAATCAAGAAACAGTAATTGGACTTCAGATTCCAGTAACATATTCAGAAAAGCTTCCGGGTCATGATAAAATATAAAAGCAATGACATGCATTCGAACTAGCATCCCTGGAATCCCCAGATCCAAATTGATTTGCATTTGGTGTGCAATTAGTAAGCCGTTTTGTGTGCAATTAGTACCTGTGTGAATACCCGTTTTGTGTGCAATTAGTAACCAGGTCTTATTTAGCCCGTTTCTTAAATATTTACATTTGCTTCGGTTAAGATCTAAAAGCCATTTTT
>NC_091193.1:12086170-12148670 GCF_040958095.1 Procambarus clarkii
TTGATGATGTGTGTAGAGTCTGCCTCCACCACATCATTGCCTAATGCATTCCATTTAACTACTCTGCTACGAAAAATGTTCATTCTAACGTCTCTGTGGGTCATTTGGGTATTAAGTATCCCCGTGTGTGTCCCCTTGTTCGCGTACCACCCGTGATAAATAGTTCGTCTCTATCTTCCCTGTCAATTCCTCTGAGAATCTTGTATGTGGTGATCATGTCCCCTTTAACTCTTTTGTCCTCCAGTGTCGTGAAATTTAGTTCCAGTAGTCTGTCGTCGTAGCTCATACCCCACAGCTCGGGGACTAGTCTGTTGGCATACCTCTGAACATATGTGTGTGTGTGTATAAACACACATCTCCTGGAAGCAACCCGTAGCAGCTGTATAACTCCCTGGTACTTATTTACTGCTAGATGAACAGGCTTATCAGGGTGAAAGAAACTCTACCCATTTGTTTCCGCCGACGCCTTGGATCGAACCCGGACCCTTAGGACTACGACGCCAGAGCGCTGTCCAATCAGCAGCGAGGCCCCCAACACACACACGTGCAAACAATAAAGATGTTAATAAGGATAATAATTATTTCGATGGGATTTGGGGTTTACGGCGGTGGTCATTGGCGCAGGATCTCCAGAGGTGCTGGTACTGGGTGGGAGGAAATATAGACAACACCTCAGAGCTGACGCTAACAGTTGAGACGATCAGGGGGAGCCGAAGCTCAACCCCTGCAAGCACAACTAGGTGAGTGCAACTAGGGGAACACGAACACATACACACACACACACACACTCGCGGCTGAGTAGATAGTGTCTGGGGGTAGTAGTCCTAATGCTCTAGGGGTTCGATTTCCCGTGGAGGCGGACACAAATGATCAGTGTCTTTCACCCTATTGCACCTGTTCCCCTAACAGTAAATAGGCACCTGGGAGTTGGACAACTACTACAGGCTGCTTACTGGGGATGTGTGTGTGTGTGTGTGTGTGCGTTAGAAACATATGTAGTAGACATAATAGAGAAAATAAAGATTGGTTAGAAAGGCCCGTTCCAAGAGCAAATATAGCTCGATTCTACAGACACGAATAGTAAATACAGACACACACACACACACACACACACACACACACACACACACACACACACACAAACAAACACGGTTAGAGAGAGTCATCAAACGACTAAAGCAATTATTTGGTTTCACCTTACAAAACAATTTTCGGACAAAACCATAAAAAAAACAGAATAAAAATGTCAGTGACGAAAAGACAAAAAAGCATCGTGAAGCCTTAATGTATTCTGTACATTTGATTATATTATTATGAATTTTTATTTCTGATTTTTTTTTTCTGTTATTCACTTCCATATTTTATTCACGAATATAATTCATATTTCACATCGTTGCAACATTTCTACACCAAAAAAATATAATTTTGGTTAATTGTAAATAAGAGAATAAGCAGAATTGCATTAATATTCACGTTCAACAGCAAAGTGTTGCATAAACAAAAATAAGTGTTTGTTCATGATATTGCTCCGTTACGTTCTTGAGTGCCAATTGAACATGAGAATGTTATTAGGGCTGAACGACAGGAATGTGCAGAGGCGAGAGGTCGGAGTGTGCTGGTATGTGTCGGGAGGCTTTGCTTGGGTGTACATCCTTTTTATGTGTATGTGTAAGTAGTTGTTGGTTTGTGTGTCGAGTGATACATAGTGGGTGACCGCCTGCCCTGTCTCTCCATATTGTATCGCAGTTTGAAGCCTGTATTAGAGGAGGCTTCGGATTGCAAGACTGTTCGAAGAATGCGGTAATTATTAAATTATTATGTGATAAGTTACCGAGTAATTTGTCAGTTATGTTACCGGGTAATTTGTCAATTATGTTACCGGGTAATTTGTCAATTATGTTACCGGGTAATTTGTCAATTATGTTACCGGGTAATTTGTCAATTATGTTACCGGGTAATTTGTCAATTATGTTACCGGGTAATTTGTCAATTATGTTACCGGGTAATTTGTCAATTATGTTACCAGGTAATTTGTCAATTATGTTACCGGGTAATTTGTCAATTATGTTACCGGGTAATTTGTCAATTATGTTACCAGGTAATTTGTTCCATAAATTTCAGTTAAGAATTGGCTCAGTAGTACATATATGTGAATGTATGTTTTCTACCAGGAAGCAAGTAAAGCCTATATAAAGTCTAAATACCATTCACCTGGGCTGTATGGGTCTCGAACCGTGGACGCCACGGGTGTGAGGTCGTAGCTCTTATCAACTCAGCTATGTGCAGTCTTAAAGCCTGAAGACTCTAAAGCCTGAAACCAGAAGGGAGAGGAAAAACTGAATTCATGTCATTCCTAATGTTTCTTCGTGTGGGAGGTATCTAATTAATGAGATTTGTTTTTTTAATTTTTCACTGTATAAGTTCAAGTGAACTGGGATCAAGATAAATAATTATCAGGAGAAGCGCCAAGCCATTACGACTATATACCACTGGGAAATGGTCGGGATAAGGATTTGGGATGGGACGCTGGTGATCTAAGGAATGGTGCCCAACCACTTGAACGATCAGGGATTGAACGCCGACCTGCACGAAGGGAGACGATCGCTCCACCGTCCAGCTCAAGTTTTTATTATTATTATTATTATTATCTGTTACCATAGACGTGGCCACACATTTACAATGCTAACCAGCATATATATATATATATATATATATATATATATATATATATATATATATATATATATATATATATATATACATATATATATATATATATATATATATATATATATATATATATATATATATATATATATATATACACATATATACATTTTCTTCTCTCCTCCATGGATAGGGTGAGAGATCTGTTAAACAGGGATTGTCATGATCTCTTCGGGGATTTATTGAACATTCAATCACAGAAAGTGATTATGGTGCTTATTAAATGCTAATCTAACCTACATACATACCTACATAGATACAGAGTCCAGCCCAAGTGGTCGTGCAAGTGAACAGCATCTTGTGGTTTGTCGTTTACCGCACGCAATTGTCAACCATTTCGAAAAGTGAGGGATATAATTGACCGCCATTGTGGCGGTCAATTATATCCCTCACTCATCTATAACCCACATGTAAGACACTTAGTGTAGTTCAATTAATTACTTACCATTAAAAAACTTGCTAATATGTACACTGTTTTGAACATTCGTGATATCGTAAGTTTTTTTCCTTAAATGTTCACAATATTTGCTAAACAGGTTTAATTTCCCTCCTTATTTACTATTATATTCTAATATAAAATTTGTTTTATATTAGAATATAATAGAATATTACTATTATATTCTAATATAAAATTTGTTAGTCGACAAAATTTGTCGACTAACAATCATGACTGAATAACGGTACAAAGTACTTACAGAATCTCTCTCTCACCCAGAAATACAATCCTCCGATTTCTTAATCTCCTTTCTACATACAGGCTACATTCCCCTCCTGACCCCCGTGTACCCGTCATACCTTACACCTTGACCCCTGATTACCTCATATTCTACACCTTGACCCCTGATTACCTCATATTCTACACCTTGACCCCTGATTCCCCTCATATTCTACACCCTGACCCCTGATTCGTTCATACCTGACGACATCTTCTCTTACATCCACTCCCCTCTAACTTCTCATCCCCTGCAAGCTATTCCCCTGATCCCCCTATACCCCCCTCCAGAACCCCGCATATCTATGCCCTCTTCCAGTGAACCCCATCCCTCTGATACCCACTAACTCTTCTGTACCATCATCCCTTATACCCTCACCTCCTACACCCTTCTCTCTCACCCCAACACCTTTCCCTCAACCCTTCCACCCCCCCCCCTATCTCTGCTCCTCCCTCACCCCCTGACTCCCTCATCGTATATATATCTCCTCAACCAGGCCCCTTCCTTACCCTGGAAGGGTTAGGAAGGGGGCCCCCTCACTCTACAAACCCACCACAGCAGACAGGACGAGGCACTGAAAGTTAGTTTAGTTCATTTATTATGCACCCCATACCCATCTTGTGGGCGGTAGTGGAAAGGGTTACAGAGGCACATAATGGGCTCAGGGACTGAACCCCACAATTCATTTAGCTAAGCAAGTTACAATCTTGATGAGCTAGTTACGAAATTCAATATAAGTCGTCACATCAACAATGGGTTCGAGATCGACCTCAAGTACAGGTTCTAAATTAAGCAACTGACATATGTGGAGAGCTAGTGTCACAATTGATATGTTTGTCCTGCACACCGCCCCCCCATCCAGTGGGCAGCGGTGGATAGGTTACAATCACTCAGTTACTACCTACAGTTAGCAAACTGGGGATATTTGGCTAAAATTTCTGGTAGCAGATCATTTTGAATGAAATATTTATACATCGCTGGAACATTGGTTATAGAATTGTCTCTAAATTCACGTATCTTTTCGCACTCCATCACATAGTGACGGAGAGTGTGCGAATAATTTCTATTCACTATGAGGCACTGAAAGAAACAAATGTTATTAATCTCGTTCTCAATTTTCTCATCGCAAAAAAAATCTTTCATGAAGACTACGTCATTAAGCTTTCAATGATTTGCATATGAAAACTGCAAGTACTGAAATATAATAGTCAAAAAGAGAGTAGTCAAAATACCCGGCAAAGTGACGCGAGGACATAGACCCATCTTCCACTAACTTACAACACTAACATGTTTGCGACGAAGGAGATGGTGAAGATTTGTCAATATGTTGAGTGCATGCACCAGGGTAAATAATGGTGGCTGGGATCATTTTAAATTCTTATTCCCCCTAAAATGGGTAACTAGCGTATTGGACATCGACTTCCATCCTGTGAGGGATCTTTCTATCACAACATAAAACAATTTAAACAGTCCTGCACACAAAAAATAACTTAGATATTCAATTAGACATTTCAACTTTAGCTAAATATTAGTCAGCTGGTTGGCCTACAGGTGCGCACAGTATAATTTACAAGGTAACTGTCACAGGTATGTCCGGTTGTACTTGTGATTGCAAAACTGGTAAACAGAAACAGATTTTCCTCTTGGAAATTTTAGTCTTACGAGGAGAAGTATTATCAGAGAAAAGATCTATAAATGTTTCAGAGAATATTCTCAATCATCAGTGTTAAAAATAACACAATATGATTTATCATGAAATATCAATATGATTTATCATGAAAATATCTAAAAATCATAAATAAAAGTTCACGAATTGATTAAAATGATCACCAAATTAAAATATTAATAAAATATAAGCTTATAAGATAGAGTAAAAAGCTTAAATTTAATCACAACAAGAAAAAGACCTAACAACATAACCCGTCCTCCGATTATGCTCATTCCCATCCAGCAGCCGACTCCAAAGACCCATTCATTAATTTTAACATGCGGCTCATTCAGAATAGGAATTTTCTCAAATGTAAATTAACATTATTATATATTAGCATATACTGTGTATTTAGACGAAGGTTAGGTTAGCTGTTTTGGTTCTGTTGGCAATTATTTGTGTTTGTAGTACGTCGCTAAGGCATTTTAGAGAGTATACATATTTACAATAGTATTCATATTTTTAGTAAACGGAGTTATAATTGAAACCAATAATTTGGTAAATTTATAATTAAAAGTACCAATAGAAGGCGTACACAATGTAAAGAAATGAAAGAATGTAGATATGCACAACTCGCGAGCAGATTATAAACCCCGTAAAGACATGACACTTTGTTTGTGAGAGTTAATCTGAGTCGCCGCGTGTGGCAGCACTTTACACAGCTTTATATTTATATCGCTCATCTGGCCAATTATGAAACTATAATAATTCTGGATTTATATTTATATTACAAAATTCACTACATTTTTTTTAATTCAGGATAGTGCAATTATAGTTATGTTTAAAATAGGATTTATATTCAACATTATTTCTCTGCCAATTTGGGTGCGTGTTGCTTCTAACTTTAAGCAGACAGACAGACACAGAGACAGGCATTCATTTATATAGTTTAGATATTCACCTGGTCAACCATAATAAATGCAAAACACATTTTTTAAACGTTTTAAGGCTAGACTAAAGAATAGTTCGAACGCCAGGAAAGTCAAATTAACGTACAGCATGGTCAGTAGGCCAGACCATGGTCATGGTCAGTAGGCCAGACCATAGTCATGGTCAGTAGGCCAGACTATGGTCATGATCAGTAGACCAGTCCATGGTCATGGTCAGTAGACCAGACCATGGTCATGGTCAGTAGCCCAGTCCATGGTCATAGTCAGTAGACCAGACCATGGTCATAGTCAGTAGCCCAGACCATGGTCATGGTCAGTAGCCCAGACCATGGTCATAGTCAGTAGGCCAGACCTCAATTTCCCTAAGCCACTGTCAGGTAAACATACAGATCCTCACTTTCCTCTCCAAGAACTCCCAACTTGCAAGTCCTAGGTGGGGGGGTACCTATTTACTGGTAGGTGAACAGAGGCATTAGGTGATAGAAAACGTGTCCAATCATTTCTGTCCAGCCAGAGATTCGAACCTTGAATTACTGATTGAGAGTCAAGAGCAAACCCATGTGTACTAACGAGATCTTTAAGGTGTATACCCATTTTCTTTATGAGCAGAGTTTACATTAGTCCTGGACAATGGTCAAGACTAAAGTACACCTATTAGTAGTTCAGAAAACCCATTCGTGGCCTTAATAACCCTGCAGAGGTTAGAGGGCCTTGTTAAGTCCAACACCAAACCATATGCCACACGGCTCCATCCTAAAATACCCGAGCCACCCCCTTCATCCCCCATCCCTCCTCATCCCGTTTTCTGCAGCGTCACCCGCCGAACATCACCGGCTGACGTAAACAAATCACCTGGTTGTCTTGGCAGGAGACAGTGACGTGCTGACCCGACTGACAAACAGCCGCCCTATCTAGGGTCAACTAGGGTCAGCCTATCCCACCCCCGGTCAGGGTTAACGCATATCCCAGAAGGTTGACCAGGGTTAGAGTTCGTGCCTATTGCTAGCCAGGTAATGGTTAAGGTTGATACACCTTCGTAAAACATTGACTTGTCGATACAGCCTCTGTATCACCCTATATCATAATCAAGCAGGTTTACACTTTTCACAGATACGAGAACTTAAAGGAAACTACAGAAGATATCACCTTACCTCTAGGGATACCAAGATATATCACAGTAAGCCCACGTATACCAAGATTTATCATTAAGCCCAGGTATACCAAGATCTATCACATTAAGCCCATGTATACTAAGATCTATCACATTAAGTCCAGGTATACCAAGATCTATCACATTAAGCCCAGGTATACTAAGATCTATCACATTAAGTCCAGGTATACCAAGATCTATCACATTAAGCCCATGTATACTAAGATCTATCACATTAAGTCCAAGTATACCAAGATCTATCACATTAAGCCCATGTATACTAAGATCTATCACATTAAGTCCAGGTATACCAAGATCTATCACATTAAGCCCAGGTATACTAAGATCTATCACATTAAGTCCAGGTATACCAAGATCTATCACATTAAGCCCAGGTATACCAAGATCTATCACATTAAGCCAAGGTATACCAATATTTATCATATTAAGCCCAGGTATACCAAAATCTATCACATTAAGCCAAGTTATATCAAGAACTATCACATTAAGCCCAGGTTTACACAATCTTTACACTACACAAGCGTCTAATCAAAACCATCACTCTACCCTTAGGGATACTCAGGGTCATCCCTCTATCCCTAGGGATACTTCAGGTCAACTCATTAACCCCAAGAATATCACATTGCCTTCATGGTTCTTCAACTCATCAACCTTTCGCAAGGATTCTCAGTACATTACAGTGTTTAAAATGAGCTACATTAGTTGAAAAGACGAGTTGTACTGACATCCAGGCAATCTACGCTACCACAAATGCAATCCAGGACATCCACACTACCAGATAGATACACAGTCATCCACACTACCAGATAGATACACAGTCATTCACACTGCCTCAAAGCTACCCAGGTAATCCATAGTACCCCAGAGATACTCAGAGCTATCTATACTACACTACTAATACCCACTTTTATTCACGATTCTTTGTTCTATGCATAAGTTCTAGGAATCAGTACCCGATATCGGCATATATTCTTGGTCATATATCTCACACTTATTATATATAGTAGAAGTAGTAGGCATCCTGCAGTCACGGGAGACTATGGAGTTGTGCTCTGGTTGTCGAGGCTGGAATGTCCTCTCCAGGGCATAAAGCCTGGGGTAGGTCGATATGTAGGAGAAGCTGTTAACCATGCAGCGGGTCCCCCCTCTCCACGATGCAGAAATTTTCAAATGGAACGGCAAACGTCACTACGCTTGGTTCCATCACCGTCGCAGGAGTTGCCAGGAAGAGGTAGAAGTAAAAAACGAACTGCCTTAGGGGGCTCCAGCTTCGGATTTTTCCTCGAGGTTGACTTCTGAAGCCCGTCCCAAAAGTTGGTAAGGCCGCGAGGCAGCGGAGAATTGAGATCATGGTTTTCCTTCCCCTAGAGGAGCTGCCTTCCCAGGCTGTCGAGTCTAGGCTTCCCTTAGATAATTTTTAAATATTGTAGCCCATTTGTATTGCGGTGACATTGCGGTCCTTGATACTCACCCTGGTTGATACTCTTTATACTCAAATTTCGTTGCAAATTTCAACATATCCAGTTTGCAAAGTTTGGCACGAGGATGTAATATAAGGATTCGGTGGAATATAAAGAAATATAAGTCGTATAAGAAGACAGTGGAATAAAATCAGCATGAAGCTGGAACAGTGAGACTAAAAGGAGCATATGACTGAGTCGTGGTGGTTCGTATATCACTGGTTTACAATAAATCTGACTTCAAGATCTCATTTATCAACGCATAAAATGAGAGGGTTGCAACCTCCCTCCCACGCGCACCGAAGACATAACTGCATATGGCTCAACTCATTAGTGGATCACACACACACACACGTGCACAAACGCGCACACACACACACACACACACACACACACACACACACACACACACACACACACACTGGCAATGATCTTTAATGAGTCACTTATGTCGGGAGAATTGCCCAGTTGCTAGAAGAAGGTAAATGTCGTACCGATCTTCAAGAAAGGCGATAGGGAGGAGGCACTTAACTATAGACCTGTATCACTAACAAGCATCCCCTGTAAAATACTGGAAAGAATAATTAGGCTACGATGGTTGCACACCTGGAGAACGTTAGGTTTGTGAACAAACATCAACATGGGTTCTGGAAAAAAATCGTGCCTAACAAACCTTCTGGAATTCTATGATAAAATAACGAGGATAAGTCAGAACAGAGATGGTTGGGCGGAATGCATATTTCTGGACTACCAAAAAGCCTTTGATACAGTACCGCACATGAGACTGCTGTTCAAGCTCGAGAGGCAGGCGGGGGTGGGGGGAAAAGTCCTAGCATGGATAAGGAACTACCTAACAGGAAGAAGCTAAAGAGTTACGGTAAGGGGCGAGAAGTCGGACTGGCGAACAGAAACAAGTGGAGTATCACAAGGATCGGTGCTGGGACCAATTCTATTTCTAGTATATTTTAACGACATGTTTACAGGAGTAGAGTCCTACATGTCGATGTTTGCGGATGACGCAAAGTTGATGAGAAGAGTTGTGACAGATGATTGCAGGATCCTCCAAGAGGACCTGAACAGGTTGCAGAGATGGTCAGAGAAATGGCTACTGGAATTCAACACGAGCAAATGTAAAGTTATGGAAATGGGACTAGGAGATAGGAGACCAAAGGGACAGTACACAATGAAGGGGGAACAGCCTACCTGTGACGACGCGAGAAAAAGACCAGGGCGTGGACGTAACACCTAATCTATCTCCTGAGGCACATATAAATAGGATAACGACAGCAGCGTACTCTACACTGGCAAAGGTTAGAACATCATTCAGAAACCTAAGTAAGGAGGCATTTAGGGCGCTTTACACTGCCTACGTGAGGCCAGTCTTAGAGTATGCCGCCTCATCATAGAGTCCTCATCTGAAGAAGCATATAAAGAAACTGGATAAGGTTCAGAGGTTTGCAACGAGACTCGTCCCCGAGCTACGAGGGATGGGGTCTGAGGAGCACCTAAGGGAACTGTGCCTTACGACACTAGAAAGAAGAAGGGAGAGGGGGAGGGGAACATGATAGGAACGTATAAAATACTCAGGGGGACTGACAGAGTGGACATAGACGAAATGCTTCACACGGAATAGTAACAGAACGAGGGGACATGGGTGGAAGCTGGAAACTCAGATGAGTCACAGGGATGTTAGGAAGTTCTCTTTTAGCGTGAGAGTAGTGGAAAAATGGAATACACTTAAGGAACAGGTTGTGGAAGCAAATACTATTCATAATTTTGAAACCAGGTATGGTAGGGAAATAGGACCGGAGTCATTGCTGTAAACAACCGATGCTCGAAAGGCGGGATCCAAGAGTCAATGCTCGATCCTGCAAGCACAAATAGGTGAGTACACACTCACTCACACACACACACACACACACACACACACACACACACACACACACACACACACACACACACACACACACACACACACACACACACACACACACACAAACACACACACACACACCGATAACTTGACTGAAGATTGCTCAGCTTATCAGCGTCCACTCCCCCCCCTCCCCCCACACATACACTGAGGACAAGATCCTCAACACATCAATCTCGATCATCTGCGCCATCGCGTCCCTCTGGCAAGCCCAGATAACGCAGCAATCTTTACATGTTAAGACGTGTTTTATTCACTGGTGGGCAACAACAGAGCAGCCACAGACTAGCAAGCAATGTCTCACCTTCATGCTGACTCCTTACATATTAGAATTTAATTTTTAATTTTGCCCCGAGGGGCGAGTTTATTGGGGAGCGCCACTCATCCTGTCGGCGGACACACCGCTATAGCAGCATGTACAACACTCCCCAATAGGAAGAAAACCCGCTTGGTTGTTTATCCTGTCACTTGTATACACAGCTCATATACATAAATATGCCAGTGCACGCGAGTGTGGTGAGTGTGGATGCTGGGAGCCGCAAGGAAGGAGGAGCATAAGACTAGGGGAGCATAAATGTACTCATCGCTCCCATTCCATCTAGCACAACCCTTAATGTAGTCTGTTATGCAACATTGAGTATCATTGCTGTTGGGCAAGATTATGTGAAAGTAGCAATAATGGATGCTGGAGTAGACGTGTTGGCCAGTGTGCGTCACCTCATATATTAGTATGCAACTATAACCTCTCATATATTGTATACTACTGTAACCACTCATATATTGTATTCAACTATAACCTCTCATATATTGTATACTACTGTAACCACTCATATATATTGTATACTACTATAACCTCTCATATATTGTATACTACTGTAACCACTCATATATTGTATTCAACTATAACCTCTCATATATTGTATTCAACTATAACCTCTCATATATTGTATACTACTATAACCACTCATATATATTGGTATGCAACTATAACTACTCATATATTGAATACAACTATAACTACTCATATATTGGTATGCAAATTTAACCATTCATATATTGTATACAAATATAACCACTCATATATTCTATATAACTATAGCCACTCATATATTATTGTACAACTATAGCCACTCATATATTGTATACAACTATAACCACTCATATATTGTATAGAACTATAACCACTCATATATTGTGTACAACTATAACCACTCATATACTGGCAAGCAACTTCAACCACTCATATATTGTATAGAACTATAACCACTCATATATTGCATAGAACTATAACCACTCATATATTGCATAGAACTATAACCACTCATATATTGTATAGAACTATAACCACTCATATATTGTGTACAACTATAGCAAGTCAAATATTGGTGTACAAGTATAGCCACTCATATTTTTCTTAACCAGAGCTTGAAACTTTCCAGTGCTTCTATGATGTTATCTGGTATCGTTATTTTTAAAATATTATTTGCCTATTAATTTAGTATAATTTTAAACTGATTAAATTTTAAGCATTGTTTTGTGAACAATGCTTAAAATGCCGAACACTGCAAAAATACTTTAGAAATGTATGTTTTTTTATAAATCCGTCTGTATCCCTCTACCTGTGTTATTTAAAGATGTTTATTTGCAACATTTTTGTTCCATTGTTATTCTACGTCTCCCTGAGGAATTACAATTTTCTTTTCTATATCTTGAAATTGGAAATTTGAATTTAAATAAGTTTATTGTGGTAAAATATTGTATAGATGAAAGGGATGAAGTAGCTCAAACTATTCTCACCCCGTTCAGTACAACGTTTTCATACATATATATATAGACACATCACAAACAATAAACATATTACTGAAACTTCTGTATCTTTGCATAACAAATGTTCCAAATGCTCTCAAGAGAAGTTATATCCAGTGTATAGTTCAATGCCCAAAACTGTACTTTATAATCCAAGGGACTTGCAAGGGGAAGGTAAAATTAAAGGACAACATTACAGTTTCATTACTACTGTTTCAAAATAAACATATTAATGATTTCATTAAATATACTTAACTAGGGTTTGACTAAGTTCTCCCTTACATTCTTTTAAGGCCTAGGCGAATAATTTGCTGGGTGATGAAGGAGGGAGGGGGGGGGGGCGTGAGAGCTTATTTTATATACTTTTTTTATGTTTAATAATTTCGTTCCTAGTAATTTTTGTTTACTTATCTTGTGGTCCCCTTTCCCCTTCCCTTCCCTTTTCCCCCTCTTTCTTCTCCTCCTCCTCGCTTCCCTCTTTTCGTTACAAACGTACTCACCTGCAAGTAGATTGTCAAGTTCCTCTTTAGTAAAGACAGAGATATAGTACTTGCTTCAAATTACATCTCTTTCTACTTTAATACATGTTAGATGACTTGATTTAACCCCTGTCTCTGATCTGGGTCTGACTCATCTGTTAGATGGCCTTACATATAGCCCTATCACGAGCCTTCTTGGCTTGTCACAACTAGGAAAAAAACCTGAGACTATCCCTCCTTCCTATATCCGACCCCTTATAGGGATATATAGTGCTATATATACATATACTCTAGCTCTATATATTCTAAATGCTATATAGTCGTAATAGCTTAGCCCTTTCTCTTGACTTTACCTTACCTTCCTGTGACGTTCTCACTGAATAATTCCCTGTTTGCTACAGGGAAATTTAAATTTGCTTCATAAATTCCTGAAATTTATTCACATAACTCTCTAATATGATGAAACTTTATTTTTTAAGATAATCCTCTTTGTCTTCTGAGTCTTCACTCTCATGTTCATCCACTTAGGGTCATTAATATCCATCTATAGATATCATTATTATCCATCTATAGACATCATTATCGTCCATCTGTGGATATCATTATTATCCATCTATAGATATCATTATTATCTATCTATGGATATCATTATTATCCATCAATAGATATCATTATTATTCGTCTATAAATATCATTATTGTCCATCTATAGATATTATTATTACCCATCGTTAGATATTATTATTATCCATCCGTAGATATAATTATTATCCAGCTATAGATATTATTATTATTATCCATCTGTAGATATCATTATTATCCAACTATAGATATTATTATTATTATCCATCTGTAGATATCATTATTATCCATCTATAGATATCACTATTATCCATCTACAGATATCATTATCATCCATCTATAGATATCGTTATTATCCATCTAAGATATATTGTGTTTTATTATTATTATTATTATTATTATTATCTACCACAGACGTGGCCACACATTAACAATGCTAACCAGCATATATATACATTTTCTTCTGTCCTCCATGGACAGGGTGAAAGATTTGTTAAACATATAGTCCTAAGGCAGGATATCGCTTAACGATCTTCAAGTATTCTTGAGCACCCTGTCCTCTCAAGCAATAAGTCGTAATCGTCCGTGATGGTAACTAACGTGCTGGAGCCGGTCGGCCGAGCAGACAGCACGCTGGACTTGTGATCCTGTGGTCCCGGGTTCGATCCCGGGCGCCGGCGAGAAACAATGGGCAAAGTTTATTTCACCCTATGCCCCTGTTACCTAGCAGTGAAATAGGTACCTGGGTGTTATTCAGCTGTCACGGGCTGCTTCCTGGGAGTGGAGGCCTGGTCGAGGACCGGGCCGCGGGGACACTAAAAAAAAAGCCCCGAAATCATCTCAAGATAATCTCAAGATAACGTTCCAACTGTTGCCTACTATGCTAAGTAGCATCTCTGAAACGTTCAGGTTTTCTATGCCTAAGTTGGTTAGGTTAGTTGGGTGGCTTGGGTTCGTGCCTCTCTGGTTAAGTTAGGACGTTGAATTATATACGTTGTGGCGAAGAGAGAGAATGGGCTACATCAACAGCTTAATGATACACAGAGAAATCATATTATCGTTAAGTATCAATGAGAATATCAGTAGAAGCCATGATGAGGATTCGAACCTGCACACTGGGTACTCCCAAGCAACTCAGCCACGACATGGTAAAAGTAACGCAACCTGGAATTCGACTGAACTCTCTAGGGATCCTGAGGCTCCCCCTACAACCCAATCAGAACTTATCCCGAATTTGTATCCAGTATTACCCAGTATGCCATCTCCACAGAGGGTAATTACAGTAGTACACATTAACTCGCAGATAGCTATGTGATCGGTGTATCCTGATAGGTCAATCAGTGTCATCGTTAATGACGTCCAACTGGCGACAACTTGAGCATAAGGCGCCTGACCCCTGGGCGACGCGGGTCACTCACTCTCTCACCTGGCGGTGTCCCCACGAGTGTCAAGGAAGACACTCGTGGGGCTCCTGTGAGAGAATTTGATGACAGGTTTCATATATATCACGGTGTGTAACTACCTAAGTGTAGTTACAGGATGAGAGCTACGCTCGTGGAGTCCCGTCTTCCCAGTACTCTTTGTCTTATAACGCTTTGAAACTACTGACGGTCTTGGCCTCCACCACCTTCTCACCTAACTTGTTCCAACTGTCTACCACTCTGATCGTGGTAGTGTGTGTGTGTGTGTGTGTGTGTGTGTGTGTGTGTGTGTGTGTGTGTGTGTGTGTGTGTGTGTGTGGCACACGCACACTTAATATTGTGTGTCATGTGTTTTAGTTTGCTAGCGTGTTAGCTTACTAGTGTGTCTTAGCGTGTTAGCTTACTAGTGTGTCTTAGCGTGTTAGCTTACTAGTGTGTCTTAGCGTGTTAGCTTACTAGTGTGTCTTAGCGTGTTAGCTTAATTGCGTATGCCATGTGTGTCTTAGTGTGCAAGCTTTATATTGTGTGCCACGTGTGTGTCTTTATGTGTAAGCTTAATATTGTGTGCGGCGTGTCTCAAAGTGAAAGCTTAATTTTCCATGCCACATGTGTCATATTGTAAAAATATAATTTAGTGTGTTCACATAAACAGGATAACGCTGAGAGCATATGGCAATCTCACCACATCATAGGAGCCTTTGTCCATTTATTTTAGAAGCACTTCAGAACAATCTATGCAACTCATGTCAGGCTAATTCTAGAATACGGAACACGGGAATGAAATCGCCACCATGGGAAACTATACTAATTTTGAAAATGTGACGAACTTTACCACTAGACCAGTGCCTGCATTGAGGAAACTCAAACTCGCAAGCTCGTGAGGAAAGATGAAACAGTGAGGATATGGTCACCGCGTACAAAATACCGTGGGGGAATAAACAAGGTGGGCCAATACATACAGAAATCACAATTGAGTGATGCATCAAATGAACAAATAAGGCAGATTAAGGCAGCGTCTGGGATGCTCTTGGACGCAGGTTCGAAACCTCGTCACGGCCCTTGTGGATTTGTTAAAAGTGGCCAATGATGGGTTTTTTTAAATTAGGAGAAAATACAGGTAGAAACAGGAAATACAAATATGTCAAAGAAAAGTCAAGTAATACTCGCACCCAGTAGAGTGGTCAACCAGTAGAGTGCACTATAAGAAGAAGTTTTAGAAGCCACCATCAGCCATAATTTAAAAACCAGATACAACAAAAACTCGAACGTAAAGCAGCTAATTAATGCAAAAAAAAAAACTTTCCGGGTATCAACAAGGCTAGTCGGACGGGGCACAGTGCCAGAAACAGATGACTGTTCCAATCTAGTGTTTATACATTCATAAGTTAGCACGAGATAACCCGCAGGGCCTCACAGGACTTTCCCTGTCACGTCCTGTGAGTCGATGCCAATAACAGCAGCTGGGGTCTGCTGTTATTGGGGTTTGTGCAGAGGTACAGCTGGTAACTCAGTACTTGTGCAGAGGTACAGCTGGTAATTCAGTGTTTGTGCAGAGGTACAGCTGGTAACTCAGTGTTTGTGCAGAGGTACAGCTGGTAACTCAGTGCTTGTGCAGAGGTACAGCTGGTAATTCAGCGACTCCTCTGGTTAGCTGGTAAAGGAAGTGAATTCCTATGTAGATGCTTAAATCTTCTTGTTGTCGATATTTACATGATTATTCAATATTTTATTCATTTATGTAGATCAACATTACCGCTCACTGTGCATGTGATCATTTGCAACCTGCTTATCCTTGTCTCATTAGGTATGTTAAAAACTGAAAGTAGTTATGTATAGCGATGTCACCTGTTGCTTCAATAACATCACGGCCAACCACTGATTAGCAATCAGAAAGTATATTATTCATGAAACGAGACAAGACAGATACATTATAAATAATTATGTGACATTTTAATACAGAAATCTAATCCAATTACCCCCAATTACTCAAAAAATTATAGAAGCGTTGTATTTGTAATTTTATTTGGAACATATCTCCAATCAATTTTATAAAATAAAACTGGCCCATTTTCGTGAAGCTGTATGCACACGAATTCACAAAAATATTGATTTAAAAATAAACGCAGATGTATTCACTTAAATACCTTGTAACAATAATTTAACATAGGAATGTTTTCACAGATGCACTTAAACACACGTAAATACCCTGGATTTTTTTCAACATAGGAACATATGGAAGATTAAACAGTTTGTCAAGAACTACTAGTTATGTGATACTAAAAAAATCCTCGTAGGATGGTTTCATAGGGACTTTTAGTTTAATATTACTATCGGTACATCTGCATTTATGCAACTACTCTAGATTGTTTTGAGTCGTTACAAGCTTTGTGACAAAATCTAATTATTGTATGCTATGTGATACTAAATAAATCCTCACCACGTAGGACAATCTGTCATACAGAGACACGTGGTCATTAGCCTTCACTTGCAAATTTGGGATGCATTTTGAGGATATTAGGAATAAGACAGTGAAAAACTAACAATCAATTAAGCAAATTCGTAGGATGGTTAGTCATACAGGGCCATGTGATCAGTAGTCAGTACTGGTGAACTTTGGACGCATTATGAGGATATCTTCAAGAACACGAGAATGAATAATGTAATTGCAAATCTCCAGGTACCTTATACCGACAGGTATCAGGTAGGCGTGAGTGTCTGCGGTTACCCAGCATGCTGGTTCAATCCCCGACTTGATCAAAAGATTTTCTGTATATTTGACCTTTAATTCCGGTATTCCATTCAGGAATGGCGGTGCATAATTCTCATGTTATTGTATGCCATTCAGGAGGGTGAGGGGCACAATTTTAGTGTTATTGTATTCTATACAATAGGGTGAAGGGCAAAATTCTGGTGTTATTGTATGCCATACAGGAAGGGATGGGATCACCAAAGAAAAATGTGATGGCTGGGACACAATATTGACAGAGAATGAGGGGATAAATGTGTGGATTGCTGCGCTATTAAGAGTATTTACCAAGATGTGCTTGCAGAGTCGATGAGTTTCAGCTCTTGGCTACATCCTGGGTCCTGAAACCTTCCTCTGAATGCATGCATAAGACCTGCCTGCCAGGCCTTCTCCACTTTACTGCCGAGTTCATCCAATTATTTTACCATCATGACACTGAAAGGAACATTTATAATATCCACGCAACTCATTAATATACTTTGATTCCAAGAGTGTCCTCATGCTCAGGTCATTTAAATGACCTGGCCTTGTATGTATGTATGTATGTCAGCTCACCTATTTGAGCATGCAGGTTCCAGCTTGGACCCCTGCCCTAACAATCGCTGGTCGTTTAAGGAAAGTCTACATATGAAATTATGAACAGAGTTCGTTTCTACAATTTGCTCGTTTAGTTTATTCCATTTTTCTAATTAGATTTACGATTAAATAAATCTTCATTATCTGTCATCTGTTTCTCAAGCTTCCATCAACGCACTTATTTTCTATTGGCATTCAATATGATCATTCACTCTTGTTTCCAATATTTGAATTTCTTTAAGTATTTAATATATCTTTCTCTCTCTCTCTCTCTCTCTCTCTCTCTCTCTCTCTCTCTCTCTCTCTCTCTCTCTCTCTCTCTCTCTCTCTCTCTCTCTCTCTCTCTCTCTCTCTCTCTCTCTCTCTCTCTCTCTCTCTCTCTCTCTCTCTCTCTCTCTCTCTCTCTCTCTCTCTCTCTCCTATTTCCTAGCGCCGTTAGGTCTAGCTCTTTCAGTCTTACTTCATACCATCTTCCATCGTAATTCTGGGAGGAGCCTCGTTGCAATCCTCTCTGCATCTTCAATTTTTTTAATGTCGTCTTTTAGGTAAATGGAATATCGTGCATATTTGCATGCACGATGGTGCTACAAACTTTAGGATCAGTCTTACGTAGGTGGTGTTGAGCGAGGCGAATACTTCGTTATTTTGGTGAGTATGTGTCTCTGTGCTTACCTTGTCTTTCAGCACATATATTATCAGTGACTGGAAGGAAGTGAGGTCTAGCTCTTTCTGCCCCGCCTGCTAGCTTTATAGTACCTAATGCGTTATAATTGAACTATTCTGACGTTCGAATTCTTCCCCGAATCTGGTCTTGAAATTGTGGATAGAGGTCAATTCCCCAACTTTGTGTGTGTGTGTGTGTGTGTGTGTGTGTGTGTGTGTGTGTGTGTGTGTGTGTGTGTGTGTGTGTGTGTGTGTGTGTGTGTGTGTGTGTGTGTGCGTTACGTATGTATATATACTTTCAACGATGAGGTGCCAGAGCACATAAACATAGAAATGCCGCATATTAATGTACGATCTTGCTTATGCATGAACCTAATTATGTGCTTCAAAGCAGCAGCCTTACTTGTAGCCAATGTTTATATGTATATCTGAGAGTTACACACGCGCTTCCCCTGTATGTCATGGTTGACAACTTGCCGCTTCGCCAGTAAACAAGACTAAGCCTATTAGGGGAAGGGGGGGGGTTGAGGGGCTCTGAGCAAGTTTATTCATCATCCAGTTTCATCCAGCATAATTCACACACAAATACTTGTAGAGTTTCATTCATCCATATCCTCAAATATTAGTGTACCTGAGAAAATCCGTAGGAGCATTGGTGAGGGATCGAACCTATGCGGTGGATATTCCCACGCACTCCCACGTAATGTACTTGCTATAACACCACCACCGAAACTGCCATCTTATCTCCCTATCCCCCAAGATCATTATTTTACCACTAGTGATACAATGATGCAATTTTTTTTTTTGGGGGGGAACTTAAGAATAACATTGACTATAGTGTCAATATAGGGAGGAACGCTACAACCTCATAACAGATACAAAGTGACACTACACACACACTATATAATACATAGTGTGTGTAGTATCGATTTGAATCTAAAAAGAGACTACATAGTATACAGTATATAGTCTTTCAACAGATACAGCTCTTACTTCACTCCCCCCCCCCCCCACACACACCAGGTTCAATACAATAGCCTTTCTCCTCCCCCCCTACACTTATATACCCGGTTCAATACAGCATTCCTCAAACACACCGGCTAAGTTCAACACAGCAAGCATTATATCGTGAGTTTAGTGAGCCTCAACATTCACTTGAATACTCTGTGCAAATCCTAGCCAGAAATGCTGCTGCATACAGTATTTAAAAAGAGTTTTGTGATTCGGACAGACTCATGAATTTCTGACCTCATAAGTATAGGTTTGATTTTACTCGACTTGACAACTAAAAGAAAAATGGTCAGTATTAACAGATGCCGCAAAGAAAGAGGGACATAGCTACCCCGGATCTCCCCTCAAGGAACACCGCTCTTCCCGAGAGAGAGTGAAGGGGCTAGAGTGAAGGAGCTAGAGTGAAGGGGCTAGAGTGAAGGAGCTAGAGTGAAGGGGCTAGAGTGAAGGAGCTAGTGATCAACCATCCGGACGACAACAGCCGCCGGCGTAACATCTGCAGTGAAACCCCCTGGAAAAGCTCCAAGTGAAAATCCCAAGCACCAACCAGCACGAAGAAGCGATATTCTCGTCCGAGAAAGCTGGACTCTCCTCGTCCGCACTCGTCCACTAGGTGCAACGTAGCGTGGAGCCGGGGCGTGATGTTGGTAATTCACAGACGACTACTGTAACTGTGTAGGTGATCATTTGCAACATTGTAAGGTTGTAGGTGATCGTGTAAGTGATCATTTGCAACATTGTAACATTGTAGGTGATCTTGCAGGTGGCCAATTGCGGATTTCATCTAGAGTGTTTGGCAAGTCCTCAATAGTCCTCCATTTTCGCTTTCCAGTTTACCATAGAACTTTTGTGTCATCTACGAGCTTGTTGATGCTTGTTATTTTCTCCACTCACAAAAAATTTCCATTCAGGTTCTTTTCCGTTTAGAGAGGAACTATTTCCTTTCATTTTAAGTACTAATTTATCCATTCCAATATTTTAGTTCTATTCCGCGTGTTTGCAGTTTCGGTTCCAGTCTTTTGGGTGGATTATTATCAAAACCTTTAGAAAAGGTCTATGTACACTACATCTACTAAAAGTTAGTTACAACTTCAAAAAAAAAAATTGAGCAGATTCATTAGGGAGAATTCAACTTTTACAAAGCAATTTTACGATGTAATCGCGAGATTGTGCACTCCGAGATGGCGAATGATTTCTTCTGATCGGAATCTTTCCCTGAGCTTACAGACTAATTGTGAGTTTAGGCTAATTGCTCTGTAGTTTTCTGCTAAACGTTTTTCTGCTTTTCTTGACGATAGACGTGGAGTCTCAGAAGGGCAGGTGCTGGGACCCACGCTATTCCTTATATACTTAAAAGACAACTGACGCTGTAAATTCGATGGGGTCTTTCAGGACAAGTCAGGATGGCAGAAGGTTTCGGGATGACGAGGATGAGTTACAGGACTGACAAATGGCAGCAAGATTTCATTTCAGATAAGTGCAAAATGATGAGAAAGGGGATTGAAATAATGAGATCCAAGGAGAGACACCTAAATTGAACCACATCAGCAGCGTATACAATGCTGAAGAACTTCAGGACACTTTTTATGAAAATAAAAGATAATATTATTTATTTATTTATATATACGAGAACTTGGACCAAGGAGCCTTACGATCGACTAGAAAAGTTCCAGAGACATTCAAATAGGCTTGTTCGTGAGTTAACAAATGATAACTGACTTCACTATACACTGTAGGAAATAAGAAATAGCTAAACAACGATAACGATACACAAGATTCTGAAGGTCAAGCAGAGAGAGAAACTAACATCCAAAGTAAGGAAGAGGAGAACGAAGGGGGAACACAAATGGAAACTAGAAACACAAATAAGTCACAGAGATATCAGAAGAAACTTCTTCACTGTCAAGTTTCTTACTAAATGGAATGGATTAGATGAGAAAGTTGTCGATGTTAATTAAAATCCCAGTTGTAAATGTAAAATCAGATAAAAATTGAAGAAGAAGGATTACAAAAGTGGTTGAACGATGCTTGAATCTGCAAGCACAATTTGGTGAGTACATCTCGGTGAGTACACGTACACCAGCCCGTCCTCCCGTACACACGTGAACCAAACGATCAAACTGGAAATTAGAGTTTGCCTCTACAAAGACGATATGATCAGCAAATATGTTGTTGTTATTGGTGTTATAGATTCATCTACTCGGAACAAGTTCCAAGTAGCACAGGCTATGGTGAGCCCGTAACTTACCTGGCACAGGAGCGGGGCAAGTAGCACGGGCTATGGTGAGCCCGTAACTTACCTGGCACAGGAGCAGGGCAAGTAGCACGGGCTATGGTGAGCCCGTAGTGAACTTACCTGGCACAAGAACGGTGCTGTGTATGTTAGCAAATAGATCCGGAATCATTAAATTAGACAACCGCGGCGGCTGGAGAGTTGGGGCTCCAAGAATTATAAAAGCTTGATCTATCAGGAACAAATATATACAACAAATTACAGCCCCTCTCCTGTGCCAGGTAAGTCCACTACGGGCTCACCATAGCCCGTGCTACTTGCAACTTTTTGTTCCCAGTAGCTGAATC
Organism: Procambarus clarkii; assembly: GCF_040958095.1. NCBI lineage: Eukaryota > Metazoa > Arthropoda > Malacostraca > Decapoda > Cambaridae > Procambarus > Procambarus clarkii. The sequence continues at coordinate 12,108,636 of NC_091193.1, forward strand.
TATAACAACAACAACAGGATCAAATAGGTGAGTACACATACACTCCCCCCCCCCACAAACACGTATATACATATGTAAAAACTCTTATAGACGTTATGTATTATTTACGACAGCAAAAGCACATTTGAAAAACCAACAACGATTGCCTGGTTATTACTTGACTGCAAGTGCTCGTTTACAGGTCCGGTTCTGTGTTGGTGACTCGGCTCTGTAGACCAAGTATGCAGAGAGGTGGTGTCGAACCGGGTCTGGAAGCCACCAGGTATTTAATCTAAATAAAGATCGCTCTCGTTGGCCAACGTGCAAATAATAATAATACTAATACTATTTATAAGGGCCGGCCACTGGGCTTATTACTAGCCGACCCGTGCCTGGAGTTTTTGTTACTGGCCGTGGTACTTATCTGTAATTATCCTAAATACCTTACGAGCAAAAATGCTAATTCAATTACCATATTTAGCCTGGCGGCTAGTTAGTGCTCAAGCAGAGTTTAAGCTTTTTATTGTTTTATTGAACAAAACAAAAGTAACAACGCTTCATAACACAACCCGGTCAATCTCCGGTAACCAGCAACACACAGCAACACAACCTGATGGACCTTTAGTGCCCAAGCTGTTCGACTGAGACCCAGATACACCCAGCCACCAGACGGTAGTGTGGGTGAAGACGTGATAGTGTTCAGATTAATACTTTTCCGACGTAGTATAAATATGCTTATATGAAGTCTATCATTAATGTTCGATTTAGCTGAATTTTCTGGAAGAGATCTGTATTCGATCAGCCAGTTTTAGTTCAATTGGTCAGTCAGTATAACTAGCAATTAGTGCTCACTAAGCTTATTTTAGCTGAATTTGATAGCTAGTTCTTAATGTCCACTCAACCTGTTTTACCTGGATTGAAAACGAGAGCGTTGTATCCCACTTACCCTATTTTAGCTGAATTGGTATCTGGTGCTCAGTGCAAATGAGGCAGTTTAAGCTGAATTGGCAGAGCGCGCTTAATGCTTAATTAACCTATTTGTTTATTCAAGCAACTTTAGTGATCGGAATACACGAGTCTGTCCTCGTGTGTCGACACGTGTTCTTTTGTCCAAATTATTCATTTTTCCTAAAAATATATGTTTCAAAATTATATACGAAAGTTTAAAGAGGAGAAGTAATTGAAACTCACTCTGCCTCTCACACAACTTCCCTCTCTGCCAGTCTGCCTGCCTCTCCTCTCTCAAATTATTTCATGTTAGAATGGTCCGGACTGTGAGGTGGTCTTCACAGTACTGTTAACTGTAAACAGGTGAACTTGGAGAGGTGGAGCATGTGTTAAGAGTCTGGTCTCTCACCTAAGGCACATTAGTTTTAAAGACTGCATCCTCAACGTTAAAATTACGGTGTTGTAGATCAATTTCAAGCACAGTAGTTGCTTACGGTATCTTGGACTAATGAGCCTCGGCACTGATAGGTGTGAATGATTCCTCAGGTTCGTACGCTGCGGGTTAGGAAGAAAAAAACACTACAAATTTTACGTATGTCACATGGCGTTAACTATCTGGGTTATATTGTGTATGCTTCTCGGCCACTCGAACTAGTGACTCATTTCGTGGCCTACGGGACACTCTGCATGTTTGGTGAAAATTAATAAGGCTAATTGCACATAATAATTACTAATAATATGTAAATAAAACTAAATACTACCGTGGAACTTACCACTCCCCCAAAACAAGAAAAAATGCTATGTTTTTTACCTTTTAATTCTAGCAGCAGAAGCAACACAGACGCATAAGTCATTTCTCAGGACCTGCAACAATGCACGAGTGCCTGAAGGCTGAACATGACGTTTTGCAAGGTAATGAAGGTAATTAGAGAACACAGTGGTTGTTATCTTACCACTGTTCTACAACGGGGATAAATCTTAACTGGTAACTGTGTCGGCGGAGGAGGAGGCTTCTCAGACGTAACCCAAGTGGTGATCGAGTTAAAACATGGGAACATTATCTTGGTAGCACTGTTCAACCTGTTGCTACTGTGCCACTTGCTACCTCAGTACACATGACACACACCGCTATGCTTCCTTACTCAAGGGCTCTACACATGCTAACCCAACTTTTGTCATAGTCACGAATCTAACATAAACCTTTGGACCTATGTAAGGTTAGGTTAGGTTAGGTTAGGTTAGGTTCGGTGGATTGACAAGAGTGTTACGCTTCTGGCGAGGCTATAACCACCACGTATCGTACGGTTGACACATGCGTGCGAACCATCTGACTGTACCAACTAGCTTGACTCTCATCATCACGAACGACTCGTATTATAATGTTACAATCCATGACACAAATTGCTGATTGAATACTTGCAACACCTCGAGCAAGAAACGTTGCCACGGCACGAATCATAAGGCTTTGATCGATCAAGATTCAATACTGCAGGGGACATGAGCCCTCATTACAGCATAATATTATTCCTCTCAGTGGAGTCTTACTCAACAACAGCGGAACTTAGTACAAAGAACGGCTCTTCGCTCATTATATTTTCATCAATACTTTCAACACACGATTAGAGAACGAATATATTGATATCCAATTACCGATAAATTGTCGTCATTACCCTCGGATATCAGGTCATTTTGTAATGCCCAATTACTATCTGATGGCATATAATTATTGAGATGCAGGTACAACTGTGGAGATAGTTGCAGCTCAGGATGCATGTGGGCTTCATGCACCTCTGTGGATGCAAATACAGCTGTAGGAGCATAAAACACATCTGCCTTTACAGGCACAGTAGGGCGTACAGGTTCAGCTGAGGGTAGAGGTGCAGTTGTGGGTACAGATACAGCTTTGACTTCAGGTACAGCAGCAGGTGCAAATATCGTTGAGAGTATTCATGGGGCTTAATATTTAATGAAATAATTCATCTGGCACAGCATCAGAAAGGTTATTTTTACCAAATAAAGCAAATTGAGCCCATGCCCAGAGAAGTATTCAGAATTTCTTTTTACGTCATTAGTAAGTTGATGTAAAACACTGCATTTTCTTATATGTAACGAGTTATTTTTATTTATTATAGTTTCATTTATAGTTAGGTCTAGGGTGGGTTAAGTTCCGTCAGTTAATTTTATTTCACCACATCCTCAGTCTGTGTTCGTCTAAGCTGTGGCCAACTATAAAAACACATTTATCAACGCTCTTTGCTGCCCCAAACAATATTTTTTTCGAACTTTATTTAATATTGTTTATTTTTGTGTATTTATTACTCATATGAAAGTTTAGGTTTGGTGTTTCGGCTTTGTTGGCAATTCCTTAACTGGAGGTTTACTGGCCGGATTAATGGGCATTTGACCTTTGTTGATGAAGCCGGGCTGACGTAGGTGAATCATTTAGAGAGATGTGATTGGACCATGAGAACGGACTGCTGGAGGATGAGTTGCATTGCTTGTTAGGATGGGCTGTTGTTTTTACTGTACGTGGATGAAATAATAAAAAAGAAGTGTGCTGTGAACTTAAATGATCGAAGCACAGTTTGAGCATAACTAGAAAGTTGTAAGTCATGGTAAAAGTGCTTTTAATTTATAAATAATGGGAGCAAATGCTGTGTTTACGAATATCTGTCCAGTGTTTTAAGGATGGGCTTCGTTGATAAAATGGAACATTCCACTCTCTTCGAGGCTTTGTTGTAATTACTCGAGTCCAATTCAAGTTTCATGTTCTCCTCACATGATTAAACTCGAATCGTGATCATCGAATGACTCAGCCTGTCCTCGTAAACAATGGTCAAATGCTCGTTAATTCAGCCGCCAAACCCCCTTGTTAAATTAATGCAAAATCACTATTATTGAATGACTCAACTGATTACGTTCAAACTTTTGTTAAACAGTGCATTGTTCCCTTCTTTTTTTGCTGGAAACGCACTTTCCTAAAGGCCTTATCCACGTGCTGCAAATACAAATAATTTATCAAAGAACCAAAACATCCTAACCTAATTTTGAACAAAATTATAAAATATAATACAATTAACGTCAATTTTAGAAAACATAGTTTTTTTTCAGAACCACAATACGTTAAAATTGCCGGCCACCCATTGGACGTGTATATAATCTGAGGATGAATCAACTACTCTATTCTAATCCTCGCTAGAAATGAAAGCAGAGAAAAACACCTGACTCGACTCCAGTGATTGTTTTTATGGTAGAGGAAAAAACAAGACTTGTTTTCAATTAGCACAGTGACAGCCTTTCTACACTAGTGGAGAATAATGTACATATTTTCTGCTCAAACAAATGCAAAATTTGTGAATAGCTTAGAAACTCCACAAATTTCACCTATCATCCTGGGTTTATGAACCCTGACCAGTAAACATTTGAGTTGGGTTATTATCATTAAATGGTCAATAAGAGTTGAGGATTCTAATATATATATATATATATATATATATATATATATATATATATATATATATATATATATATATATATATATATATATTTATATATATATATATATATTTATATATATATATATATTTATATATATATTTATATATATATATTTATATATATATATTTATATATATATATATTTATATATATATAATATATATATATATGCGAACAAGCCTGAATGGTCCATAGGACAATATGCAACTGAAAACTATATATATATATATATATACCTGGGAGTCCAGGTACATCAGTGGGTAGAGTTTACTATAGTTCTGAACCAGTCAGAACTGAAGTATACTTGCTGATGCTGATTGATCAATGAGTTATAACTTACAAGTCCAGCATACCAATCGTGTGGCAGTATGCAGATAGTACTTACAGAGTTCAGTATATCTCAACTTAGTGGGGTGAAAGACACTTTCGCCAGAATGCAATGTGCGTTTTCCCCCCCTTGTTATTGCCACGTTGAGGCGCTGGAAGAGAAGCTGACAGCTCTGGGGTATTTTGTTGTTTCGATTAGCTTGGAACCCAGATCCTCTGAGCCTCGAACAGGGATCACAAAAGTATAAGTTCGAGAGGATGAATTTAGTTTAAAAATTTCAGGACTTGGTGTTCATTTCTGGTTTCACTAAAAAAAAAAAAAAATCCAATCGCCTTAAAAGAGCTAGCAAGACGTCACTAACAAAAAACTGTTGTTGCAGCAGGGAAACTGCAGCATATAACAGATGCTGCAACTGGGAGACTGCATAAAAAGACAGGAAAGACTGCTCCAAATTCAACGCGTGAGTTGCCAGGCAACTGTTGGCTGAGATACTCCTGGGAGAGCATGCGAAGACATAAATGCCGGTACAATTAGGGTGTTAGTACACCTGGGATTGCAGGTGCAAGTGTAGCTATTAGCGCAGGTGCCACAAGGTATACAGCTGTGGTGCTGGTATATCATGGGACGTTGACATACCTGTGAGTGTAGGTTGAGCAGTGAATTCACTTAAAGCTCTGCAGGTAAAGCTGTAGGTGCATGTGGATGCAGGTTCAGTTCAAAGTGCAGATACGGTGGTAGATGGTGGTACAGCTCTAGATTTAGATGCACATGAGGGGCTTTGAGAGCAAGAAGATACAGCAAACGGTCTAGATATCCCGAGCCTCACAAGCAATTTGGTCTGAGTTTAAATCCTGGCCAAGGAGGATTGACTGGGCGCCATTTCTTATCTGTTCACCCCTGTTCTCCCAGCCGTAATTGGGTACCTGGTTGTTAACCGATTGGTGGGTCGTGTTCCAGGGAAAACTAGTAGGGTAAGGCTTACCATGAACTATGGGAAGGGTGAGCTCTGAGCCATCTCATAGGAGACTGAAATAGTTTGCTCCTGTATCTTTTAGTGTACAAAAAAATAATTGTGGGTGCCAATACAGCAGAGGTTACAGTTGTGGATGTGGATGCACGTAAAGCTTGGGGTGTAAGGACAGCTTCGAGTGCAGGTGCAACTTAAAGTGTAGGTAGAGCTTTAGGAGAAGGTACATCTATATTTATTTATTTATTTATTTATATACAAGAGATCTTTCATTCTTTTACAGCCACTAGTAGGCGTAGTGTTTCGGGCAAGTCCTTAATCCTATGTTCCCTAGAATACGACCCCCACAAAGAATCGTTTTTACAACCAAGTAGCCATTTTACTGTTGAGTTAAACAGAGGCTACAGTTAAGGATTTGCGCCCAGTAAATCCTCCCCGGCCAGGATACGAACCCAGGACAAAGCGCTCGCGGAACGCCTGGCGAGTGTCTTACCACTACGCCACGGAGACTGCATACATCAGTACCATAGATGCTGGTACAGCTATAGGTGCAGTTACAGCTGTAGGTACAGGTACAGCTGGGGGGGAGCAGGTAGAACTTTGGATGCAAATGTAACTGTCGGTACAGGTTAACCAGAGGGTGCATATACAACGATCTGGGCACAAGTACAGCTTGAAATACAGGATCAGCTCTGGGTGCAGGAACAAATTACCTTGCAATAAAATAAACATGGGGTCGCTGGATTGTTTCAAACGTAGGTCAAACAAATATATGAATATGTGTGGGTGGATATAAATAGAAGCTCCCTCGTATGGTGAACAGGCCTAATACAAATCCCTTTGTTCTTATGTTCTTATGCAAGCGTTCTTTTATGTAGGAGTTGACGGTGCAGCTACGAACGCTGTCAAGCAGCTGTACGTGCAGCTGTGGGTGGAGGTCGACCTGGGAGTGCCGGTACTGCTTTGAGAAGTGTGGGTGTGTGGGAGAAGGATGCAGAACAGGGTGTAAGGTGTTGTATATGACGCTTGAAAGAACGGTGTGTCGGGGGTGTGGAGCATGGCATTTGCCAGCGAGGGAGAGCGACTTGTGGGGGGGGGGAAGGAGGGGGGTTCAAGGAGTGTGTTGGTCGGGGGTTCGAGGAGGGTTTGTGGGTTAGATTGAGTGGTTTGTGGGGTATTTGGAAGGTGTTTGGGGTGTAACTGTTTGTGCAAGCCGTCCTCTTAAAAATAACGTTGCTTTTGGCTCGTATGCGCGCTATGGCCAAAAGTGGATGTAATTTGAAATCAAATCGACTCACAAAAGTGACGTACTGTTTCGTTTTCTGTTTGAGTCGTCCAGCTTTCTTGGAAAGGTTAGGAGAGGAAACTTTTAATTAACATTTTTCATAAAAATTTGAAACTTTATGAGAATTTCCTACTCACCTAACCTACCAGATGACCATAAACTTACTGTTGTCGAAAAAAAAATCCCAAATTTATTTTCTTTTTTTTTTTTCTTTTTCAAATTACGTCCACTTTCGGCCATACTGGCAAACGGCCAGAAGCGACGTTATTTTTAAGAGGACAGAGGACAGAGCGAGACGAGTGTGTCAATAGTCACTTATATCAGAGAAGCCCGAGATGTTGTTGTTGTTTTAGATTCAGCAACTCGGAACAAAAAGTTCACAAGTAGCACGGGTTATGGTGAGCCCGTGGTGGACTCACCTGGCACAGGAGCGAGGCTGTAACTGGGAGGGAAGACACAAACGTCAAGATCTCCTTATGAGGGCCACCAAATGAATGCAGAAAGTCGTACCACGCAGACAGTATCTCAGGAGAATGAGGCATGCAGGCCGACACTCGGGATAAAGAAGATCAGATGTTTTGGATTAGATCAATCGATTGATTAGATCAATCGATTGATTAGATCAATCGATTGATTAGATCAATCGATTGATTAGATCAATCGATTGATTAGATCAATCGATTGATTAGATCAATCGCGCCAGTAGCTTGAATCTCGGTGAATATCCATATTGCACTACGACACAAAAGCATTGTATTAAAATTGTTTTCGATGCATCTTTCCCCCCCCCCATCCCCCCTCCGTGGCTTTTGTCGCGGGAATACGTGATTTATGGCGCACAGAAATACCAGACGGTTATTGTAATGAGGCAAGTGTTAACACATGGGTGGAGATATGAGTTTCTTTTTTTTTTTTACTCTCAGAGGCAAGATTTAGCTGAAGTTATTTTGTCTCAACACAATACTTTTTTTGTTTACTTTTTTTTCATTCATTTGCATGTTGAAAACGCTCAAATACTGTTATTACTAGAACAGTGTACCTTGTTGCCTCTTGTACTTAACGATAATTTAAACCGAACACTCTCAGGATCAAGGAAGTGGAGAGACGATATACCACATATTTCCTGTCTATTGCCAAGTCAAGACGGGCGGGAGAGGGTACACCTGAGGTCTTCAAATCTGTCAAAACCTTCATTAAATATGCAACGGTACACCTTCCCTTTGTATGCTAAGGTGGCGGACCTGTCACATCCAGTTAGGGCAACAGGGAGGCCGCTCACCCTGGTAGACGAGCTAACCATTATTTGTCAGGCTGGAGGTGTACAGGGACGTTCGTCTCCCTTCCTCCCTTCCTCTCTCCCTCCCTCTCGCCCTCCCTTCCCGTCCATTACCTTCCATCCATCCCTTCCCTCTCCCTCCCGCCCCGCGGGGAACCATTCCGGGAGAGGGGGGGAGTGGGAAGGGGTCCAGGATGATGGATGTCTTTGGCTTAAAGTGTACCGTGTGGAAATTCACTTCGAGGTCACCCATCCCCCTCCCCCGTTGCTCCGAGGGTTGACTGATTGTTGCTGGGTGTACTGGGGCCTTCACTGAGTTATACTCGGACATATTTTTCAAGTAAGACAAGGGTTCATTAGGAATTACAATGACATTCCACAAATTAATTCTCTCTCTCTCTCTCTCTCTCTCTCTCTCTCTCTCTCTCTCTCTCTCTCTCTCTCTCTCTCTCTCTCTCTCTCTCTCTCTCTCTCTCTCTCTCTCTCTCTCTCTCTCTCTCTCTCTCTCTCTCTCTCTCTCTCTCTCTCTCTCTCTCTCTCTCTCTCTCAACCATCTCGACATTCTTGACCTTTTCCTAGAGTATTTACATAATGGCAAAGCAAAAATTAAGGTTTTCCAAGATTTATCTGTAATTATGAGTGCTTGAGTAAGCGGCGTAGAGGGGTGAAGTACATTAACATAGGTTATTGTGGCCAGCTAAATGCTAAACGCTTTTCCTCGATCATACTCAATATATAGCTTTCTGTCTCCCAGGAGAGAACGTCCTGTGAGTTGAGTTCCAGCGCAAAGAGTGACGGCTTCGCCCTGATCATCTCTCAAATGAGTGACGGCCTGAGCGAGACATGGAGTTTCAGGACAAGAAAATAGAAGACCTGTTCGAAGAGGACTTACAGGACGAAGTTCCGCACACGTTCAGTGTCCGGAGTCGGCGGCAGATTCAGAGGATTCAAATACAAGAAGCCCTTCAGGAACTGGAGAATAAATCATTCAGAAGATTGCACAAAACGACGCGAATAAGGCCGAGGCTAGAGTACGCTGCACGAGCGTGGAACCCGCACTTCTCCAACCACATAGTACCACACTTACCTCAGGACTGAAACCATAGCTAAGGGTATAGAGAACGTGATCAAGTCTACCTATGTCGTTTATAAAAAAAAGTGTGAACAGAACTATAAAACATATTAAAATTTTAATAAAGAAGAAACAGAGACATAAGTGAGTAATCTTATTGGAAGAGGCAATAGATTCTACCTCCATATATAATTTTGACAAAACAAAATATATTGCATCACAAAGTACAAAAGACTGAGTCCAAGAGCTGGAGTTCAGAAACCGCAAAGACAGCTAGGTAAGATCAGACCAGTGATGGACAACACTCACGCACATCCGCACCGCTCTGCCTCCTGTTCTTAGCAACCCTGCAAAGGTTGGTACGCAATGTGGCTCAGGCATCCTGTATGAAGAATGTCTGGGTTCCAAGTGATAGAGAAACAACTGCCACTACCACTGAGAAACCACTAAAGAATTCACGATACTCTAAAGTATTCTTTCAAGCTGTATCTACCTAATATAACTGCAATGAAACCACGGTGCTCATTCCAGCACCAAACTGCGCTATATTGTAACATATCAAATAGGACACTCAATGTGAAAATTTCCCATTAAGAGTTAAATAATTTTATTTACAGATAAACGATAGCCTATAATAACTGTAAAGTCTGGATTCAAGGATTTAAAGATGTTAAGGTGGCCAAGACAAATTTGGATTGATCGTTACAATAGCTGCCAAGATATCAGATACTATGAAATAGTTACATAGATGATAATAGAATGGGCCAGGACAGAAAATTCCTGAGTATTATTGAACGTGACACTGCACAAGTGAATGATTTAATAGTTCCTCATATAATATGCAGGCTGAATATTCTGGCAGTGGCTCAGCCTCGACCAACGACGACATCACAATACCGGGTTTGATTGATGCAGTTTTCAGGTCATTGAGAGTTTCTCAATTCCTCTAAATCTGAATTAATTATTATTATTCGAATGCTTTCAAGGATTGTATTAGATATTCCAAGCTCACAGTCTGTATTTCCTTTCTTACAAGAGTTACTGGCTAATGCACTGCTAACTCTATAATCAAGCATGTAACTATTTCATAGTATCTGATATATCGGAAGGTATTCTGACAATACATAAATTGTATCTGCATATTAGTGTCTATAAATTCTGTAATCCAGACTTTACTTATATATCAACCCCCTGTTGGCAGTGAACAAACAACAGAAGCATTAGCACCTAAACATTTATTGTGATGGAATCCTTTAAAAATTTAATATAAAAGTTATATTCATTGGCAACATTCACATTTCACATTACAAGCTCCTTCAGACTGATTGTGATGCGTTATATAAAGACTATAGTGCAAGTTCCATGTATTAATATCTATCATCAAAGTTGACCAACTGTAACATAATTTCAGCCCTAGGAATGCGAACTGATTTATCGCCCAGACAAATGATATCATACCATTGCCAACCTTTTGTTTGTATTCCTGCGCGTATGCAATAATTCGTGCAAAAGAGGAAGAAATATGCCATTGAGCATCTGCATATTGTTCTTGCCCTCGCTAGGTCAGAACCTCTCACCCCCGTAAGATACAACAAGGCCTCCTCCTTTAACTGTGCTAATTTGGAATTTAATAAACAAATTAGAAACAGCTGAATTTCCTCTTAGAATACGTCTCCTTTGTCCTAGCCTATGTCTACTAAGGCCCCGACCACCCTCGACTCCGCCCTCAAGGGCCAGGTGAACAGTGGTCTCCCACTCGGGGATCCTCTACCTCCTGTTCCGTCCCCAAGGGCCGGGTGACCACCGGTCACCCACACGAGGAAGCAGCCGTCCGCCTTCGCCCCAGCACCCGAGTGATATTTCTGGCGGGTGAGCAGACGCCGGAGAATATAAACAAGGGTCACCTGCGTCAGGTACTCATTACCCCCACCACGCGCGTCTCCGTCAGGTAATCGGAACAGGTAACCGTGACTGACAAACGAGACGGGAGATGCGAGTCGACTTTTAAGGGGAAACTTATTCTTTGTTATGATGGATTCTGTCATTTATCTTGTCTAGGCGTGACCAGCTACGGTTTTACAGCGGATGGGAACGAGGAACTATTGCAAAGAAGGAGTCTTTAGAGTTCTTCATGGACTGAAGGAGGAGGATTTTTTATTTTTGCCTTAGCGTGGAGGGTTTTCTTAGTACAAGTGTTGGCTGCTGTCCAAGCAATGGGTACGTTGCGTTTTTTCCTTTTTTTAAGTTGGGCTTGTGTCTGTGTATGCATATGCGCCTTTGATTGTGTGTTTTTTCAACAATATGTTCGTATGATTTTTTTTTTACAGAGAATGAGCCGCAGCTCCTGGGCTCGCCTCATAAATCGATTTACAGTGATGTATCATAAAACCCATTTTTTTGTATTCATATATATATTCAATCCGTGTATGGAGACTGTTCCACCATCTCACAGCGTAAAAATTACTTCTCATTTATATGTGGCTTTTGTGGGTGATCAGTGTTCATATGTAACCCTGGAACATGATCCTAACTTTTGAACATATTTTCTTTATCAAATTTTCAATGCTCTTGATGATCACGTATGTATAAGCATATTTCTTTCTGTCTTAGAATTAGGATTACATTCCTGCAGCCAATTGTGCAAACAATCCCATAGTTTATTGATTTCCTTCTGAAGCTGTTTGCAGTTCAATTGTCTTGTTTTGGCCCTAGTTTTTTGGGTCATCTAAAATATATATATATATGAAGTATTTCAACTTTCCGGGGAGATCACACACATATCTTACCCCCAAAAATATGGGTTCGCTGACTGCAGGGTTCCTAGGGACGGGAGAGGGGGCGGGGGGAGCTCTGCTTCCCTTACATATGTTTTTCTATTTGCCAAGTATTCATGAATCATTTTTCGTGCATCTCTCCCTGGGCAAGACGGCAGAGCGACGGTCTCGCTTCATGCAGGTCGGTGTAATAACAACATACTGGATTGCGGTTGATTTGGTAGAAAATGCAGAAAGCAACAGTGTAGAGTAGAGGAGCCAAAGTCTCAACCAAGGGAACACTGACTGAACATCAGAGGTCCACAGCTAGTCAATATCCCACCAAAAAACATACGAAGTATTGCCGCAACAAAAGTGGACGTGTTCAGGAAAAAAATTAACACGTTCCTGCAACAAGCGCCGGGAACAACTGGGCTGTAGTAGATATGTCATGAGCCTGACAGCTGGGTGGACAACACTTCGGATTCGTAGTCCTGAGGTTCCGGGTTCGATCCCCGGTAAAGGCGGAAACAAATGGGCAGAGTTTCTTTCTCCCTGATGCCCCTGTTACCTAGCTGTAAATAGGTACCTGGGAGTTAGACAGCTGTTACGGGCTGCTTCCTGGTAGGGGGGGGGGTGTAATAAAAAGGAAGCTTGGTCGAGGACCGGGCCGCGGGGACGTTAAGCCGTGATATCATCTCAAGATAACCTCAAGAAGCCTCCAACAAGCTTGGAGCGGCCGAAATATGATAACGTTGCCTGTTGGACCAGGTTATCACAATTCAAACCTGGCCACAGGCTGGGGCTTCAGAAGAATTCCAGGTATATACCAAGTGTGGCATTTTTGAGCTATTGATGTGTTGGGTTTTCTTTTGTTATGCGTCTGGGTGTTGTTTATGATGTGTTGGGGACATTGTTGACGTTATATTAGTGGCATCGTTGATGACATGTTAGGTGCAACCTTATGACATGTAGGGGCATCATGAGAACATCAAAATAAGAATAATACATACGGCAGAAGGTCGGTCGTTCGTCTCATGAAATATCGGCCTCTTTTGATAAGACCCCCAACATCGGCCAGGTCTACCGCAAATAATGGCAACCTCCTGTGCTAAATGAGACATGCCATGGCCTAGCACAACCCCCAACGACACCTTGTCACTACCCACACCCCCCAACCAACACATGACACAGATCCCCTTACCCCCTCCTGAATCTCCCAGCTCCTATTCCCTTTTCCTTCATCTCTCCCCTCTCCCCCTCATCGCTCTCTCCCATCCTTTCACATCCCCCATTTTCCCTTACACCCCATGCACATCCCCCATCCATCCCCTCTTTACAAGGACCAAACAAGATGACTTATCTATACCCAAAACTCTGCATTCCCTGAAGGCAAAACAAAAAAATCTGGCGTCGAATGAAAATAGAACCCATAACATAACTTCCACCTAATTGGCAAAGAAGACAGAAGTAATATGTTCAGATAATAATCATAAAAGCCTTGATAAACGCGCAGTAAAGGCCTTGATGAACGCGCAGTAAACGCCTTGATGAACGCGCAGTAAACGCACCTGCTACAGGTGATTGATCATGCGGTCGTGAGCGGCCAAATGATACAAGAGAAAAAAACGCATTGCATTTCTCTTCCGCGTGGGAATCAAAAATATATAAACGCGATATGTCGAGGTGATAAATTTTAATTGATAAAGGTGGAAATGACAAATACAGGAATAATGAACACGGTGTTGATTCGTTCCGCGGGGTGAACAGCGGGCTTCCAGGTGGTGAGATTTGAACAAAATATATAATGAGATAGTCTGTCTGTCCTCTGTCTGTCTCTCTCTCTCTCTCTCTCTCTCTCTCTCTCTCTAACTTTCTCTAACGCTCTCTGCCTCTTGTTTTCCGCTTTTCAATTGCCTCTCTTACCTCGAATTTGCCTTGTAGCAGGCTCTGATATTACACCTATATGTCTGTGTAAATACCAGCTAAAATTCAAATTAAAATATAAATTAAAAACCAAGAAGATGGAATTTTACTACAAACTGAACATGCGGCTTTGAGGTAAGGATAACTTATAGGATTGTATAGATATGTGGATTTATGCCACAGCTAGATTAAGTGAAGACTGCCAGCTGCGGGGGCTTGCATGCTGATTGTAAGTTTATGCTGATTGTAAGTTTATGATATTATGAAACAATGCTGGGGAGCTGTTACAGTTGGGGATACTGTGACTACTAGGCGAGCACGTCCCCATCACAATCACCACGGGCAAATATTACAATCTCAGCATGCCACCAACACAATCACCACACGCAGCCTATAATCACAATTCCTACCTATAAACAACACGATCCCCACGTGTAATTATCACAATCTCCATATGCAACCATCACAATCCCCAAGTGCATCTATTACAATCCTCACATACAATAATCATAATCCCCCACATCCAATCATCACAATTCTAACACGCCACCATCACAATCCCTCTTAAAATCTTCGCATGCCATTATCACAATCCCTTCAGGTCACCATCACAATCTATTTTTGTCACCATCACATACCAGCATGCAACAGTTGAAATCCTCACATGTGATCCACTCCCCCACCCCCTCCAGTACACACTGTAACCATAACCGTATTCTTCACATAAGCTCATTACATCCTTCCCCTTACCCGAGGCAGTAAAACTTTAACCACAACTTTAATACAAATGCATTTAAGTCCTAACCAGTTGTATGGAAAACCAGACTAATTCATGGCAATCATATATAATGCATGGAAATCCTATCTAATGCATAGAAATCCTAACTAATGCATGTAAATCCTAACTAATGCATGTAAATCCTAACTAATGCATGTAAATCCTAACTAATGCATGTAAATTCTAACTAATGCATGGAAATCCTAACTAATGAATAGAAATCCTAACTAATGCATGTAAATCCTAACTAATGAATAGAAATCCTAACTAATGAACAGAAATCCTAACTAATGCATGTAAATCCTAACCAATGCATGGAAATCCTAACTAATGCATGTAAATCCTAACTAATAAATAGAAATCCTAACTAATGCATGTAATCCTAATTCAAGGATGAAAATTATTTTAATGGAATCCTAACCAATCCATGGATATAATGTTGATGAACGGGAGTCCTCACCAGAGTATGAAAATCGTAACCAATGACGAAGACTGCTCACTAACGCATTTAAATCTTAAGTAACGCATGCTAGTTCTAACCAACACGTGTAGACTCCTAAGGACAACGTGAAAATAGTACAAAACATGCGTATACTTACAAATGCATTAGAATCTTAACCCATGCATGAGAATCTTAAACGGTGAGAATCCTTAGCATTACATACGAGTCTTGTGCAGTTCATGGAGCTCCTAAGCAATGTAAGAGAATCCAAACTAAGGCTTCCAGAGTTGTAGGCCACATTGTTCAGTCTTGAATTTCATAAGAACTAGGAAATATAACAATGACGGAATTTACAGAACGTATATTGGTCCAAGTAAGGCCGCTCCAACCAGCCTTTTCATGTATGTCAGACCGACGTGTGAAGCACTCCAATACTCATTACCTTACTCTCTTCAATAGAGGTGTTTCGATCATGTTCTGTGCACTCACGTCCCTAAATGTTTAACAAGAAACTGCTTACTACTAGACAGGCGGGAAAAGTAAAGCCACAATACCTTCACGGCTCCACGAAGCAGACAACAACAACAACAAATAACAAATAAAATAGTGTTTTCTGATATTTTTTTATCAGGAAAATCTAAAAGAACCAGCGTTCCTAGAGAGGGAAAAAAACACAGAGCTACTAAATCAAGGTTCAGCACGACACTCTTGCAATCTGATAGCCTTTGTATCAAATTAAGGAGGGACATCGTAGGGAAATTGTTGGCTATTTTAGCGCACGAGGTGCTAACAGTGATGTAATGGCCGATACAACGAGTTAGTATCAATATTTTATTATTTTTACTAACTTTTTTTGTGCCTTGGTACCAGAACGCCCGCGAGAGGAATTCGCTCTTACACAATCCGAGAGCAAAAGGTCGTTTAGGAGAAAACTGTAGCAGGGAGATATGGACTAGGTCAAATTCACGAGGAAGAAAAACATGACTAGAATATTGAAGATTGAGGATGGTTAGGTTATTAGCTTGCGAAATCGCTAAGTCATAATGACTACACAGCGCTTGGAAAAATGTGAGAACAACCAGCTAGGACGTGAGGACGGTGCGAAGGAACGGTGCCCAAACGCTGCGACCATCGGATTTCTTGTCCAGATCATGTAAGGAGTAGTGGAGTTACTCTATCAACCACTACAAGTGGTTAGCGTGATTAGTAAACACCAAATGGGTAATGATGTAGGTGAAATTTTAATGTGAAACATTAACCCTAATAAAAAATCATATATTATATTATATATATATATATATATATATATATATATATATATATATATATATATATATATATATATATATATATATATATATATGAGAACAAGCCTGAATGGTCCCCAGGATTATATGCAACTAAAAACTCACACCCCAGAAGTGACTCGAACCCATACTGCCAGGAGCACTCTGCTGGCGTACAGGATCCCTTAACCGCTCGACCAACACGACCGGACAAAAGAGGATGGTAGCCGAGGCAATTTCCATCCCCCCGCCGGCACTCGGTTGGTAATCTTGGGCATGGTATTTTATCAAATCACCTCATTCTTTGGGGCACACGTGAGGAACACAAATGCGAACAAGGCTGAATGGTCCCCAGGACTATATGCAACTGAAAACTATTCAGGCTTGTTCGCATTTCTGTTCCTCACGTGTGCCCCAAAGAATGAGGTGATTTGATAAAATGCCATGCCCAAGATTACCAACCGAGTGCCGGCGGGGGATGGAAATTGCCTCGGCTACCACCCTCTTTTGTCCGGTCGTGTTGGTCGAGCAGTTAAGGGATCCTGTACGCCAGCAGAGTGCTCCTGGCAGTATGGGTTCAAGTCACTTCTGGGGTGTTTTCAGTTATATATATATAATATATATATATATATATATATATATATATATATATATATATATATATATATATATATATATATATATATATATATATATATATATATACCAATGCATGGGGAATACTAACCAATAAATGGGAATATTATGAAACACATGGTACATTTTAATGTCTGTCTTTCTGTCTGTCTCCAAAGTGGAAGCCCACACAGAAAAAATTATGAGTAATAGTTCAGAAAAATTCGGCCTGGTAGGCATCTTGGCCAATTAGGAAAAAATATCAATGTTATCCAATTAGGATAAAATATCCCATATGAATATGCATACCTGCATATTCACCTGACACTCTGGATTATATATATATATATTTAGTACTCTCTTGGTGAGCCTTAGAGAAACTACTTTATTGTGACTTCGATGCTACTAACAACTGAAAGAATATAAAATGGGATATATTAAGGAGGCCAGGGAGAGATAGATCAGGTTCTGAATTATCATAATATAAACTTTTGTCTGCTAACTAGCGACAAATACTAAGATTAATATGGGCAGAATTGTTCGACCAAAATAATATCACTTGAAGGTGCTAAGTTGAGTGTACTCACCTAGTTGTACTCACCTAGGGTGTGCTTGCGAGGGTTGAGCTCTGGCTCTTTGGTCCCGCCTCTCAACTGTCAATCAACTGATGTACAGATTCCTAAGCCTACTGGGCTCTATCATATCTAAATTTGAGACTCTGTGTGGAGTCTGCCTCCACCACATCACCGCCTATTGTGTGTGTGTGTGTGTGTGTGTGTGTGTACTCACCTATATGTACTCACCTATATGTGCTTGCAGGATCGAGCATTGACTCTTGGATCCCGCCTTTCTAGCTATCGGTTGTTTACAGCAATGACTCCTGTCCCATTTCCCTATCATACCTAGTTTTAAAAGTATGAATAGTATTTGCTTCCACAACCTGTTCCCCAAGTGCATTCCATTTTTCTACTACTCTCACGCTAAAAGAAAACTTCCTAACATCTCTGTGACTCATCTGAGTTTCCAGTTTCCACCCATGTCCCCTCGTTCTGTTATTGTGTGTGTGTGTGTGTGTGTGTGTGTCTATCTACATGCCAGAACTTACAAATGTAAGTGTCATATACTAACAAAAATATATTCCCTTAAAAACTTAAGGAAAATGCAGACTGACAAACAAACCATCTGTAAAAAAATAATCGAAGACGTGGCGAAAAATCTAATCATTGAATCTGATGAATAATTTACCTTGTCGACGGCCCACGTCCAGAGTTTGTTTCTCTCAGGCAATTTCACGCGTGTAGAGAGAATTAAGCTGTTCCCTCAGTAATCTGACACTCCGGTATTGAGGGCGGTGATGTATCAACTCAAGGTACCTAAAGGTTAATTCTCTTCTCAGGGATTTACATTAGTGTACGTGGGTGGGTGTGTGTGTACACTCTCCTAGGTGGGATTTACTTCGTTGTGCTGGCGAGAGAAAGGAGGGGGAAGGGGGAAGGGGGCGAGCTTCAGTTCACTGGGTCCCGTTTCTTAATCTTGAACTGCTTGGTATGCAGATTAACCTTCAGCCAATCTTTTATTGTTTCTAGCGTTCCTTCGGCCACTATAGTTCCACCAGTGTTCCATAGACCTTGCACCATCATGACTAAATATTCTACTCATGTGTCATTTGTCTATTCCCCTGGAGTGATAACATTTACCCAGGGGTCTTATCTAGTCTAGTGATGTGAGATTAATGGTGTTTTCACCCTTTAACTCAAGTCATTTGTTCATAACTTAAATACATGTCTATCATACAGTTCTGTAACATCATGTCTCGTTTCTATCAACTTCTTATATATCGTTATGAATTAGCAGCCATCTAGGAGAATGGTAGTTCTCGCCTCCTTAATAAAGCATTATTATTTATTGAAAAAGACTCGCCACGAGCTTCGGTTCAATTACTTGGCATCCATACGAAGAGTTTGTCTGGTCCTACTGTTATCAGTATACTAAAGCCTCCCGTTACATCCTTATCTGATTTGCTGTAACTTCCATGCTGCTAAATCTTTCTCTCTCTCTCTCAAGGGCGTCTGGTCTTCTACCTGTGTGTCTGGGATGTAGTGTGAATACTTCCTGAAAGTATTTGTCCAGTTTCTCACATATTTGTCATTGTCTTTTTTTCACCCTCCTTCAATTTATTCTAATTGGCTTGGTCATTCACATACAGTTTCTCCTGATGCTGCTGCTCAGTAGTTTCGGTTGTTCTTCATTGTTGGATGATATATCATTGTTGAATTTCTTTATTTTCTTTAAATTATCACATATTTACTGCCTTCTTTGTTACAGGTGTTTCAAATCTTCTATTTTAAGCTCGTTTCCCTTTCTTCATTGTTTTAAGGCATTCTCTTAAACCATACAATTATCATTATTATTTGCTAGCTTGCCCTTTTGTGTTGGAATGAATCTATCTTTAACTTCTGAATATTTCCAGATCACATAATGACGCCTTGCATACTATGCTATAGAGCCATCCAAGCTTAGCATTTTCTTTGGCTAATATTTATTTACTTTATTTCTTGCATAGATATGTTCATGAGTTGTTATGACAACTCTGACAGAACATATTGTTGACAGAATAACAATATGTTCTGACTCCCACCGCTCTCCTTTTAGAAAAAAATCCCTAATTCTGGTATACTGCACTTTCTTGAAGGTTGGCCTTTTGTCCTGGTCCCCCGTGCCCTCTAGCTTTGATTCTGCTTTGGATTATGAAGTCAAAGACCAGTACACAGTACTCATGGAATTTCAGGGATCTTAATGTCGGCTTCATCCTGAGTCAAGACGAAGTCTAGTCTAACTGGTTGGTTCCCTTTTCTTACTCACATTTCTTCTTTTTTTTTATACTGCGGTGCCTACTAACTTTACTCTTTATGTATTAGATCTAAAGCATCCGTTTCTATATCCCCCATCAGTCTACCCACGAGTGAAACGTTTGGTGGCTACAAGTTCCATTCCTGTCCACTTTGTGATGTTTATTACAGCTAAGTAATACTCTTCATAGTTTTGCCTGGCTTTTTGGGTCTCGTCGTTGAGGTGAATTTCAGTTACAACTGCTTTGTTCATATGATTCCCGTGACAATGTATGTTAGTTTAAGTCTAACAGCATTTTCCTTAAACTTCCAATTCTACATAAATCAACCTCTTCTCCTTCTCTGTTATCATTCTTTTTCTGACCCTTTGATAGTCACTAGGGCTGCTTCAGTAATAATTTAAGAAAGTTTTGTCTCTAACATTACTATAATATCTGAAGTTTACCTCATTGGTTCTTTCTTTCAGCACCTATCCTTTGTTGGAGATACCTTCGGTATTTGTATACAAGATCTTGAGGTTATTTTTGGTTATTCTGTTCCCTGTATTCCCTATTGGAAAAGGAAGGTGGGCTTAGACTGGATGGAACGGATAAATTGGAAGATGTAAAAGCGTATATAAGAGAACAGACGAAGACAAATATGGAATGGAGGAAAAGGTAGAAGACATAGAACAAGTAGCATAGAGAGAAATTTTCTCTATCCTCTTCCTAAGCACAATACTTTTTTTATACTATCGCTCCCAACGTTAAAACTGTATTTTGTGTGTGTGTGTGTGTGTGTGTGTGTGTGTGTGTGTGTGTGTGTGTGTGTGTGTGTGTGTGTGTGCGTGTGTGTGTGTGTGTGTGCGTGTGTGTGCGTGTGTGTGTGCGTGTGTGTGTGAGTGTGTGTGTGTACATGTTGCAACTAGGCACGGCTTCTTCCTCCTCCTGCATCACTGTGTTTGCATCTGCAGCGAGCTCATATGCAAATTACAACCAGATTTCACTTACTACTAAATTAAAAATCAGTCGGCTCTCTCCAAGGTAATGTTAACCTTACCTACTACATTCCTACCCTCTTATATCCTCCACAAAGCAATCCCAACCTTAACAGATCAATTAAACTTCAAATACCCCAAATTAGCCTTGTGATATCTTAAAATTCCAGAGTCTGAAGTGAATTAATATGTTATCTTGAAAGCAAATGGAATCCAGTTGGTTATAATCGCTTACATCCGAGTTCGAAGCTATATACCTCCTTTAATAAGACGACTTAATATATTGGGCTCCAGGTGTTAAATCGTCTTCTTTAAGTGGTTGAGTCACCTTAATTAAGGGGTTAATTTGTCGTACTTAAGGGGTTAATAGAGCAGTTAAGCACTCTGGAGGGTATCTCTCCTCTCCTCTGTAATTACACGCAGTTAACTGCATTTCTTTCATTATCTGGTTAGGTTATCTCAGGTTTGATATCATCGGCTCTCCTGCTGTTCCTATCGTTTCATTTTATATTTGACTTTTGGCTGTTGCTTTGGTGATATGCTGTTGTTGTTTTTTTAGATCCGTTGATGCTTTATTGTTCGTTGTTGGTTTTGTCATTCGTTGCCATTTGCTTGCTTTGTTGCCCCCTGTTGTTTGTGGCTGCTTCTGTTGTTTGTGGCTGCTTCTGTTGTTTGTTGCTGCTTATGTTGTTTGTGGTGCGTTTTGGTGTTCAAAACTGTTATACACCATCATCATTATTTTGTGTACTGCAACTTGATTTATTTGTTCATATAATTACCTTCGTCTATTTCTGCTCCCTGTATTCCTTAGACTTCACCATCACTCTCCTTGTGGGTTCTTTTTTGTTCCACCAACACATTTGCGCACATTTGGGAGTCGGTCGGCCGAGCGGACAGCACACTGAACTTGTGATCCTGTGGTCCCGGGTTCGATCCCGGGCGCCGGCGAGAAACAATGGGCAGAGTTTCTTTCACCCTATGCTCCTGTTATCTAGCAGTAAAATAGGCTACCTGGGTGTTAGTCAGCTGTCACGGGCTGCTTCCTGGGGGTGGAGGCCTGGCCGAGGGCCGGGCCGCGGGGACACTAAAAAAAAAAGCCCCGATATCATCTCAAGATAACCTCAAGATAACATCCCTTCCTCCTCCTCCTCCTCCTCCTTCTCTATATCAGAGCTCCCTCCATCTCCTCTACTCTTACTGAAGCGACCATACGAGTCATAAATACTCATACCCCGCCCAAGTAAAACAGAAACAAGCAACACTTAGTGGGCCAGGCAGAGGCTTAGGGCCCGCGCAGGAATATCCCTGAAAAAAAATATCCTTTACATTACTGTTCCCCGTCACCACTGTCAATTGTCAATTCAACAATATCAAACAATATTGTATCAGAAAAAATCAGGAGGGGGACCTCGTAAACCTCCTGCAGGCAGACCTGAGTACCATCGGTTATATTATATATCGGGGGGGGGGGGTGTTGACGGTTGGGAGTTGTTATACAATGAAACTTGGTTATTTGAACCGACCTGATACTTGCTTACCGTCGAACAGAGACCCCAACCACTCCCTGACAGAACAAACAACCGACCTCGGTAGCCACATTCCCGCTACCGTCGGTCGACCAGCAATGGAAACTGGAGTGCTTGCAATTATTTAGGAAATCCCCCTGAGTAAGCGTCTGATTCTGGGAGAAGGGTTCAGCGTCACCTCTATTCTGGGCAATTATTATTATTCTTTATTATCCGAACTGTCCTGTGTTCCATTACTCGAGGTCCTCCTAGTACAGTCATCAGTCTGGGTCCTCAAAATATCACGTAAGGTACTCCTGCAGTTCCTCCAATCAGCTGCACAAGAAGTCCTCCTTGAGTGTCAGTGAAGCTCCTCCACCGGCTTCACACAAGATATGTGTAGGTCCCTACAGGCCTTGAAGTTTCACTATGTCATTGGAGTTCCACTCTTCATTTCGAAGTCCTGCGCCACCTTGCAGTTCAGCTTATACTCCTCCTCCAGTACAAAGTTCTCTCACTAACTTCTCCCACGCAAAACATTGCAGTTCTCCCCCACAAACCTGCAAATCCATCATCATGCCATAATATTTTTTTTCCTAACAAAACATAATCAAATGTATTCACATAAAATAAAACTCCTCCATCCGACATAACACTAATGCATCTCCGGGATGGTCGTCCCCCATCCTGGACGAGTCCACACTGGAAACATGTCTTGACACGTCGCTGGGGCCGCTGCCCCCTCGCAACGCTGAGGGGCCTCCGCCCCTCAGTTAGCACTTGACCTTCAGCGAGGGAGGATGTACCACTCCTTCCTCCAGTATGTTCTCTTATCTCTGACCATCTATTTTAGCTCACTGCCACAATAAAAATGTTACATCCTACATGCATAAACACTTGCCATGATCGCTGGGCACACGATCAAGCACAGGCAACTCTTATAACAACTGCTACATGAGCTTACTGCAGAATTCGTAGCTCGAGGGCGTTCAACTCCGGCCCTCCAAGATGGCGTCCTCTAAGACGTCTAACAAATTTTCTTTAAGACTGCCTCACAGCTCTTCTGCTCATGACTTGAGTACATGGAGTCGCCCAGCAGGCTTCACAGCAGAAACGCCTGCTTGCTTCCTTCCTCTTGAAGAAACAACACAATTAGAGTGCCACAAAGGCATTAAGGCCTACGGGCTCACCATAGCCCGTGCTACTTGGAATTTTACATTCCAGGTAGCAAATCTTTAACAACAACAACAACAAAGGCATATGAGTTCCTCTCTCATATCGGTGGAACAAAAAACGGCCAACCTACTCATGAAAAACTCTCCAGACACAAAGCAGAATGCCTTAAAAGAGAGCAACGTCGTCTATGCCTTCAAATGCCCACTTGGGGACTGTAAGCCCCAAAGAACTCAGTATATAGGCAAGACAACAACCTCTCTTTCCAGGCGATTAACAATGCATAAGCAACAGGGTTCCATTAAGGAACATATGATCTCTTCCCACAACCAGACCATCACCAGAGAAGTCTTAACAAACAACACAGAAATCATCGATAGATACAGCGATAGCAGGCGGCTTGACATCTGCGAGGCACTACACATCAAGAAGTCAACACCAGCAATCAACAGCCAATTAATGCACAACTATATTCAACCCACTTCAAGACTCCGTACCAATATAGAAGCATCAAGAGGAAGTATGGGCCAATATGCTCTTTGCAGTTACTTCCATTCTTCTCTCTTATTTATCCAATTAATACCCATTATTCCGTGTTTTGTCTTGTGTTGGTCAAAAGTTTGTTCACCTCATCCAAAACTGTTGCAACATATCACCTCACCCAAATGCGAGTATATAAGACAAGCTGTTTAGCGTTAGAATAAGTAAAATTCTGTGAAGTGTTTTCAGGTTACAGTTGTGTGTGTGGAAACTAAAGTCTTTGAAAATGTAATAAATTATTACGAAATGCGTTCAAGCGTCGCGTGAGACTAGAAATAAAAATGAATTTTGGAGAATAGATTTTTCAGTTACCATCGACAGTAAAAAGAAACATAAGAAATATTGAGAAAATTCGTGTTAGAATTATTAATCTTACTTTTTCAGTCATATTTAACAGAATATATATATATATATATATATATATATATATATATATATATATATATATATATATATATATATATATATATATATATATATATATATATATATATGTGTGTGTGTGTGTGTGTGTGTGTGTGTGTGTGTGTGTGTGAGTGTGTGTGTGTGCGTACTGATTACAATATCATTTCACATTTGTAAATGAACATTAAACACGTTCTGTGGTTAAGTACTCTATAAACAACTATACAGTATGTGAGAGAACATATATCAAACCCTGTCTGTGTAGGACAGACGTAAGTGTATGCATTGTATGTGTGCGTGTTAGCATTGTAAAAACACTCCCGTCGAATGTGGTCGAATGATCACTGATGAAACATGTACTGTAGCAGCTCTCTAACCATGTCACTGTACTTTAGACGGAAATGAATGAATATACTGATTTGCATTGTAAAAATACCTCGGTCAGCTGCGGTTGAGTGCTTAATAATTCACTGCACTGTATGTTGTCTAACAGATATTTAACCCGGTCCATGGTGGACAGGAGACAAAATATATATGTTAGTTAGTAGTGTATAAACAAATGGCCACGTCTGTGGTAGAAAATACAAATAATGTGCCCCCTCACTTCCCCTTGTTGTTTGTGAATTCAGAAAAGCTTTCTCGTATCAAACGCAACTCTTGTAAAGACACAAATGTTTTCTATGTGTGTTTAGATGCCAGCTGGAAGACAGGTATCCCCAATATTATTAATACATAGGCAGCGGCAACACAACGTCACTCTCAAGATCTCTCACAATGGAAATAACAACAAGGCTGCATTTTATCACATCATTTTATGCACAACTACACCTCTCTCTCTCTCTCTCTCTCTCTCTCTCTCTCTCTCTCTCTCTCTCTCTCTCTCTCTCTCTCTCTCTCTCTCTCTCTCTCTCTCTCTCTCTCTCTCTCTCTCTCTCTCTCTCTCTCTCTCTCTCTCGTACTGATATAATCGACAGACACAGCTATTATAGCAGACAGGATACACCCCCACCACTTTCA
Organism: Procambarus clarkii; assembly: GCF_040958095.1. Lineage (NCBI taxonomy): Eukaryota > Metazoa > Arthropoda > Malacostraca > Decapoda > Cambaridae > Procambarus > Procambarus clarkii. Next base: position 12,134,254 of record NC_091193.1, read on the forward strand.
GATCACATACTCTCTTCTTAATATCAACAACAACCTAAACACGTCCACCTACCACCCGCAACTGACCAATGAGAATGCAGGACTAAACTGGGACTGTCACCTCGACAGGCTTTAGATCCATCGCTCCACTCATCACACCAAGCCGTCAATCTCAAATAATACACAGGATTTTGTACGCTTTCTTAGTCTCCAAGGAACAACAAACGCGGTACTGTGTAACGCAGCGGCTCACAGACATCCACGTTGCCTATGGGTTGGTTGGTTAGATAAGATGGGTGGCCAGGATTCGTGTATTTTAGTACCCTGTATTCTCGCCACTCGGGGAATGGGTTTGCACACCCACACGGATAATATATATATATTTGTATTTGATCTCTTGTAATCATTTATCCTATGCCTCTTAGAATATGTGATACATGTCGTGAAAATTGTATAAATCAATAACCAACTACAGTTTATCCCTAAACTCCACTCATTCCTCAAACTAACTTTTACTTATATAAGACAGGATATGTACATAACTATGAGGTTCATTTATCATACCTACAGTAATATCTACTTGCAGTAAGTAATGAGAAGTTACATTTCTTACAATGAAACAGACGGAAAATTAGATAATCAGAAAGTATAACGTGACTACTATAACTTACTTGGAGATGAGTAGAAGAAAACGAATGCTAAGTGACGAACTGAACATCTTAAAGATTAATTTCGATAATTTAATGACCGTGGAAATTCACATGATGAAAATAGTACAAATGGCAATTAATAAACTAACAGGAACAGAGTGAACCTGAAACTTGCTCGACAGCAGTGGTTGCAAAATATCATATGGATCAAAGGTTCACACGAACCTTGAGTAAGCACCACTCTTTTTAGATAGCTTGTCTCTCATTTTCTCTCTCTTACCTTCGTCTTTTTCTATAAAGTGGATAACACACAAGACGAAGAAAAAGTAACTCGCCTCTCTCTCTCTCTCATTTTTTCTTCGTCTTTTAAATAAAATAGAGAACACAAAAACACTTGTGTATCACCTTTTCCATTCACAAGAACATAACTCTATCAACAATCAATTATTATTCTGCTAAATTTTCTTTAAAACATATTTGTTCATAAACAAATATTTGATACATCATAATTTTAATAGATATTATGTTACATATCTTGAGGTTATCTTGAGATGATTTCGCGGCTTAGCGTCCCCGCGGTCCGGTCCTCAACCAGGCCTCCTTTTTGTTACACATCCCCCAGAAAGCAGCCCGTAGGAGCTGTCTTACTGCCAGGTACCTATTTACTACTATGTGAACAGACGCATCAAGATGAAAGAAACTCTGTCCATTTGTTTCCGCCGCCGCTGGGGATCGAATTCGGAACCTTAGGACTAGGAATCCCAAACGCTGTCGACTCAGCCGTCGCTGTCCACTCAGCCTGATCATTCATTTAAAGGGTTATATGAAAACTCTTTACAAATAAAGGGTTTTCTCCACATGTGGTTCCCGTTTCACGCTAGATCTTTATAACAGGATAACTGCTCTTACCTTGGAGAGGAGAGAGAGAGAGAGAGAGAGAGAGAGAGAGAGAGAGAGAGAGAGAGAGAGAGAGAGAGAGAGAGAGAGAGAGAGAGAGATAGAGAGAGAGAGAGATTCAGTGTAACATTGCCATCCATTGCCTTCACACTGGATCGTCAAGGTGAAGGCCTTGACTACCCCCCCCCCTCCCCCTCACATATAAGGCCTGCACCAATCACTATTCATGTGACCCCGTACTCAAGTAAATAATCGAATATGCAAATTAGATACATAAATTAAATATCACTTAGTGCTTTGTACCATTGGCGTTGAGAGAATTTATGGGGCTAATTGCAAATCAATAATGGAGGATGATAATATGCTAATTACATGGCCTTAAAATAAAGTACTGATGTTGTACTGGTTATCTGCTTATTAAGTCCCACAGACCAACTTAGCTTGACAGACAAAAAAAAATTTGCCATTATAATTCTTTGTGGGGCAGATTTTGTAGTGTTATTTTTATTTATTAGTGTGTTTTTTTTGGTTGTTATTGATTAATATATATATTTTTTTAATTTGTATTCGTGGTTTTATGTCGATTTATTCATTCTGGGAATTTGGGGTTAAATATATGTATGTTTATCTGTCAACACACTTAAGCTAGTCTGTTACACTGTTTCGTCAGCTTTGTCACCCCTTGTCACATCTTCTCTGTCACCCCAGCTTTCATCTTCTCTGTCACACCTGTCTCATCTTCTCTGTCACCCCAGCTTTCATCTTCTCTGTCACACCTGTCTCATCTTCTCTGTCACCCCTGTCTCATCTTCTCTGTCACCCTGTCTCATTTTTCCTGCCACCTTCTCTCATTTTTTCTGTCACCCTGTCTCACCTATCCTGAATCATTTTTCCTGGTACCCCTATCTTACCTTCCCTGTCACACCTTCCCTTTCATCTTGACTCATCTTCTTTCTCACCCTATATCATCTCCCTGCCGTCATATCTCACTTCCCCTTGCCACCCTGTCTCATCTTCCCTATCACCCTATTTCAGCTTTCATGTCATCTTATCTCACCTCCTTGCCACCAAGTCTGTTTAATCTCCTTTACCCATCTTTCCTCTCTCAGAAACTTCTTTGTCTCATCATAACTTTTACCTAGTTTTCAAGTCTCCCTCGTAAACTTGCCTCATCTTCCACATCTCTTCTTCCTTCCTCCCTCACTCTCCCCATATGTGTCCCCCATTACTTCCCTTCCCTCTTCCCTCCCCCACCATATCACACACGCAATCAGCGTCCCCCATATCTCTCTCTCTCGCTCACCAAGAAGCAGTAGTCCAAGGAACGTACAATATCCACGTCTCATTGCTGTGGCAAGGTCCATAGTTGTACGCTTCTGTTACGGTGTCTCTGACTTTGACACTGAGTTCCCATCATTCTCTCTTTCTCTCTCTCTCTCTCTCTCTCTCTCTCTCTCTCTCTCTCTCTCTCTCTCTCTCTCTCTCTCTCTCTCTCTCTCTCTCTCTCTCTCTCTCTCTCTCTCTCTCTCTCTCTCTCTTCTCTCTCTCTCTCTCTCTCTCTCTCTCTCTCTCTCTCTCTCTCTCTCTCTCTCTCTCTCTCTCTCTCTCTCTCTCTCTCTCTCTCTCTCTCTCTCTCTCTTTCTCTCTCTCTCTCTCTCTCTCTCTCTCTCTCTCTCTCTCTCTCTCTCTCTCTCTCTCTCTCTCTCTGTCAATCTCTCTGTCTCTCTCTCTCTCTCTCTCTCTCTCTCTCTCTCTCTCTCTCTCTCTCTCTCTCTCTCTCTCTCTCTCTCTCTCTCTCTCTCCCCTTTTCACTGCCCTCATCAATTACTGTCTTTAATTCTATTATCATCATTTCCTCCTTCCTTCTCTTGCCAATTTTTATCAACTTTGCACCTAACCTCTGCTCTTTTCCATCACCCTAATTTCCCCCCGCGTTTCCCACAACACAGTTTCTCTCGTTTCCTTCATTAACCTCCTTCACATTTCCTTCCCACTTATCCTTTACCTCACCTCTTTTACCTTTCCCACAAACCTTCACACTTCAGCTCTCATAAACTCTTCCTCGTTTCCTTTCCTTCATCAACACCTTCCTGCCTCCCAACGGCTTAAAAAAAAGGTGTTTCACACTACCTGTGAAACAAGGTGGCCTCCCCTTCCCCTCCTTCCTCTGACACGAGGAAATAAACACTCAGACAATCCCCGTATCTGGGAATGGATCTAAATTGAACTAAGAGACCACATGCATGGATGAAACTCACATTTCCGCTTGTGTTAGCCGTTGGAGTTCATGTAAATTTGGTTGTAGATGTCATGGGGTTATGGGTGTCATGGGGTTGTGGGTGACACGGGGGTTGTGGGTGTGATTGGGGGGGGGGGTAGCCGGGTGGGTTGCGGGGGTGTTTGTGAGGTGGGGTTATGGTGGGGGGGGAGGGGGAGGGAGTAAAGTCGATTGTTTACGGCGAGATAAGTCGAGAGATGGTAATGTAATCTCTCAAATTCTGCGCGTAGCAGTACTAATTATACCATTCCAACAATAAATCGTGACGGCTGTTGGTGTTTTGCGTTGTGGATTGTACCTCTTTTTTTACAGTAAAAAACAAAATATGATGATGGTCGAGTAAAAGAATAGAGCGAATGCAAAAAAAAATGAGGAGAATAGTAAGTTTTGAATAAGACTCCAGTGTGTTGTATTTAATTTATGTTTTGAAAAGATATAGTTTGATAAATCATTCATAGAGGAACAGAGGAAAGTTTTGGACGTAAAAGTATTTCCTGAATGTGAAAAAAGTCTTTCATGTTTTAGTGGTTGTCGGGGTGAGGGGGGGGGGGGAGGCAGGTGTGTCTGTGATGACCTGCTACCCGGAGGTTATCACGCCATCTGAACACCACCTTCCCCTCCATCACCTGCTTCTGGGGAAGAGAGAGAGAGAGAGAGAGAGAGAGTATCGCTTCGATTCCCAGAAGCGATACTCTCTCTCTCTCTCTCTCTCTCTCTCTCTCTCTCTCTCTCTCTCTCTCTCTCTCTCTCTCTCTCTCTCTCTCTCTCTCTCTCTCTCTCTCTCTCTCTCTCTCTCTCTCTTTCTCTCTCTCTGTCTCTCTCTCTGTCTCTCTCTTTCTTTCTCTCTCTCTCGAAGGCTCGGGTTCGTTTCCCGGCCGGAGCAGAAACAAATTGGCAGCTTTTTCTTTCATTTCATGCCTAGGTTCACCTAGCAGTGAATAGGTACCTTGGAGTTAGAAAGTTTTTGGGTTGCATTCTGAGGATGGTCAGTACTTGACCTAGTAGAAGCACACACACACACACACACACACACACACACACACACACACACACACACACACACACACACACACACACACACTGGGCAGTGATATGGTGGATGCAGACTCCATACACAGTTTCAAATATAGATATGATAGATCCCAGTAGACTCAAGAATCTGTACACCAGTTCATTGAAAGTTGAGAATCAGGACCAAGGAGCCAGAGCTAAAACTCCGCAAGCACAACGAGGTGAGCACAACTAGGTGAGTACACACACAGCACTTTGGGGTCGTAGTCCTGAGAACCTGGGTTCGATTACCGGTCCAGGCAGAAACAAATGGGCAAGTTTTCTGTCACATGACACCCTTGCTTACCTGGGAGTTAGACAGCTAGGTACCTAGACTGGGAGTTAGGTACCTGGGAGTTAGACAGCTAGGTACCTAGACTGGGAGTTAGGTACCTGGGAGTTAGACAGCTAGGTACCTAGACTGGGAGTTAGGTACCTGGGAGTTAGACAGCTGCTACGGGCTTCATCCATGACATGTATGTTCGAAATATATGTAGTTCATCCGATAGAAGAAAAATAGGTCTAGATTCAGTACATTAAACTACCGACGGTTAGAAAGTCGGGATCCAAGAGCTAACAGCTCCATATCCTTCTGGCCCAAGCAACAAATACACACACACACACAAATGTGCAACTCTATGACTCGCATACGTGACACATCTTCGTAAGTAAATAATGCTCATAACCTCTTTCAACACCCAGTACGATTTTCTCTCCTCGCAGCAAGAACAGAAACCAGCAACCCGATAGCATGTACGAGGCCACACCAGAGGTCAATGGAGGTGTTGGTGGCAGCCTCTGAGCACAGTTTCTGTACACAGACATTGTGGTCATTGAAAACACAATTATACAGTGCGTCAGTTGCCCGAGTCTGGTGTGAAAGAAGCAAGGTGTGCAAGGAAGTCCCTCGTGCTTATCCCAGGCGTCGGCTCCTGTCCGGAACTTTTTGTTCTATCGATGTACAGTGGCCCGGGGCGCCACTTAAGGGCGGTGCGTCAACACAAATGAATGCTATTTTTTGGGGGGCGCCGAGCTGCCTTCTTTATGTGAGTGTAATGTGTTCTATGGAGGCTCTTTCAAGGGTCATTTTTTTAAACAATATTTGCTATTTAGTTCTCCATTTGCAAAATCGAATAGATTTTACCACATTGACTCTCTCCTCTTACCCACACATTTCCCCCATACTGACCTTTCTCCTCTCACCCACACACACTCACCCATACTGACACCCTCTCACCCACACACTCACCCATACTGACACCCTCTCACCCACACACTCACCCATACTGACACCCTCTCACCCACACACTCACCCATACTGACACCCTCTTACCCACACACTCCCTCATACTGACACCCTCTCACCCACACACTCACCCATACTGACAGCCCTCTCACCCACACACTCCCCCATACTGACACCCTCTCATCCAACGTGGGAGGAGTGTGTGGGTGAGAGGGTGTCAGTATGGGGGAGTGTGTGGGTGAGAGGGGTGTCAGTATGGGGGAGTGTGTGGGTGAGAGGGTGTCAGTATGTGGGAGTGTGTGGGTGAGAGGGGTGTCAGTATGGGGGAGTGTGTGGGTGAGAGGGTGTCAGTATGTGGGAGTGTGTGGGTGAGAGGGTGTCAGTATGGGAGAGTGTGTGGGTGAGAGGGTGTCAGTATGGGGGAGTGTGTGGGTGAGAGGGTGTCAGTATGGGGGAGTGTGTGGGTGAGAGGGTGTCAGTATGGGGGAGTGTGTGGGTGAGAGGGTGTCAGTATGGGGGAGTGTGTGGGTGAGAGGGTGTCAGTATGGGGGAGTGTGTGGGTGAGAGGGTGTCAGTATGGGAGAGTGTGTGGGTGAGAGAGTGTCAGTATGGGGGAGTGTGTGGGTGAGAGAGTGTCAGTATGGGGGAGTGTGTGGGTGAGAGGGTGTCAGTATGGGGGAGTGTGTGTGTGAGAGTGTGTCAGTATGGGGGAGTGTGTGGGTGAGACGGTGGTTCGTCCTTGTTGTTGGTAAAGTTCTAAAGACCCTCAAGAATAAATTAAATCTTGCTGTCGTTTCGCGCGTTTATTTGTGGCGTGCATCCGGGTAGTGACGTCACTCACGTAAACAAAGTGCTTCGATGCTTCTTTGTATTGATGACGTCACCATCAAGTGAAGTCACTCAATTGTGTGGTCTGTGGTGACGTCAGTTCGCTGTTTGAGCGCCTGATACACATTGAGATTGTCTTAACCTTCCCCAGAAAACGCAGCTACGTCGACCAGTTTATGCAGTAATTATATATTATATATCTGTTAACAAATATTGTTTGTAATTTGTATGGATTTTTTCCTTGTAATGATTTTCTGTACATGTTTCCTGTGTATGTTACAGATGTGTGTGTGTGTGTGTGTGTGTGTGTGTGTGTGTGTGTGTGTGTGTGTGTGTGTGTGTGTGTGTGTGTGTGTGTGTGTGTGTGTACTCACCTCACCTAATTGTGCTTGCGGGGGTTGAGCTTTGGCTCTTTGGTCCCGCCTCTCAACTGTCAATCAACTGGTGTACAGATTCCTGAGCCTACTGGGCTCTATCATATCTACATATGACACTGTGTATGGAGTCAGCCTCCACCACATCACTTCCTAGTGCATTCCATTTATTAACTACTCTGACACTGAAAAAATTCTTTCTAACGTCTCTGTGGCTCATCTGGGTACTAAGTTTCCACCTGTGTCCCCTTGTTCGTGTCCCACCCGTGCTGAAGAGTTTGTCTTTGTCCACCCTGTCAATTCCCCTGAGAATTTTGTAGGTGGTTATCATGTCTCCCCTTACTCTTCTGTTTTCCAGGGATGTGAGGTTCAGCTCCTTTAGCCTTTAGTGTGTGTGAAGCTGTGTGTGTGGAGCTTTAGAAGCTCCTTTAGTGTGTGTGTGTGTGTGTGTGTGTGTGTGTGTGTGTGTGTGTGTGTGTGTGTGTGTGTGTGTGTGTGTGTGTGTGTGTGTGTGTGTGTGTTTGTACGTAGTTGTACTCGTCCTTTGGCTCCTCCAGGACTTAAACTTTAGTTCTTGTAACCCAGCCTTTCCATCGTATTATCGTTATCAATCGTATAATACAATGCATCCCTACCAATTTATGCCTCCAATCATATTAGCTTCTTAAAGCTGTTAATGTCCATTCTAACTTCCTATTACGCTCGCTCTGCGTTCCTATTTTCTCGCATCTCCGTGGCCCTTCTGTATCTCTCCCACCCACGTGAGACCCCTTCTACCCACGCTCTGTTGTTCACTTTAGTTGATTGTAAGCAATGAAAACATGTGTGTATGTATTTGCCTAATTATGTTTATAGGGTTTGAGCTCTCTGGAAATCCGGTACGGGCCTGGGCCAGGTATCTGGTGCCAACCTCAAGTCTTGTAATGTTTTGAAGTTTTTCACTAGTGTGGTTTCGTCAAGTTTTTTTTGGGGGGGAGAGAGGGAGCAGGTTATTTCATAATTCATGAGGGCGGGGGAATACTTTTCCCTGGCTAGTACATTTATATATTTTTCTGTTCCTGATGTGGCACTCAGTTTGACATCTCAGAGTGCCTCCCATAACAGTCAGTTTGGTTAGGTTACACTTTGTAAAGTCTCTCCTCGGTGCAGTTTATAAAAATAAAAGAAAGTAAACAATTTATTGATTCTTAGGAAATTAAAATGTAGATGATAGGTTATGTTTAGAGGTAAAATATCCTAGGCTTAAGGTCTATGTCAATTGGTAAGGTTAGCTTTATCATTTATTTTACCATTTAACATAACAAAAATTATATCGATCATAGGTATTAAAATAACAGGTGTGATCATTGACCAAGATCAAATGATATATAAGTAAAGTTCAAAGGTTTATATGTTCCAGTTCAAAGTCAGGGGTCAGGGCCACATAGCAACGAAAAAGGTTATGGTCAATACCAGAGGTACTGGTACTAATCATAACATCAATCAATAACAGCAGCGAATATCAGCGCCCAATTCCAGTACTCCTTGCGGTGACTAGTGGTGCCAAGCTGAGAGTGTCACTTCGGAAGATAACTTTTTCAAAGAATGCATAATTTGAATATCATTTATATTATTCAAAAATTAATCAAGATTATGTTCCATTAAAACATTTTAATAATAATATTACAAAATATAAAAAAATTACAAAAGCTGACTTACAAATAACAGAATACTTAGTTTTTATACTAAATAAAACATAGTATTTATAATAATTTTTAGCATATATATCAACAGTAATCAGCAATGAAAAAACGGGAGAAAAACGATCTTTGAATGAATAGCCAACAGGAGCCATACAACTTTATCTGAGCTCTGAAAGACAACGGAAAGTGAGGGAAAGCGAGAGGGGGTGAAGCAGAAGTTGAGAGGGAGTGAAGGAAGGAATGAGGAAAGGAAGGATTTAGAGAATGAAATGGAGGGCAGAGGAAGAGGAAGAAGAGATGCTGCAGACTGCCACGAGAAGAGCTCCGTGCTGAGGGAGCATCTTAAAATGTTGGCCTCGGTTGACAAAGATTGATGGGTTGGCGACGTTGATAGATGAAAGGCATAATTTTATTTTTGGAGTAGGGCTGAGGGGATTGTTAGTGAATGAACAGATATAATATATATATATATATATATATATATATATATATATATATATATATATATATATATATATATATATATATATATATATATATATATATATATATATATATATATATGTCGTACCTAGTAGCCAGAACACATTTCTGGGCCTACTATGCAGGGCCCGATTTGCCTAATAGGCCGAGTGATTATATTTTCAATAAATTGTTTCCAATTAGTTTATTTGAATTATTATTATTATATTATATTAAGACCATAATTTATTGACTTTGTTGTGTTAGTTTAGGTTAGGTTAAGATAGGTTAGGTTAGGTTAGGTAGGGTTGGTTAGGTTCGGTCATATATCTTCCTTAGTTTTAACTCAAATTTAAAAAAATTAACTTTTACATAATGAAATGGACAGATTTATCATTTCATAAGGAAAAAATGTGAAAAATATATAAATTCAGGAAGACTTGGCTTATTAGGCAAATTGGGCCTTGCATAGTAGGCCAAGTACGACGTTCTGGCTACTAGGTCAACATATATATTCATATATATATATATATATATATATATATATATATATATATATATATATATATATATATATATATATATATATATATATATATATATATATATATATATATATATATATATGTACTTGGAACAAAAAGTTCCAAGTAGCACGGGCTATGGTGAGCCCGTTTTGGACTTACATGTCACAGGAGCGGGACTGTAACTAGGACTTACAAGATTGATTGATTGATAAAGATTAAGCCACCAAAAAGGTAGCACGGGTATGAATAGCCCGTAAGACTTACAAGGTTATTGTTGTTAAAGATTCACCAACTGGAGACAAAAAGTCTCAAGTAGCACGGGCTATGGTGAGCCCGTAGTGGACTTACCTGGCACAGGAGCGGGGCTGTAACTAGGACTTACAAGATTGATTGATTGATAAAGATTAAACCACCCAAGAGGTGGCACGGGCATGAATAGCCCGTAAGACTTACAAGGATAAATCTTGACAGTTATAAGTGTGGGGTCACCTCACTCTACGATTCACCTAACCCCCTTAATCGTTGGGAGCGGCGAAGAGTAGGGTGAGGTGATTGTTGTCTGACTCGTGCTTCTAGTTGTCCGCCAGGTCTTACATCTTCCCTCTGGATCAATCTAGGACCATCGAACACCTGTATGCTCAAAGTCGAATTCATCTGGATGTTGATTACTGGTGTCAGCTCCTGAATGAACACAGCCTCCAGTATACGAAGCCTCCTACGAACATCGGTGCGTGTGATTACTGTCTTATCTTTCACTATGTCTTGGTGATTCAGGATGGTGTTGTGGTGTTGAGAAGGATGTTGCTTAATACCTCTCTCTTGCAAATGAAGAGGGAGGTATTTATTTCCCTCCTATTGCCCTGTCAGCGTACCAACATCACCCCTGTCAGCCCACCCACATCACCCCTGTCAGCCCACCCACATCACCCCTGTCAGCCCACCCACATCACCCCTGTCAGTCCACTCACATCACCCCTGTAAGCCCACCCACATCACCCCTGGCCGCCCACCCACATCACCCCTGGCCACCCACCCACATCACCCCTGTCAGCCCACCCACATCACCCCTGTCAGCCCACCCACATCACCCCTGTCAGCCCACCCACATCACCCCTGTCAGCCCACCCACATCACCCCTGTCAGCCCACCCACATCACCCCTGGCCGCCCACCCACATCACCCCTGGCCGCCCACCCACATCACCCCTGGCCGCCCACATGGAGCCCAGACATATCTTGCACTATTCTCACATTTCGTCAACCTGGACTTCAAACAGATCTCCTCTCGTAAGATGTTCCAAGACTTTAATGGCTACATTGATTAAGTTTATGATTTCTTTTCCCTGTTGCATCAATGGTTTTATTCAACTGTTGTTGCTCTATAGGCGGCGATATAGCTGGAAATTACCATGACAGAGCAGGGAAGGTGAGGCTTATAGCTCGGGTCTGGGGGGCTCTTGTCCTTGGTGAGTATGGGTGCTGAGGTCCGCTGGTGGTGATGGTGGTGGTGGTGGTTGTTGTGGTGATGGTGGTGGTGGTGTTGGTGGTTGTTGTTGTGGTAATGGTGGTGATGTTGATGGTGGTGGTGCTGGTAGTGGCTTTTGTGGTGTTGTGGTGGTGGTGAGGGTAGTGGTGGTGGTTGTGGTTGTTGGGGTAGTAGTGGTGATATTGATGGTGTTGATGTTGATGATGGTGGTAGTAGTGGTGGTGGTGTGGTGATGGTGGTTGTGATGGTGATGATGGTGTATTGATGGTGGTGATGTTGATGGTGGTGGTGTTGTGGTGACGATAGTTGTGGTGTTGATGATGGTGGTGATGTTGATGGTGGTGGTAGTGGTGGTGATAGTGGTGTGGTGATGTTGATGGAGGTAATACTTACCTATTAGTGACAAGAAAAGTGAGGTCTAGCTCTTTATGCCCCGCCTACTAGTCTTGTTAGACCTAATGCTTTATTATTTAACTATTCTGACGTTTGAGTTCTTGGTCGAGTCTGGCCTGAAAGTTGTGGATGAAGTCGACCTCCAAAACTTCTAACCACTTGGGCTGGACGGTAGAGCGACGGTTTCGTTTCATGCAGGTCGGCGTTCAATCCCCGACAGTCCAAGTGGTTGAGCACCATTCCTTCCCCCCCGTCCCTTTCCTTCCAAAACTTCTTGTTTCAGTACATTCCTCTTGTGTACCATCCGTACAGAGTACGAGTACTTCCTTATATGTCTTCAATACATTTGAGAGTTCAAGCTTCCACCTATGTCCTCGTCTCCTATTTTGTGTCATTTTAAAGAGGTCATCCATATATACCTCATCAGTTTCCCTCAGTATCTTGTAAGTTGTAGTTATGTCCCCTCTATTTCTGTTCTCCTCCAAGGTTGTACTCACCTAGTTGTACTCACCTAGTTGTGTTTGCGGGGGTTGAGCTCTGGCTCTTTGGTCCCGCCTCTCAACCGTCAATCAACAGGTGTACAGATTCATGAGCCTATCGGGCTCTGTCATATCTACACTTGAAACTGTGTATGGAGTCAGCCTCCACCACATCACTTCCTAATGCATTCCAGGTTGTGAGGTCAAGCTCTTGTTAACTATCCTTCTAGCTTAACCTCTCATAGTTGTGGCACTAATCTTGTTGCAATTTTCTGTATTTTTTTTTTTAAATTTTGGTGATAAACTTCACAGGGTGCAGATTCTTGACTGGTGCTGCATATTGCAATATCGTTCTAACATAGGTTGTTTAGACTGTCTTGAAGGAGGTTTCGATTTCGGCTTTTGAACAACTTACTATGTTCATCAGCGTTCCATATGGTGGCGATGTTATCCTGTTTATGTATGCCTCTAGTGATAGTGTTGAAATTAAATCCCACGCCCAAATCATTTTCTGCCTCCGATTGTTCAAGTTCAAGTATGTTTATTGAGACGAGAAAGAAATACATCTCAAAGGGATAGAGTAGAATAGCTTAGGCTATTTCTACTCCCCTTAAAGACATTTCCCATGCCGGGAATCGAACCCTCCGATTGTAGTACTGACTGTGACTCTTTGATTTCTGTTGATTCCAGGTATTCCTTTACGCAGTCCAGTGTCTTACCAGTTATCCCAGCTTGCTATCCCAGTGTCTTACCAGTTATCCCAGCTTTGCTTCCCTAACTTGTATATTAACCGTTCATGAGGTACAGTATCAAGTGCTCACTGACAGTCAAGCAAAATACAGTCAACCAAATATTTGTTTAATGTTTTGTTACAGACCAGTGATGTAAGGAAGGAGAACGTTGTGGTGATGAAGGTGACAATGTTGAGGAAAGTTGGGGCATAATACAGAGGCAGAGAAAGTCTAATCACTAGCACCAGAGCATCCTTGTCATAGTACTCGAGATCAAGTTGGTCAGGCACGAACTTCCTTATTCAAATCCATATGCTGACATTTTGTTACAAAATTTATCCTTTCCGAGTAATTTTCCACCTGATTACTTTTTTTCCAGCACTTTACACAGATTACTTGTCTTACTTTTTTTAGATTATTCATTACTGGTTTTGTAATTTAGTACCTCATGTCTGCCCCCTTTTTTATATTAAGACGACGCCTGTCTTTCCAGAATTCTGGAGGATTTCCTGTCTAAGGAGTTTTATCGGAGTTTTTATTTAGAGGGGAACAAAATACATCTGTAGCCCCCCTTGAGAAGCCACAGTGATATTTAGTCTGGTTCCAGTGATATTTTCACATTTGGGTTCTAATGTGCTTTTTACCCCTTCTTCTTCAATGACTACTGTATGTCATCTAGTAGTTTTTTGTTTTTCTTGCTTCTTCACTCACAACCCTGGCCTCTACGTTGGTTCTTTTGTAAAGTGATGGTGGGTGAGGTGGTAGTTGTTGAGGTGATGGTAGTGGGTGGTGGTGGTGACAGTATCTGTGGTAGTTGTAAAATAGTGTCGGAGGTATTGGTGGTGGTGGTGGTTGTGATTGTGTCAGTGGTGGTAGTAATGGTGGTGTGGGATGTGGTAGGGGGGGGGAGGAGAAGAGGACGTGTGATGGGGGTAGTAGTGTCGGTTTTGTTGTTGGTGATGGTGGTTGGAGATTGTGGTGGTAGTAGTAGCGCTTTCCAAATAGTGCTTGCTGATAATTTTAAAGTTTGTTGACATTCAAATTCATTACTGAATCTGGCCATAAAATACGTGGATTTAAGTGTATTCCACATCTTCGTATTTCAGTTTATTCCACTCGCATAAGGTAAGAATATTCCCCACATTTCTTCGACTCAATTACGATTACAATTTCCACAACTTCTTATCTATTTCCATTAATATCTTGTATGCTGTGATCATATCACATCTGTTTCTTCTCTCCTAGAAGAATTTTAGAGTTAGTTTCAAATAATCTCTTCCAATAGTAGTGTAAGTGTAATGGGTTTTAAGGGTGTGGGGGCAAGTTGGTAGTTGTCAGTGTTGTGGTAGTGAGTGT
>NC_091193.1:12153670-12338670 GCF_040958095.1 Procambarus clarkii
TACATTTGCTCGGGTTGAACTTTAACAACCATTTGTTGAACCGTTCCTTCAGTTTGTCCAGGTCTTCTTAAAGCCTCATGCTCACCTCCTCTGTCTTATTCCTACCCATAATTTTGGCATCATCAGGAAACATTGAAAGGAATGAGTCTATACACCCTGGAAGATCATTTACGTATATCAAAAACAAGATATTTCCGAGTACAGAACTCCACTGGTGACTTCTTGACAATCTGAGGTTTCATCTCTGACAGTAACTACTTAGGTACTTCTTAGGTACTGCTTAGGTGTGTGTGTGTGTGTGTGTGTGTGTGTGTGTGTGTGTGTGTGTGTGTGTGTGTGTGTGTGTGTGTGTGTGTGTGTGTGTGTGTGTGCGTGTGTGTGCGTGCGTGTGTGTGTGTGTGTGTGTGAGTACTCACCAATTTGTGTTGCAGGATCGAGCATTGACTCTTGGATCCTGCCTTTCCAGCCATCGGTTGTTTACAGCAATGACTCCTGTCCCATTTCCTTATCATACCTAATTTTAAAATTATGAATAGAGTTTGCTTCCACAACCTGTTCCCCAAGTGCATTCCATTTTTCGACTACTCTCACGCTAAAAGAAAAATTCCTAACATCTCCGTCACTCATCTGAGTTTCCAGTTTCTCAATTCGAATCTGTGTGTGTGTGTGTGTGTGTGTGTGTGTGTGTGTGTGTGTGTGTGTGTGTGTGTGTGTGTGTGTGTGTGTGTGTGTGTGTGTGTGTGAAAAAAGAAATCAGTTAGTTAGTAGTTAGTAACAGTTGATTGACAGTTGAGAGGCGGGCCGAAAGAGCAGAGCTCAACCCCCGCTAGCATAACTAGGATGAATACTAGGTGAATACACACACATGAAACCGTAACATTCTACCACACCACGACATCTGGCTCTCCTTCAGTGCAAGTGTTCAGAGTCATTATACTCACCTGAGACTCATTCCTTACCCCTAAGGGCACAATTCTTTACCCATCCTTCCCTCAACCTCCGCGTCTCCCATTTCCCTCTACCAAACCCCCATCATCACCCAGCGTCGGGAGGACGGACTGAACTGAAAGTGTTCGTGAAAGAAATGAAAGAAAGTAATCTTGACAGTGATGTCAAGATTACTGCTTACTAAATACGTAAGATATCAACAAAATAGCATGCTATTGAACCAGTCAAGAGGAGTGAAGCGGCTGAACTGGCAAGGGGCTAGATTTAATAGTCAACCAGAGTAGATCAGACATCACAGAGGGATAAAACACAATATCCTCCTAGGAACCAGTCAACACTGACTCCGGGCATTGGAATTCATAGCGGAGGTGAAAGCAAAGGGCAGGAGAGGCAGGAAGGAGAGCAAAAGGCTCGCATACCGATGAGATAAGCATGAGAGACCAACAGTTCATACTGGGAATACAGTGACAGTATACTGACAGGACATACCGTCATGGAAAATCTTACCCATATATATATATATATATATATATATATATATATATATATATATATATATATATATATATATATATATATATATATATATATATATATATATATATATACCTCAGCCAGTCTCTGTAATGTTGAGTCGCTAGAGCTTAATCTTAAACAGCTAAAGAGAGCTGTTTAACAGCTTAAACTGCTTAAGAGAGGTGTTTAACAGCTTAAGAGTTTTATTTAAGCTTGAGCTTTTTGAGCTTCAGAGCTTATACATAGAGCTTACAATGTTGACGACGATTCACAATAACCTGGCTTGAAGATATAGAACTTAACCCCCTCACACTAGAAGATAAGGAGACGACGACGTTTCGGTCCATTCTGGACCATTATCAAGTCAATTATGACAATGACAATCGACTTGATAATGGTCCTAGGAACGGACCGCAACGTCGTCGTCTCCTCATCTTCTAATATGTGTGATTTAGTTCTCAAGAGCATACAGTTATATAGACGGAGATTTAGGTACCACTGACCTTCTATGTAAACAAAGAGCTTGCTTCGGGATGTAGGTACAACAGCTGGTAATGTTTACTAATGGTGCCTCTCTTGAGATAGTCAGTGACCCTGGGGGACACGCTGAGTAAAGGTGTCCTACGCTACATAAAGTTTTGAATAAATGTGTTCTGAGCTCCACGGGGCGTTGAATAAAGGTATCCCAAGCAACACAAGGCGTTGAGTAAATATGTCATGAGCCATAAAAGGCGTTTTTGTTCCCTGGTGCCTGTTCTTGCTTTCTCACAATCAACGACGCTGTTAGTCCAATAACTTTTCAATTTATCATCAAAACAACTTTGCTGTGATCTTCACACAAGGTACAACAGGTCGAGAGCGCCGCAAACTTTGTTGGCAAGACACACACGCCATTGTTGTGTCGTCAACCCACAGCAGTGATTTGGAAGTGTGGAAAACATGTCATGGAGGGGTGGGGGAAGGAATAGGAGGAGGAGGAGGAGGAGGAGAAGAGGAAAGGAGAGAAGGGAGGGGTAACTGGCCATGGAAGTCCAAGGCCGTTTTTTATCTGCTTTCTGTGAAATCTAAGGTTTTATTCTTGTCAATTGGTGTGTTTGTCCTTTTTTTTCTATCTATCTGTTCTGGTTATTTTTTTCAAAATAAGTGTCTGTTTTTGCCCGTTTTCCTGCTACATATCTAGGTTTTAAGGGTGATATCAGAGAGAGTGAGATTCGGTATGTTTCATTGTTTACGGTTACAGACTCATATATGTGTTAGTGTATCTTTTCATTTACAATGTAACTTCTTTCTATTGCTTTTTTACAAGTGCCTATCTGTGAAACCGTTTACTTACTCTGTCTGTCTGTCTGTCTGTCTCTCTCTCTCTCTCTCTCTCTCTCTCTCTCTCTCTCTCTCTCTCTCTCTCTCTCTCTCTCTCTCTCTCTCTCTCTCTCTCTCTCTCTGTCTACTTCCTGTTGTTCTCTAAGGTGACGGTAACTTTTTGTGTGAGCACGACCCCTTTATAGGTCGTTGTGTGCCTGTCTGTTCACTTGGCTGTCACTTCCCCCCCCCCCCAGTGGTCGCAGGGGTCTCCCGGGAGTACACACAGCCGGGTATCAAGTGGCTGCCTTACCAAATGGGATACAAGCACTTCCTGAGCTCCACAGGCAGCCCAACCCTTTGTCTCTAATTGCTTGACGAGAGGCCAAAGGGGAAAGTCATCGGGAACTTCAAAACAAACTAATGACCCCCATCAACTTTCTCTCCGAGGTTAATTTCTGAATTCTATAAGACAAGCAATTTATATCAATATAAATGGGGATGTTTATGATATATATTTATATATATTACTGTTTGTTTTTTTGTTCATTCCTACAGTGTTCTTTTATGAGTTACAAGTTGGTCAAGGCAGTATATATATATATATATATATATATATATATATATATATATATATATATATATATATATATATATATATATATATATATATATATATATATATATATATATATCCATCCACAAGAAAATAAACATTTTATCACAATAGTGATGTGTATAATGACCAGCATTGTAACAAATGTTAAAGTTCTTGTGAAGATTTTCCATTCTACCTAATACCTTCTACCATCTAGAGGGTGAAGAGACACCAGATCACGTAATATTTCCAATGTTATTGTTCGACTGTGTCGTCAGCAATGTGACATCTTGAGGACTACATACTATGCATAGAAGACACAGGTATACTAAGCTTACAAGCAGAAACATAGACAATTATATATGTATGCTCACCTCACTCTACGAATCTCGAAACCTCCCCTAATCGTAGGGAGCTCCGAAAAATGGTGTGAGGTGATTGAGGCCTGACTACAGCTTCTAGTTGTACACAGGATCTGCTCTCTTCCCTCTGGGTCAATGAGGACCTTCCAACAGCTGTATGCTCGAAGTCGAGTTCATCTGAATGTTGATTATTGGTTTCAGCTCCCGAATGCACACAGCCTCAAGCGAACGGAGGCTTCTTCGATCGTTGGTGTGTGTTATTACTGTGGTGTCCTTCACTATGTCTTAGCGATTCAGGATAGGTGTTGTGGGGTTGGGAATAATGTTCCTTAATACCTCCCTCTTGTAAATGAAGGGTAAGACGTCAAATATTCATGATTTGTCCAATGTAGCATATATTTCGAAGCGCACAGTCTCCAGGGGACTGCATTTGTACTAATACATTACATTAGTACACCTCAGTTTGTCAGAAGAGGCAGAGATGTTCTTTCCTCTTATAATGATGGAAGCTGTATGAGGATTATAATAAATGATAGGACGAATCCTTGCATTTACACTGCAAGGTTTACAATTCCTGCCAAATTATATCGCGTATGAAAAGGGTGCTCCTGCGTACCTGTCTACTGCAAAGTGGACAGAGCCATTAGGTGAAAGTCATCTAAACCTACCACTTGACTGAAGCCTAAACGCTTTAGTCAAGGAGAAAACCTGTGACACATTAGCAAAAACTTGGCCAACAATTCTTCATTGTCACAGCTGTCACATTGTCACAGTTGCCACATTGTCACAGTTGCCACATTATCACAGCTGTCACATTGTCACAGTTGCCACATTATCACAGCTGTCACATTGTCACAGTTGCCACATTATCACAGCTGTCACATTGTCACAGTTGCCACATTGCCACAGCTGTCACATTGTCACAGTTGCCACATTGCACAGCTGTCACATTGTCACAGTTGCCACATTGCCACAGCTGTCACATTGTCACAGTTGCCACATTGCCACAGCTGTCACATTGTCACAGTTGCCACATTGCCACAGCTGTCACATTGTCACAGTTGTCACATTGTCACAGTTGCCACATTGCCACATGCAAGAAGACAACAACGGGCCCAGTAGACAATAGTGGCGCAAAAAGTAAACGCCAATATTCGTTACTCTGACACCGAACAACGACCCCCAAAAATACTCGTTTCCCATAAACTCCAAGCAACTGCCGTTTCACAAAACCTAAGTATCATCTGACCAACTAACCACGAATTAGAACACTATTCCTCTAACCAAAGCACAAGGTTTTGTTCTACTAACCACAAGCATCACCAGTCCCAGTGAGCGCTGACAAGGTCATTTAGTCCTTCGTGTCCACTTTCTAAACAGCAATTTGGACTGGTGACACTGTGAGTGTTAGGGGACGAACAAATGACACGCTATGCTCCGTGATGACAATGATGATAATGATGATTATTGTGATGATAATGAGAGTGTACATTGTGATGATAATGATCATGGTAATGATGAATGGAGATTAAATAAAAATGGAGTACATGTAAATATACATGTACACACGCACACGCATACACACGCATATATGCACAGCGCAGACCTTGCAATTTTGCATGGCGTCCATGTTACCTGACGTGGTTGGCCTGCATGATCGCTGGCTGAAAGATGACACACCACACACACACACACATGGTGCGAATCTCTATAGGAAACAGCAGGTGATGTGAAGCGAGAAACTTCAGACGGAAGGAGATGTGGCACTGCTGATCAAAAGAAACTGACCCTTTAGAGACCTCTCCAAGGGACCTCCTTAAAAGGGCGTAAGTAACTACAAGGACTGCATCGTTGGCGATCATTTCGATGGAAGGTGAGAAAGTGGTCGTGACTGTGGTCTACAGCTCACGCAACGTACCACAAAAGACCGAGGCTAAGAATATGATATTGCGAACAGATCATGCATAAAATATCCAACAAAAGGAGGCAGGGAGAGCACACCCACACTAAGATCAGAGCTGTTAGTAATGGGAGACTTCAGTCAGTGTCAAATTGACTAGAAAACAATGGACCCGAGAGATGCAGAAGAGACATGGAGGGATAAGCTTGTAGAAGTGGTAGTACGTAACTTCCTAATGCAGCAACATGGAGCAAAGAAAGAGAAAGGGTGGTGACTAACCAACTATGTTATAAAATGCTACAGCTAGGTGTGTGTATCTCACCTAGCTCATCAACATTGTAACTTGCTTAGCTAAATGAATTGTGGGGTTCAGTCCCTGAGCCCATTATGTGCCTCTGTAACCCTTTCCACTACCGCCCACAAGATGGGTATGAGGTGCATAATAATTGAACTTAACTAAACATATACTAGCTTTCTCACAATACGTGATGGACGTAGAAAATATTCACCATGAAATGCGGAAAAGAGCTAGTAGTGATTCCTTGGGCTGGACGGTAGAGCGACTATATATATCGCTTCTTGCAGGTCGACGTTCAATTCCCCGATCTTCCAAGTGATTGGATACCATTCCTTTTCTTCGTCCTAGCTTAAATCCTTATCCGCATATCCCTACTAAGTGCAATATGGCCGTAATGATTTTGCGCTTTCTGCTGATAGTTAACTTACCTTTAACCTCCTTAGGATAAGGATTTGGGATGGAACGGGGGAAGGGAATGGTGCCCAACCACTTGGACGGTCGGGGATCGAACACAGACCTGCATGAAAGCGAGACCGTCGCTCTACCGTCCACCCCAAGTGCCTGGCGCCTCCTTATATTGTTCATATAAGCTCCTCAGAGTGCAACAAATGCTACAGCCACTTATACTGTAGATTTAGCTATTCTTTCTTCCTCACATTTAAATGAATCACGGTGCTTCTGTACCATGATTCAGTTCTTCTGTAGTTCTCACTAAATGTCGCATTGTGTAGTGCATTTTATATTAAATTTCAACTCTTGTGTCTCATCACAATTCCTTTTCGAAAAGTCAGATTTTGACCATCAATGCATCAATATCTCACGAGCTACAGTCTGTGATGAGCACCTGTAACGTTTCTGCAACTGTCAGGAGCGCCACCTTGGGATTATTCCCAGGTGGCGTTCCTGGCGAGTATTCCAAGCAACTGTCAGGGGCTTGGGATTATTCCCAGGGCAGAAGATATATTACAAAGTTTACAGACAGTAAGTCACAGTTGAGACCCGACCCCCCCCCCCCCGCCCCCTTTCCCTTCCTCAGCCAGCCACTATCGAAAACAAAAGGCCAGCTGAAACCCTATCTCGGCCATAACTAACCGGTCGAAACCTTTTTGTCCGGCCACCATAGTCGCGATGAGACTCCCTTCCTAGGCCACTATGCTAAGACACCCTTCCTTTTAGGGACGCCATAATTAACAAAAGACACGTCCGTGGTGGGTACAGAGGGGACGCTGGGGCCACATGTGAGCCAGAGGTTTCATTTGGCCAGTTGATTTGCTTTCCCCATCATGCCTCATGTGAGAACACGTTCTAAATGAAGAGCCGAGCAGGGAATGAATGATCATTGGTGGTGCGATGTCCTTGAGAAAGTCCCAGCCTGAGCGAGGCTGCTCATAGATAGCTGGCTCTTTTCTTGTATTGGCCACTGATCCAGATACCACGTGTCTCTCTCTCTCTCTCTCTCTCTCTCTCTCTCTCTCTCTCTCTCTCTCTCTCTCTCTCTCTCTCTCTCTCTCTCTCTCTCTCTCTCTCTCTCTCTCTCTCTCTCTCTCTCTCTCTCTCTCTCTCTCTCTCTCTCTCTCTCTCTCTCTCTCTCTCTCTCTCTCTCTCTCTCTCTCTCTCTCTCTCTCTCTCTCTCTCTCTCTCTCTCTCTCTCTTTCTCTCTCTCTCTCTCTCTCTGTCTCTGTCTCTCTCTCTCTCTCTCTCTCTCGCTCACTCCATCCCACTGTTACTCTCATAGTAGGAAGGGACGACCTCAGCCCACACTCAGCAGGCAGGGGCGGCCTCAGCCCACACTCAGCAGGCAGGGGCGGCCTCAGCCCCACACTCAGCAGGCAGGGGGCGGCCTCAGCACACACTCAGCAGGCAGGGGGCGGCCTCAGCACACACTCAGCAGGAAGGGGCGGCCTCAGCCCACACTCAGCAGGCAGGGGCGGCCTCAGCCCACACTCAGCAGGCAGGGGCGGCCTCAGCCCACACTCAGCAGGCAGGGGCGGCCTCAGCACACACTCAGCAGGCAGGGGCGGCCTCAGCCCACACTCAGCAGGCAGGGGCGGCCTCAGCCCACACTCAGCAGGCAGGGGCGGCCTCAGCCCACACTCAGCAGGCAGGGGCGGCCTCAGCCCCACACTCAGCAGGAAGGGGCGGCCTCAGCCCAACACTCAGCAGGCAGGGGGCGGCCTCAGCCCCACACTCAGCAGGAAGGGGCGGCCTCAGCACACACTCAGCAGGCAGGGGCGGCCTCAGCCCCACACTAAGCAGGCAGGGGCGGCCTCAGCACACACTCAGCAGGCAGGGGCGGCCTCAGCACACACTCAGCAGGCAGGCGCTGCCTCAACCCACACTCAGCAGGCAGGGGCGGCCTCAACCCACACTCAGCAGGCAGGGGCGGCCTCAGCCCACACTCAGCAGGCAGGGGCGGCCTCAGCACACACTCAGCAGGCAGGGGCGGCCTCAGCACACACTCAGCAGGCAGGCGCGGCCTCAACCCACACTCAGCAGGCAGGGGCGGCCTCAACCCACACTCAGCAGGCAGGGGCGTCCTCAGCCCACACTCAGCAGGCAGGGGCGGCCTCAGCACACACTCAGCAGGCAGGGGCGGCCTCAGCCCCACACTCAGCAGGCAGGGGCGGCCTCAACCCACACTCAGCAGGCAGGGGGCGGCCTCAGCCCACACTCAGCAGGCAGGGGCGGCCTCAGCACACTCTCAGCGGGCAGGGGCGGCCTCAGCACACACTCTGCAGGCAGGGGCGGCCTCAGCACACACTCAGCAGGCAGGGGCGGCCTCAGTCCCACACTCAGCAGGCAGGGGCGGCCTCAGCACACACTCAGCAGGCAGGGGCGGCCTCAGCACACACTCAGCAGGCAGGGGCGGCCTCAGCACACACTCAGCAGGCAGGGGCGGCCTCAGCCCCACACTCAGCAGGCAGGGGGCGACCTCAGCCTACACTCAGCAGGAAGGGGCGGCCTCAGCACACACTCAGCAGGCAGGGGCGGCCTCAGCACACACTCAGCAGGAAGGGGCGGCCTCAGCACACACTCAGCAGGAAGGGGCGGCCTCAGCCCCACACTCAGCAGGCAGGGGCGGCCTCAGCACACAGCAGGCAGGGGCGGCCTCAGCACACAGCAGGCAGGGGCGGCCTCAGCACACAGCAGGCAGGGGCGGCCTCAGCACACAGCAGGCAGGGGCGGCCTCAGCACACAGCAGGCAGGGGCGGCCTCAGCACACAGCAGGCAGGGGCGGCCTCAGCACACAGCAGGCAGGGGCGGCCTCATCACACAGCAGGTAGGGGCGGCCTCAGCAGGCAGGGGCGGCCTCAGCACACAGCAGGCAGGGGCGGCCTCAGCACACAGCAGGCAGGGGCGGCCTCAGCACACAGCAGGCAGGGGCGGCCTCAGCACACAGCAGGCAGGGGCGGCCTCAGCACAAACGGCACACTTCATTGTACATTATCGCAACAGTCTGGTCGCGTCACCCGCTCTCCTACCATGGTCGCATTTCAAGTGTGTGTGTGTGTGTGTGTGTGTGTGTGTGTGTGTGTGTGTGTGTGTGTGTGTGTGTGTGTGTGTGTGTGTGTGTGTGTGTGTGTGTGTGTGTGTGTGTACTCACCTAGTTGTACTCACCTAGTTGTGCTTGCGGGGGTTGAGCTCCGGCTCTTTGGTCCCGCCTCTCAACCGTCAATCAACAGGTGTACAGGTTCCTGAGTCTATTGGGCTCTATCATATCTACACTTGAAACTGTGTATGGAGTCAGCCTCCACCACATTGCTTCCTAATGCATTTCATTTGTCAACCACTCTGACACTAAAAAAGTTCTTTCTAATATCTCTGTGGCTCATTTGGGCACTCAGTTTCCTCCTGTGTCCCCTAGTGCGTGTGCCCCTTGTGTTAAATAGCCTGTCTTTATCAACCGTGTCGATTCCCTTGAGAATCTTGAATGTGGTGATCATGTCCCCCCCTAACTCTTCTGTCTTCCAACGAAGTGAGGTTCAATTCCCGTAGTCTCTCCTCGTAGCTCATACCTCTCAGCTCGGGAACTAGTCTGGTGGCAAACCTTTGAACCTTTTCCAGTTTAGTCTTATGCTTGACTAGATGTGGACTCCATGCTGGAGCCGCATACTCCAGGATTGGTCTGACATATGTGGTATATAATGTTCTGAAAGATTCCTTACACAAGTTTCTAAAGGCCGTTCTTATGTTAGCCAACCTGGCATATGCTGCTGATGTTATCCTCTTGATATGAGCTTCAGGGGACAGGTCTGGCGTGATATCAACCCCCAGGTCTTTCTCTCTCTCTGACTCTTGAAGTATTTCATCTCCCAAGTGATACCTTGTATCTGGTCTCCTGCTTCCTACTCCTATCTTCATTACATTACATTTGTTTGGGTTAAACTCTAACATCCATATGTTCGACCATTCCTGCAGCTTGTCCAGGTCTTCTTGAAGCCTCAAGCTGTCCTCCTCTGTCTTAATCCTTCTCATAATTTTGGCGTTGTCAGCAAACATTGAGAGGAATGAGTCTATACCCTCTGGGAGATCATTTACGTATATCAGAAACAGGATAGGTCCAAGCACAGAGCCCTGTGGGACTCCACTGGTGACTTCACGCCATTCTGAGGTCTCACCCCTCACTATAACTCTCTGCTTCCTATTGCTTAGGTACTCCCTTATCCACCGGAGCGCCCTACCAGTTACTTCTGCCTGTTTCTCCAGCTTATGCATCAACCTTTTATGGGGTACTGTGTCAAAGGCTTTCCGACAGTCCAAAAAAATGCAGTCCGCCCATCCTTCTCTTTCTTGCTTAATCTTTGTCACCTGATCATAGAATTCTATCAAGCCTGTAAGGCAAGATTTACCCTCCCTGAACCCATGTTGATGGGTTGTCACGAAATCTTTTCTCTCCAGATGTGTTACTAGGTTTTTTCTCACAATCTTCTCCATCACCTTGCATGGTATACAAGTTAAGGACACTGGCCTGTAGTTCAGTGCCTCTTGTCTGTCACCATTTTTAAATATTGGTACTACATTAGCAGTCTTCCATACTTCTGGTAGGTCTCCCGTTTCCAGTGACCTACTATACACTATGGAGAGTGGCAAGTAAAGTGCTCCTGCACACTCTTTCAATACCCATGGTGAGATTCCATCCGGCCCAACAGCTTTTCTCACATCCAGCTCCAATAGGTGCTTCTTGACCTCATCTCTTGTAATTTCGAACCTTTCCAAGGTCACCTGGTTTGCTGCCACCTCTCCTAGCGCCGTGACTTCTCCCTGTTCTATTGTAAAGACCTCCTGGAACCTTTTGTTGAATTCTTCACACACATCTTTGTCATTCTCTGTGTACCTGTCCTCGCCCACCCTAAGCTTCATCACCTGTTCCTTCACTGTTGCCTTCCTCCTGATGTGACTGTGTAGTAGCTTTGGTTCGGTCTTGGCTTTATTAACTATATCATTTTCATACCCTTTCTCAGCTGCTCTTCTCACACTAACATACTCGTTCCTGGTTCTCTGGTATCTCTCTCTACTTTCTGGTGTTCTGTTATTACGGAAGTTCCTCCATGCCCTTTTGTTCATCTCCTTTGCTGTGTGTGTGTGTGTGTGTGTGTGTGTGTGTGTGTGTGTGTGTGTGTGTGTGTGTGTGTGTGTGTGTGTGTGCTTTGGCGAACAAGAAAGACAGTGACGCACAAACAGACAGAGAATGAAAACCGGAAAGGGAAAGGAGAAAAAAAATAGTTACAAAACTATCGCTCGTTTACAAAGAAACACAAGTGAGACACAGAGAAGACTATCGTGACTAGAAAGGAGGCACAGCAAGAGGAATATAGTGACAAAGAATGAGACACACACAGAGAAGAACATAGTGACATAGAATAAGACATACACAGAGAAGAACATAGTGACAAAGAATGAGACACACACACAGAAGAACATCGTGACAAAGAATGAGACACACACAGAGAGAAGAACATAGTGAAAAAGAATGAGACACACACACAGAGAGAAGAACATAGTGACAAAGAATGAGACACACAGAGAGAAGAACATAGTAACAAAGAATGAGACACACACAGAGAAGAACATAGTAACAAAGAATGAGACACACACAGAGAAGAACATAGTAACAAAGAATGAGACACACACAGAGAAGAACATAGTAACAAAGAATGAGACACACACAGAGAAGAACATAGTAACAAAGAATGAGACACACACAGAGAAGAACATAGTAACAAAGAATGAGACACACAGAGAGAAGAACATAGTGACAAAGAATGAGACACACAGAGAGAAGAACAGCGCCATTGATGATCAGTGTCCTTCAAGAATAATTCAATTCACTGTCACCCGATACAACTTCTAATGGCACGATTTCAAGCAAAAAAAAAAAAAAGGAGAGATAATTTTCGTTTGGCGTCAATTATACTGCACAGTAACACTGTCCTGAAGCTGCAGGGGTGTGAGACAGATTATATCGCTCGTATATCAGAGTATGACACTATCAGATATTGATGCGAGAGGCGCTCTGGCCAACAGTTATATCTCCTGGTCGAACGGTGTAGAATTCAAAGCAAAACAACCCGACTACAAAGGGATGTGTACATCGTTTTTCTTCACTGTTGACGTGGATGAGAGAAATCAATCTAGTATTAACTATAAAAAATGATCTCTCTCGTTCTCACTCAATCACACTGCTTGAAGCACAATGCAGAGATAACCGCTGATATCGTCTTATTATCAGGAAAATATCACTTTTTAGCACTTCCCAAATTATATACAATATGTATATAACTTCCTTTTCAAGTGAAGAACATAGAAAATATTAAGAAGATTCGTGCTAGAATCATAAATCTTACCCTTTCTGTCATAATCTCATATTCAGTTACATATGTCAACAAGGAAGGTTACTAGTACATAATACAAACATAAATTCTGGAATCTACCTCTTACCAAAGAAGAGTGCAAATTCTGGAAGTTATTCTTATAAGATAAAAAAAATATTCCGGCCTTAAATATTCAGAATAACGATTTCGCTTCCTTGCCAACACTTAGACCCAGATCTCGCAAAATATCACCGGATAATGACGCCTCTACGGAGGTCTTCACAGCCACCAGAGTTTTACCCAATGCATTACCCAATGTTTGATTGCCTTTACCCAGTTTCCCTTTGTTTGATTGCCCTTACCTCTTTACCCTACGTTTGGTTACCCCTATCACCTCCCCCCCCCCCCACACACACACACAACCTCGACTCTTTCACGTGTATATCCAACCAAACATTATGCATCATTAATTAATTTTTTACCTGAAGATGGTCCAAGCAGAAACGGAATGTTGCAGAAAACAAATCCTTCAATAATTATTAAAGAACCTTTACCGTGAATTTTGGTAACTTGACTTCTCTTCATAAATTATCTGGTACTATACTAAATTATTTAGTACTAAATTATTTACACTATAGGATCAACAACGGCAGCAATGTGGTCATATATACCCAAACATGATTGCATATTTGGATAAATGTGACCCTTACGAAGGAAATATAAATATTTAAAATAATATTAATAACCAATTTTTTGGGAAATCGTCTAAGTGAATTACCTATTTACAATACCTAAAAAAAATTGTCATATATATATCTCTAGCATGTCAATTCAATTTCTTTCTTTATTATGCACCCCATACCCATCCCATGTCAGCAGTATAAAATATTCAATCCACTTACGGGGGGAAAAAATCAACACTCAGCAACATCCTCAGACATAACGCCACAACGCCCTCTGTACGAGCAGTACATCATCCCAAACGACAGGTTATTGTTTCAGACTTATCGGCATATCGCATTATACTAAAAATGCATTGCTACTTTTCTGGCCCCTTCTCTCTCTCTCTCTCTGTCTCTCTCTCTCTGTCTCTCTGTCTCTCTCTCTCTCCCTCTCTCTCTGTCTCTCTCTGTCTGTCTCTCTCTCTCTCTGTCTCTCTCTCTCCCTCTCTCCCTCTCTCTCTCTCTCTCTCTCTCTCTCTCTCTCTCTCTCTCTCTCTCTCTCTCTCTCTCTCTCTCTCTCTCTCTCTCTCTCTCTCTCTCTCTCTTGTGTTCTACCTCCCGGTGCGTAAATCAGCAGTTGGGGACGAGGCTGACGCTAACGATTCATTGTGAAAGGCCGCCACCATGCCTCGCTTATGGGCCCATCCAGGCTGTGATTTATGTGCAGCAGAGATGGCAGTAGAAATCTAGGCTAAAAGGGGGGGGGTCCCCCCAAAAAAAACGGGTGGCCAGGGTGAGGCAGGATATGTGAGGAAGGAGAGAAAGAGAGAGAGAGAGAGAGAGAGAGAGAAAGAGAGAGAGAGAGAGAGAGAGAGAGAGAGAGAGAGAGAGAGAGAGAGAGAGAGAGAGAGAGAGAGAGAGAGAGAGAGAGAGAGAGAGAGAGAGAGAAATCTGTGATGACATACAGATACACAGTCATATACACAGATACATATAAAAACAGATAAACCTACCAAATCAGTGACACGTGGAATTCTCATTTATTCATAAATACGTTTAATAACTTCATTGTGCCCAGCTGACTGTGATTGGAATATCTGGACATAACTGAAAATCCCAACGATTATAAATAGTCCTGTAAACCTCTGCCCACGTGAGTATAAGGCAACAACGCGAAAGAAAAGTAGAAGCGGTTTACACCAACCCATCCCCCTGAAATGCTAGTACTTAAAGTAACTATTTGATCGAAAGTATATGTAGTGATTGACCTCCAAAAGTCATCTTTCTGTTCTTTAAATTTTATAGTCCGGGAAAAAAGCTAAATACTAAGTTTAAACATCGTTTAAATTTATAGCACATATGTACTATACAAGGCCTAAAATTGCATGTATTAAGCCAAGGATTGCTAAGAGAGGTTAGGTTAGGTTAGGTTAGGTTCTATATTTATATAATTAAATTTCTCAATGAATTAAAAATCAAAAGTACACGAATGATCTAGTAATTCAACAAGCTACAAAAGTGTCAAGACCAAAAAAAATAATAATTGTTTCTGATGGAATATATTATGGATATGCTCGCGTCGGTCAACTGTGGAGCTTGCGAGGATGAGTTATGACCCTAGCCACTGAAAAAATGGCCGAACTTAACTGGATTTCTGCCCAACCGTTCGTTCGTTTTCTTGCGTTCCTCCGCTTCAGTCGTTAACTCTTTCGCTTTTTTTTTGTTCTCGTTTAGTCATTTTGTGTTCATTTGCTGTTTCTCGTTTCCTTTCTCGCGTTCTTCACATCTCATGGTCGCTGGAGCTGTTACTGAATGAAACTCAAAAACACTCAAAAACACGTGTATGTAAACAAGCCCATTCTTGTAAACAATGGCGTAATGTTCGTTAACCCAGCCGCCAACCTTCTTGTTTATGAATGAAAACCACTTTACGCATAACCCCCCCCCCCCCGCGCCAAACACACACCAAAGCTACAACGTTAGAACAACGTTCGAATAAGTTTTAACACTTCCTAACCAGTTATAACAACCAATATAGCAAATTGTAACAACGTTCTAATACGTTATAAACACATTCAAGATGTAACAACTTGATTACAAGTTGTAACAAGCGGAAAATAGAGACAGTTTCGGTTTGTATTTCCAGGCCCCCCCCCCCCTGCCCAACCTGGCCTTAGGCAAGGCTCGTCGAATTTTATTCATCAAGGGAAAGCGCCACGCCATTACGACTTTATAGCACTGGGAAGGGGTCAGGATAAGGATTTGGGATGGGACGGGAGAAGGGAAGGAATGGTGCCCAACCACTTGGACGGTCGGGGATTGAACGCCGACCTGCAAAAAGCGAGACCGTCGCTTTACCGTCCAGCCCATGTGCTTGGACAAGACTCGTCGAAGCAAAGGCCGATCCTAAAGACACACTCATCAATTTCAACAGTGTATGCAAAATCGTTTTTCCTCACCAAAATACATTCGTAGTTTTGTGAATTACACCAAATATATTAGAATTTGGTGTATTGGTAGGCCTGGATTAGGTTAGGGTAGTTTGAAAGTAATTAGTTGCGAATCAAACAGCCAGACTTCTTAAACAAAGATCAAATGCTTCTTTACTCAGCCACCAAACCCCTTGTTTATGAATGAACACACTTAACACACAACTCACAACTGAAGACGACCTCTGTTCGACTCGCACCTCCGTAAAGATTTCACTCGCGTACTACACATGCAGATAATCGCCAAGAGATCCTAAACGATTTAAATAACATACTCCAGGTCTATCTATACACTAAATTCTAATCTATAATAATATTAAATTAGAATTGGGAAGAAAAACTTATTTTATATACTCAGTATAATAAAATTAATGAGTGTGTCTATTTTGTCTATGAGTGTCTATGTGTGTGGATGAGTGTGGATGAGTGTGGATGAGTGTGGACATGCTAGTTGTGAAAATTAAATTCCAAGCTGCATTCATTACGGTCAAGGTCAGGCTTCACACAGATGAGAACATATGTGTTGTAAATAGCAATGTGCAGATGAGACACATTAAGTACAGCATGAATATATTGTGTAAATGCTATGTAAATTTATTTATAAACTCGGAAATTTACAACTAATATATGTATATCTAAATAGAGTGTCTGTCTCTCTAAGGCGGAGGGCTGAATGCTTTAGAATAACCTTAGTCAATTTTGCACAGTAATGACTGTGGGGTATGTGCCCAATATAGAAAGGTCATGGATCGACATCACTGAAATAAGTATCTTGTGGCACGATGCCAAAATGTCCCCCACTGACGACTCTTCCTCTTACATTCTTGCTCGACTTTGATTTGTATTTTTTTTTTTTACTCTATCGTAGAACATTACACAATTATCATTTCCAAAATTTGAAAAAAATCCAATTATTACGCTTAACCTTTAAATTCTTAAAGAAATTTTGATGTTATTTCTTTTTTCAAAACTCTCTTCTGTTTGCAGCTGTGTTGCGATGCATGCCAGGGTCCCCTTCCTACACACCTCCACTCCTCCCACACACACACACACACACACACACACACACACACACACACACACACACACACACACACACACACACACACAC
Organism: Procambarus clarkii; assembly: GCF_040958095.1. NCBI lineage: Eukaryota > Metazoa > Arthropoda > Malacostraca > Decapoda > Cambaridae > Procambarus > Procambarus clarkii. The sequence continues at coordinate 12,170,666 of NC_091193.1, forward strand.
ACACACACACACACACACACACACACACACACACACACACACACACACACACACACACACACACACTCACAAAGACTGACACAATAGACAGCGACATACAGAATCAGGGATAGACAGAAATAGACAGACATTGAGACACAAATAGACAAGGGCAGATACGCATAGCAACATACAGGGAGAGAGAGAGAGAGAGAGAGAGAGAGAGAGAGAGAGAGAGAGAGAGAGAGAGAGAGAGAGAGAGAGAGAGAGAGAGAGACAGACAGACAGACAGACAGACAGACAGACAGACAGACAGACAGACAGACAGACAGACAGACAGACAGATAGAGACAGACAGACAGAGCCATATTTACAGAAAGCCAGATAGACAGAAACAGAGAGATAGACAGAGAAACAGAGAGATAGGCAGAGGTAAAGACAAATAGAACACAGACAGACAGACAGACAGACAGACAGACAGACAGACAGACAGACAGACAGACAGACTAAAGAGATGTTTTGACAGATGTTGGGAGGCCATATTTGTTCTCATATGTTGTCATTATTTATCATAATTTTTTGTGGATTTCCTTTTTTTTTTTTGGAGTGGGAGGAGGGGGGATAATGTCAGCTTGACTCTGGCTCCTCCGGGCACTAGACCCAATTATCAAATAAGAAGAATATACCAGGTATGGATAAAGGAATATTTGTTCGTATTATTCATTCACTAAACTTTATCTATACCAGGAATACATGACCAATTGGCAGTGCAAATAAAAGCAGAGATGATAAGAAAATACTATTCAAACATAAGTATACTGCGATGAGCATAATTTCATTATACATATAATGAGATACAATATGCACGACTAATTGACCATGAGTGAGTTATGAATATATTTCGAAAATACTTGGAATATACAGAAAATGTTTAACGAAGACGTTAACATTTGATATGATTACGCTTGAATACATTAGAGACTATATTGTGAATATGTAATCATTGGACGACGGAGGTGCCAGGATTATATAGTGAATGTACTATAAATTCACTATTAATGTACTATTAAATTATATTACAAACATATTTGGTATATACTCTGCTTATTATCTTTATTCTATTATGAGTCTATTGAACGTTGGGTGTGTGGGTTGGGTAGGTTCGAGGGGTATTCAACCCTGGTAGGTAGGGTATGTTCACTGTGTGTACTCTCCTAGTTGAGCTTTGGCTCTTTGGGCCCGCCTCTCAACTTTCAATCAACTGGTGTACATATTCCTGAGCCTACTGGGCTCTATCATATCTACATTTGAAACTGTGTATAGAGTCAGCCTCCACCACATCACTGCCTAATGCATTACATTTGTCAACCACTCTGACACTAAAAAAGTTCTTTCTAATATCTTTGTGGCTCATTTGGGCACTCAGTGTCCACCTGTGTCCCCTGGTGCGTGTTCCCCTTGTGTGAAATAGCCTGTCTTTATCTTTATATTGTCTATGTGTGTGTGTGTGTGTGTGTGTGTGTGTGTGTGTGTGTGTGTGTGTGTGTGTGTGTGTGTGTGTGTGTGTGTGTGTGTGCGTTCGTTTCTTCACTTATTTGTGTCTGCAGAATCGAGCTTTACCCCCGCCCCCCAACAAATTCTCCGTTTCTTCCGCCACCGCTAACCTCAGTCCCCATCGGCAAACCACCCCCACCTCCTCACCCACAAACCTCCCCCTCCTAGCCAACAAACCAACACCCCCTTCCTTCCATTCCCCCACCAACAATACCCCGCCTCCCCACATCTCAGGCCAATTCCCCCTTCCCCATACCCACTACACACACCTCTACAACCCTTGCCAACATTAACCCGCAAAATGAATAATTATCAGCCATAAATGGGCGCCGATTTAGTGCTGGTACTCCCCAGCAGTTAAGGTTCTGGTTTGCGTCCTGGGTTAAGGGGAATTTCTGACTCAGAGCTGTGCTGTCAGTGCCCTGCTACCTGAGTGACGCATGGCTGGGGCGTTTCCAGGCTCGTAAGTCCTCTCTGGTGTTGGCACCTTCAGAGGGGTAATAGTCCATTAAATAACTGATTTCTCGAGAGCGGAAGCGGAATGGGGCAGACGGTAGGGAAAGAGATGGCGGTATGGGGACAGTGGGCGAGGTGGTGATGGGGGTGTGGAGGTCTGCCTTTATAGGGAAGTGTGTCAGGGAGGGAGATTGGTGTGAGGGTGTGCGTGGGGTTCGATTTTCTGCCCTGAATATAGTGTGGTAGGATTACATTTTGTGTGTGTGTGTGTGTGTGTGTGTGTTTGTTTTACGTGCAGAACAGAACTACTTAAGCTTTTCGACCTCAATTCTCCAGTCGCCTGTTATGTCAAATGCAGTGACTCCTGACATATTGTTCTATCATATCTTCTGTTGTAAATAAGTATAGAGATCGCCTATACAACCTGCGCATTTACTTTAATTTAATTTACCATCTCGTATGCTAAACAAATTTATGGTTCATCTGTTTCTCAAGCTTCGATCCATACCCTCTTGCCTTTGTTAATTTTTTAATATTTCCTCTTTTCCACTCTGTCATTTCCCGCTGGTAATGTTTCAAACATTTCTTCTCTTTTTTCCTGCTTTCTCGTTAAGTTAGATCCTTTTTATTCACACGAACTTATTTTTATGGGACGAACTTCGTTGGAATGTATGTACTTCTTGAGGTGAGGGCTGCACAATGGTGCTTCACAATGGAGCTGCATACTCTAGAACTGATCTCATGTAGGTTATGTACTCACCTTTTTGTGCCTTCAGCATCGACCTCTAGCTCTTGTGTTATTGAGTGGTTTTTGTTGCGTATGTGTTTGTGTAAATGTGTTTTGAATGTTCGTGGATGTGTACATTTTATATCACAGAATGAGCAGGAAACACTTAGACACAAGTTTTCAACCATTTCCTGGACACATTTTCCTAACAGCAGAACTGTCAACAGGGACGACGACGGAACCAGTGAAAGGTAGGGAAAATGAATGGTGCCCAACCACTTGGACGGTAAGGGATTGAACGCCGACCTGCATGAAGTGAGACCGTCACTCTACCGTCCAGTCCAAGTGGTTGGGCAATTTCCAGGTTATACTGAGGTGTGCCAGACTACCAATATTGCTGCTGCTTTATATGGGCTGAATTTATGCATGTAGGTGTGTGTGTGTGTGTGTGTGTGTGTGTGTGTGTGTGTGTGTGTGTGTGTGTGTGTGTGTGTGTGTGTGTGTGTGTGTGTGTGTGTGTGTGTGTTTGAGTGTGTGTGTTTGTATAATATGTGACAGTTGTGTTTGGACGAGTGTTGTTTTATAATGGTCTGAGTCCATGTTTAGGTATAGATGTAGGTTCAAAATGGGAAATTGTATATAAACGAATATTACATAAAAGCAGCTGTATATATATATATATATATATATATATATATATATATATATATATGTCGTACCTAGTAGCCAGAACTCACTTCTCAGCCTACTATGCAAGGCCCGATTTTTCTAATAAGCCAAGTTTTCCAGAATTAATATATTTTCTCTAATTTTTTTCTTATGAAATGATAAAGCTACCCATTTCATGATGTATGAGGTCAATTTTATTTTATTGGAATTAAAATTAAAGTAGATATATGACCGAACCTAACCAACCCTACCTAACCTAACCTAACCTATCTTTATAGGTTAGGTTAGGTTAGGTAGCCGAAAAAGTTAGGTCAGGTTAGGTTAGGTAGGTTAGGTAGTCGAAAAAACATAAATTCATGAAAACATGGCTTATTAGGCAAATCGGTCCTAGCATAGTAGGCTGAGAAGTGAGTTCTGGCTACTAGGTACGACATATATATATATATATATATATATATATATATATATATATATATATATATATATATATATATATATATATATATATATATATATATATATATATAAGTATATTTATACAGTACACTGTATAAAGGATTATAATGCTACCGAATGCTTCACTATTAAACAACTTTTAGAACAAATGAACTATACTCAAGCTGTAATATGGACAAGGCTTATACACCCCGGACTAAGTCTACGACTAAAGTATACTTGCTGGGTGGTCAGTAAGCCCTTGTGTAGTCTTGGTAACCTTATAAGCGCTAATAAGCCTTAAGCTCAACAACCAAACCAAGCTATAGCAACACAGCCCACTCCTTGACAACTACTGCAGACTGATCGCCAATCAAATCATCAAACTCATCATCATCAAATCTCTGGAGGGGCTAAGGCCACCAGATTAGGTTATTGATACACTAACACGTATATATCCCTTCAGTTCAGAATATAGTTCAAAATTACAGTAATCCCTGAACGTATATACCTCGAGAAGCGGGATACACCACTCAACACCGCTTCTCAACTTGGCTGAAGGAGTAATATGAATATATTTCTCCACAGTTTCACTGCACTCTTTCCTATAATAATGACACTCATTATATAACAAGCCATGTATTCAAATATTAATTTGTTGATGTGAAACATTTTGCATGTAAATACAATCAGCAAGGAATGCATAATTCGTCTGCTTGCAAGAAGAGACTAATACTTTCTTGAAGGTGGTGACTTAGAGCCGAGCGGTGCGCAAGGCGTCAACGAACACACTCTTACAGATAACGAACGTTGTATTAATTCCTCCTATATATCTAGATATGGCTCAGCTGTGAGATATCGCTTGCATGTAGACACCACAATAAGCTTAGTTGAAAAGTTTTATGCTTTGGAGCCCCCTGACATGCAAGAAGGTATAGCTTTAAATAATGAAATAGCCTGTAGAGCGCCCTCCACAAATGGTGCTTCCTCATCATCTATATCTTATTGCTGAGGCCACAGTCACCTTGAACAATGGCGGCAGCTCCGGATGCGGCGTGGAAAGTTGATTTCGCAATGTGTCCCCGTTTGTGGCTCAACTACCTCGCTGCTCAGTGGAATATGATAGACTGTGTAGATGTGATGTTCGTGAGTTAAACTCAACTCTGTTTCGGTCTGTCTGTCTGTCTGTCTGTCTGTCTGTCTGTCTGTCTGTCTGTCTGTCTGTCTGTCTGTCTGTCTGTCTGTCTGTCTGTCTGTATGTCTCTGTCTCTGTCTCTCTCTCTCTCTCTCTCTCTCTCTCTCTCTCTCTCTCTCTCTCTCTCTCTCTCTCTCTCTCTCTCTCTCTCTCTCTCTCTCTCTCTCTCTCTCTCTCTCTCTCTCTCTCTCTCTCTCTTTCTATTATCATTCTACAACTTTCTATGTCTGTAGAGAGAGAGGGATATGGTGGTGTGACTTGTGTTCTTCAAAGAGACATTAATTGCACTGTGCTGCAATGAAACTTGTCAGCTGCATGTTTTCTTATCCCTGACGTCGTCTTGAGTTTTCTTCACACTAGTCACTTCTGATCTGATCACTCGTCACCACTACTGATCTCAACACTCGTCACCACTACTGATCTCAACACTCGTCACCACTACTGATCTCAACACTCGTCACCACTACTGATCTCAATCACTCGTCACCACTACTGATCTGATCCCTCGTCACCACTACTGATCTGATCCCTCGTCACCACTACAATTCGTAAGAGATACACCTGCCTCCATGCCTGATGACCTTGATCTCTGTTGTCATCCCTGACCTATACACCGGCCAATATACCTTACCTGGCCACCTGGTACTATATGTGACCAGAATACTGCTTCCATAACTAATCCTACCACCATAACCACCATAATGTCTAAGCACCACCACCAGCAGCAGCACCACCACCAGCAGCAGCACCACCAGCAGCAGCAGCAACAGCAACTGGAGCCCAAACAAACGTATCCTTACTTCAAAACTTCGTTTCAAAATATGATCCCAAAATATAAGGCGAAATTGCAGACTTCTCACACTAAGTATTTTAGTGAGGCGTATGAATATATACAGATGACCTGCTCCCTGGAACTTCAAAATGAATATAAGCGCTTTAAAAATAGAATGAAAAAAGAGTTCCCGTTTTCTGTAAAATATAATAAATCATCGAACAAGTGCTAATTAGATATTGACTTGAAATTAGCGAATGCTACGCCCTTAAGAACAGTGACAGGAAAAAGGCACTAAATTATCATCCAATTAGATGAACATCGACGTAAAGAATTAATGGGCTTTGCTATTTATAAATTAAAACAATAATAACTGATGTCCAGCATCATTTTCGAATTAAAGCTCGTGCCTGGCGAATTAATTATTACCAATTAATTATATAAGTGACCGAACCACTCAGGGTTGGTACAGAGACGCCCTCGCTTATAGCAGGTTCGATGCTCCAGCCCCTGATGGTCTAAGTAGGTTCGCCACTATTCTTTTGATCCGTCTATATATCCCAGCTACTTTTGATCATGTTCTGTTTAGGACCTATATTGTCATACGGGCTTAGAGCTTCCTCACAATCATCTTGGCTTAACTTATAGAGCAAATGAGTGTCCAATCTCAGAGCATTGAAGTGGACCATGATTTTCGATAGAGCTTTTATCAAAAGAACTTTTATTGCATAAAAGAATTTTTTTTAAATAGAATAAAGTTGGATGCTACCTGAGAAAAATAAGAAGCCTGGATCCTGGAATGGTTTAATGACATGATACATCAAGAGGTAATTAGCAGAGATCCTGGATTGGTTACCAAGTTTGGATACAGCGAGTAGTAGTTAGCGGTGAGCCATTATAGTGGTTCAGCTTAAGCGGAGCACCACATGGCTCGGTCCATGGTCCCGTCCACGTCATAATCGATATATTTAACCTTCGAAACATAATGTAGCAAATATCAGAGTTCTCTGGGGGTGCAAATTTCTATGTTCAGAGGGACCAGAACGAGCTAGATCAAGCGGTCAGACAGTGTTTCAATACAGGTAGGTTTTTAAGTAACTGTACCGTCATCGTATGCATGAATACATCATGCTTGGAAAAATATATGCCTAGGCAAAAGGAGTTGAAAGTCATTCGTATAGACAGTTGTAAAGGTTATTCGTATGCCAAGCAAAGTCTAACTTCGAATAACAGCCAAATAGAAAGCTTGGATCTGGATTGGTGTACTGACGTCCTGATACCTTAACTCCTTGTTCTCATTCTCCAGCTTCTTATCCTCATATGTCAACTCCTTGTCCTCATACCCTAACTCCTTGTCCTCGTAACCCATCTCCTTGTACTCATAACCCAGCTTTTCGTCCTCATACTCTAGCTCCTCATCCGCATACCCCAGCTCCATGTCCTCACACCCCAGCTCCATGTCCTCACACCCCAGCTCCTTGTACTCATACCCCAGATTCGTGTCCTCATATACCTTCCAATGTGCCACATTGTCTTTCCTCTCATTCCGTTTTCTTCTGATAAAGAACTACTTCCCCTTACGAAGAAAATATTACAAGGAAACCCACATAAACCTCCGATGACGCTGTAAGAAATATTTTGTTCTAAGAGTTATGGAACTACGAGGCGTCTTGGTAATGAGAAACACTGGTAAGAAATACTTAGGACACGTAGATGAAGTACTTGTAGCTAAACACTGGATTAAATACAAGTACAATCCGGACCTTTAAGAAAGTGCTAAATAAACACTTTGAGGCCATAAATTTTAATTAAATGCAGTATACCAAAACTCGACCATCAGATGCGTAAGACAGGCGAAGGACAATGGGTTAACTGGCCTTTGTGGTGGTGTAATAAGAGCTTTGGCAGTCGTGGTGGTGGTGGTTGTTGTAGGTTGTTGTTGTGGTGAGTGGTGGTGGTTGTTGTTGGTTGTTGTGGTGGGTGGTGGTGGTGGTGGTAGTATTATTGGTGAACGTCATGGTGAGAGTAATCGTCGTAGTAGTATTGGTGGGGTGGTAGTAGTGTGGTGGTCGTAGTTGTGATGATGGCACCATAGTAATAATTGTGGTGGTTGTTGTTGTCGTGGCAGCTTATATTAGTAGTGGCAAATGCAGCAGCAGCTTAATAATACCAGTAATATCCATGGAATATACAGTATATCCTCTTCTCAGCAGGCTAAGCAGGAATGTGAAGTATTCAGAGAGCCTTCGTTTTTAGTTTTTATCTCAATCGCATTTAAGATTGAGATCTCTCTCTCATCAAAGATTAGATTTCAGTCTCATTTCAGTCTCAGTGTGATGTCCTTATGGAAGATACAGTATGAGTGATGTCTTTGTGAAAGATACAGTATGAGTGATGTCTTTGTGAAAGATACAGTTTGAGTGATGTCTTTGTGAAAGATACAGTTTGAGTGATGTCTTTGTGAAAGGTACAGTATGAGTAATGTCTTTGTGAAAGATACAGTTTGAGTGATGTCTTTGTGAAAGATACAGTTTGAGTGATGTCTTTGTGAAAGATACAGTTTGAGTAATGTCTTTGTGGAAGATACAGCTTGATTTATTTACACGCAAGATTTATAGAGTTACACTAAGAGATAACAGTTCAGTGTTTCTATTAATTAAGGCTACAAGACCAGTGTTCTTACCGTGAAGTTATAAAAACAAGAGAAAACTCTGGTAAACAAGCAAGTTTTCTTCAAGAAAATTTTAAAATATTTCCTGTTACATTTTAAGAAATGTGCGAGACTTAACTTAAACAAGCCATGTTATTAAACCCATTTGGCATGTTCTGGTGGGTGTGGCTGGTGTCCGTGGTGGGTGTGGCCTGGTGTCCGTGGTGGGTGTGGCCTGGTGTCCGTGGTGGGGTGTGGCCTGGTGTCCGTGGTGGGGTGTGGCCTGGTGTCCGTGGTGGGTGTGGCCTGGTGTCCGTGGTGGGGTGTGGCCTGGTGTACGTGGTGGGGTGTGGCCTGGTGTCCGTGGTGGGTGTGGCCTGGTGTCCGTGGTGGGGTGTGGCCTGGTGTCCGTGGTGGGTGTGGCCTGGTGTCCGTGGTGGATGTGGCTGGTGTCCGTGGTGGATGTGGCCTGGTGTCCGTGGTGGGGTGTGGCCTGGTGTCCGTGGTGGGTGTGGCCTGGTGTCCGTGGTGGGTGTGGCCTGGTGTCCGTGGTGGGGTGTGGCTGGTGTCCGTGGTGGGGTGTGGCCTGGTGTCCGTGGTGGGTGTGGCCTGGTGTCCGTGGTGGGTGTGGCCTGGTGTCCGTGGTGGGTGTGGCCTGGTGTCCGTGGTGGGTGTGGCCTGGTGTCCGTGGTGGGTGTGGCTGGTGTCCGTGGTGGGTGTGGCTGGTGTCCGTGGTGGGTGTGGCCTGGTGTCCGTGGTGGGTGTGGCTGGTGTCCGTGGTGGGTGTGGCTGGTGTCCGTGGTGGGTGTGGCTGGTGTCCGTGGTGGGTGTGGCTGGTGTCCGTGGTGGGTGTGGCCTGGTGTCCGTGGTGGGGTGTGGCTGGTGTCCGTGGTGGGGTGTGGCTGGTGTCCGTGGTGGGGTGTGGCCTGGTGTCCGTGGTGGGTGTGGCCTGGTGTCCGTGGTGGGTGTGGCCTGGTGTCCGTGGTGGGTGTGGCCTGGTGTCCGTGGTGGGTGTGGCCTGGTGTCCGTGGTGGGTGTGGCCTGGTGTCCGTGGTGGGTGTGGCCTGGTGTCCGTGGTGGGGTGTGGCCTGGTGTCCGTGGTGGGTGTGGCCTGGTGTCCGTGGTGGGTGTGGCCTGGTGTCCGTGGTGGGGTGTGGCCTGGTGTCCGTGGTGGGTGTGGCCTGGTGTCCGTGGTGGGGTGTGGCCTGGTGTCCGTGGTGGGTGTGGCCTGGTGTCCGTGGTGGGTGTGGCCTGGTGTCCGTGGTGGGGTGTGGCCTGGTGTCCGTGGTGGGTGTGGCCTGGTGTCCGTGGTGGGTGTGGCTGTCCGGTGCCTCCATCACTCTTGTGAGACTAAGCATTACATAATAGCTCCTAATGTTCTCTATTGCATCTAGTCCGAGTGAGCTCCCTTGAAAGGGGGCTGCTTATCAGGATAACTAACCCATTGTTATGGGGAAATATCAACACCAGTATCAGTCAGCAGCAGCAGCAGCAGTAGTAGTTGAGTAGTATCAGTCCCGTTGTCGGGACAGGAAGCCTGTACCTGCTGGACAATTCGAGGTAAACCTCTTTTGTCAACTACTGACCTTCCTCCCCCCCCACCCCCTCAAGATGTGACCCACAGCAATTGCCTAGCACTCGGGTACTTATTTACAGCTAGGTGAACAGAACCATTACGATATATTTTTTTATGTAAATGGGTTCATGTTTCTGCCTCTGAGAGTATGATGCAGATGCAAGTCGGGTAGGAGACGAGTGGTTGCTTGTGGAGTGATGTTCTTGTGGAAGAAACAGTTAGAGTGATGTTCTTGTGGAAGAAACAGTTAGAGTGATGTTCTTGTGGAAGAAACAGTTAGAGTGATGTTCTTGTGGAAGAAACAGTTAGAGTGATGTTCTTGTGGAAGAAACAGTTAGAGTGATGTTCTTGTGGAAGAAACAGTTAGAGTGATGTTCTTGTGGAAGAAACAGTTAGAGTGATGTTCTTGTGGAAGAAACAGTTAGAGTGATGTTCTTGTGGAAGAAACAGTTAGAGTGATGTTCTTGTGGAAGAAACAGTTAGAGTGATGTTCTTGTGGAAGAAACAGTTAGAGTGATGTCCTTGTGGAAGAAACAGTTAGAGTGATGTTCTTGTGGAAGAAACAGTTAGAGTGATATCCTTTTGGAAGAAACGGTTTGAGTGATGTCCTTCTATAAGATACAGTTAGAGTGATGTCCTACGGAGAGGTACTGTGATGTACTTCATAACGATACATTCATGCATGGTGATGTCCTCGAAAAAGACGTTGCCAGAGTGAACGAAAAAAACACGAATATTCAGAGTGATATTTTTAAGATTGACACCAGGAAGGTGAATCTGCGTTTCCAATCATTTTGAAACCAGTGACTTAGTGGCATAATTGTTAAACATTCCTTAAAAGACAATTTTGTCAGGTCAGTTATTATTTTGCTAAATTATTATTTTGGTCAATTTTGTCGGTTAAATTTAAGTTAAATTTTGTAGGTCACTTCTGTGACCTACATAAGCCAGAATTTATGAGCAGTGAAAGCCATGTATATCACCCTCTCACTTCTTCATTCCCAATTCCTCTCCCCACACCAACACTATGCACTCTAATTGTTCACTCTTTCACCATTCACATTCACTGTCCTTCCTATCACATTCACCCTCCATTCTCTCTCTCTCTCTCTCTCTCTCTCTCTCTCTCTCTCTCTCTCTCTCTCTCTCTCTCTCTCTCTCTCTCTCTCTCTCTCTCTCTCTCTCTCTCTCTCTCTCTCTCTCTCTCTCTCTCCCTCCCTCTTTCCCTCATAACCCTCTCCCCTACCACATTTCCTTCCGTCTTTCAAGTTCCACGTCAACATACAACCTCAGAGCATCGAACTACAACAGCAAGCCACCTCGAAAACACTTAATTAACAATTCGAACCTGCAGGCACAAATAATAAATGTAAATAAACACACACACACACACACACACACACACACACACACACACACACACACACACACACACACACACACACACACACACACACACACACACACACACACACACACACACACACACACACACACACACACACACACACACACACACACACACACACACTCACACTCACACACACACACACACACACACTCACACACACACACACACACACACACACACACACACACACACACACACACACACACACACACACACACACACACCATAACTGGGGTATCCAGCGCCCCAGCCCACAGTCTTGCCTTATTAAACGATCGTTTCCGCCCCACCCTCAGCCACACTATATTCTGTCCCGTGACCTCATTCCTCCTAAACCTCCTTATCCTTCTATGCTTTCCATTCCTCCTTATATTCCTCAATTTCCTCTCCCCCTCTTCCTCGTCTTCCTCTCGTTCCACTCTACCATTCTTCCTAATAACACTAATCTTTATTTGTTTTCTCTTTCTTCTCCCTATCATCACCTATTGTTCTGTCCCCCTACTCCGCTTTAAATTTTTATCTTTCTCTTCACACTCCTCCCCCTCTCACTACAGCCGTGGTACACAACACAACTACACTTCCTAGTCATTATACTCAACCACACAGCCTAGCAACACCCCCCATTTACACCACCCACGAACCCCAAGGAGCTACATCACCCCATCTACACCATGTATACTCTACAGCCTCGAGTAGTACCATCTTCCCACATCAGCTGCGCTATTTAACGGTCACCTATACTATCTATGTCTCCCAGCTAAAGTACCTCTGCTATCTATACATACTTCCTAGTCATGACACCTAGCTACTGCCTCTTATCCCACTTAACTAAGCTGTTTAGCTTCACCAGTTAGTTACGCCATCCACATGCATCACCAACGAGATGCTACGTCAGTTCAGTGGAAAATGAATGTATATTAACTTCCCAATTATCAAGCAAATGATGAAACTCCCTCATAAGTTCCTTTCAAACTTGTGAACACAATATTGTATAGCGTAATTGTATTTACGCTATACAATATTATAGGGTCAGACTCCTGTCCCTCCCCAGAATGCAACCCCCACAAAGAAGTGACTAACTCCTGGGTACCTATTTACTGCTAGGTGAACCGGGGGCATTCAGTGATAAGAAGATCACTCAGCCATATATGTCCCGGCCGGAATTCGAACCCTGAATTTCTGACTATGAGTCGAGAACGAACCTAACAGTACTAGATTACGATAATTGATAAAAACTTACAATGTGCATAATAATCAAAATTGCTATATAGAGCAGAGAGTCTTAACTGTAGCGCACCAGTCACTACTGCTGTAATATATGCCGAGATGAATCTAACACTTCACGGAGTACAGAATATGAGTCTACTTTTGTCCTGGACTATATTCAAGACAAAAATATACTTACCAGTTTTATGAACTTCCCAGTCGAGCATAATTTCTCACCTACAGAGCTATTCACCTTCAGATCCATATTTTGCACAGTTTCGTATCTGTAAGGGTAGACGAAATATGGGATTGATATAGGCCTGGTAACTTTTGGCAGGTCTCTACTGGACGCGACCTTCGAGAGGGTAAGAGAAACTCTGTGAAGAAACAAGGATACGTTTGGACTGTAATGTAGCAAGACGCCTGTATTCAGTAGCCAATAGGAGCTACTGGAGCAGTAGCTACGTGATGGAGTCATTCAATGACAACATATACGAAGATGGCATATTTTTAGGACTAGTGACCCCAGGTAAGGTCCAATGATGTTGCAGTGATTACAGTGCCCTATACTAAAGTGAGACATATATATCAAAAATTAAATTAATGCAACTGTCCTGACATTAAAGAAGCATAAAATTTGATTAATGAATCTCTTGTGACAGGTGAAAGCAAGCCATATTAATCACAAAGTGTTCTGAGCAACGAAACTTTGATGCAATAAGGCTGTTTAATGATCGCTGCAATAATTCTCAGTCGTTACCTTAATATGTGAAAAAAATAGAACTTAATTTCATAAGAGTGTTCAGAATATTTGCTGAAGTGTTAGAATGTGAATTCCTTGACACACACAAGTGTAAATGACAGACTATTCATAATACTGTATTTGATTCCTTCGCGAATCGCATTTAACATTAGGATGTGAATAACCAACATTAGTAAAAATGATAATGTTATTAATATAGTAATAATAATAATGTTTACAATCATTAACATTTTTAAGTAAATAATAAAGTTAATGTTAAAGATAGTAAGGTTAATGATGATTATATGATTAATAATAATGTTTATAATCATTAACATTTTTATGTAAATAAAAAGGTAAATGTTAAAAAAGTAAGGTTAATGATGATAATATGATTAATAATAATGTTGATGACAGTAATGTTAATAATGATAATACTAATAATAATAATGTCAATGATAATTATAATAATAATACTGTCAATGATAATAAAGTTAATAATAATGTTAATAACAGTAAAGTGAACATTGACCAACACTGAGAGAGCACCACTTGTTCACTAGGCTGTTCATGTCAACCAAAAATAACATTCACCAACTGGATAGATAACTATTCTAAGCCAACAAAAATAAATTAACCAGAAAGCGTCTAATAATTAACTATCAAACATTAACAGTTAACCAAACTTCCTTACCAACTAACCTAACTTCCTTACCAACTAACCAAAGTTCCTTACCAATTAACCTAACTTCCTTACCAACTAACCTAACTTCCTTACCAACTAACCAAAGTTCCTTACCAACTAACCTAACTTCCTTACCAACTAACCTAACTTCCTTACCAACTAACCTAACTTCCTTACCAACTAACCTAACTTCCTTACCAACTAACCAAAGTTCATTAACAACTAACCAGTAAAGGGCAACAATTATCAATTAACCAGCTTGCATTAACAATTGACCTGCAATATATAATTAGCCACTTAACAATTAGTAATTAATCACTAAACAATAAGTAATTAGCCACTAAATAATAAGTAATTAACACATAAGCAATCACAATTAACGTCTAACTAACAATACACTATCCCATAAGCATGCAGATGACTGAAAAAAAGTTCACACAGCTAATGACAAAATTTCATGCACAAACATTGTTAAGTTTTAATTCTCAAGGTTCTTGAAGTGAGATCAGAGCCAAACTATTATCCTCTGGCACTCTTCGCATGCACTGTCACTACAAACTTTTGTGGCATTTAAATAGGTGTTAACGTCAGAAAAGTACCCGCAAAATATCATTGATTGTTGCTTTTCGATAAGCATAGGAGATAAAATAATTTGAAATGACCATATATGAAAATACAGAATATAGCTTAAATATCAAGGAACAGAGAGCATTTGGTATCGTCTTCCTCTTGTGTCCTAACACCTCAACCATTATGCTTCTTCATGCTCCTTAATGCTCCTTCAGAGCATTAAGGTCGGGAGTTCAGGCGATCGAAATTGCTTCACCTTTTGAAGCGAAGTACTGCACAACATATATAATAATATCAACTTTCTAGCACCCGCACATTTGCCTTCTCAGAACCAAGAGAACCAGAGGGTCATAAATCATATTAATATATGAATGTGTATCTCACTAAAAAAAATTATCAAATAGCTCCCCGCTGTCTCTAGCGCGACATTAATCTTCAGACAACTTTCTCTCTGCCACACACAAACAGTCCTGTGGCACAGCTTTTGCTCAAGGTGTGAAAGTGGACCAAATAATCCACTTTCTGAGTAAAAAAAAAAATATGTCACATAACTTGTACCCTGCATGGGCACTGTCTCCTCACTGCAACATTTTACTTGATTATATTTGTTTGTGTCTTTGTTCATCTATGTTTATGTTTATGCCTAATCAGTGTGTATCTCTGGGTATATGTGTGGACCTGAATGTATGATTGTGTGTGCGTTTAGTGAGCTTACGACCTGGTATACTACAAGTAAATTGCAGTAACAAAATTCCACGACTTCTCTCTCTCTCTGCACCTTCTTACACGACAAATCATTTAACATAATACAATTTGTTTTCAACCGCTCTCAGTCTCAGTACTTTGTTACATTCTTCTCGCGTTTTCGTCCCTGAAGAGAAGAGATGTTGCTTTATAAAGCAGAGGAGCTCACAAGCTTCAGGCCTGAGCCCAGAGCTGGCACCAAGGGGAGCGATGTTTTACCAACCAGACGTACAAACAAGATAATGGGGCGTACACAGATCGCCTCATTAACACCAGCCGCTCAAAGGTGCGCATATGAAACCTTTTGATTCAAATGTTAAATATAACAACATTCCCTGGTTGAGCTAGGGTACAGTGGGGGTACACATACACACACACACACACACACACACACACACACACACACACAAGGATAAGGCAGGACAGAGAAGGCTGGGCAGACTGCATATTTCTTGACTGCCAAAAGGCCTTTGATACGGTACCGCACATGAGACTGCTATACAAACTTGAGAGGCAGGCAGGAGTAAGCGGAAAGGCCCTAGTATGGGTGAAGAACTACCTAACAGGAAGGAGCCAGAGGGTAATGGTAAGGGGCGAAAAGTCGGACTGGCGAACAGTAACAAGTGGAGTACCTCAAGGATCGGTGCTGGGACCAATCCTCTTTCTAATTTACGTAAATGATATGTTTACAGGAGTGGAATCATACATGTCAATGTTTGCAGATGACGCAAAATTAATGAGAAGAGTTGTGACAGACGAGGATTGTAGGATCCTCCAAGAGGACTTACACAGGCTGCAGAGATGGTCAGAGAAATGGCTACTGGAGTTTAACACCAGTAAATGTAAAGTTATGGAAATGGGATCAGGTGACAGGAGACCAAAGGGACAGTACACAATGAAGGGGAACAGCCTACCTGTAACGATTCGAGAAAGAGACCTGGGAGTGGATGTGACACCCAATCTAACTCCTGAGGCACATATAAATAGGATAACGACAGCAGCGTACTCTACACTGGCGAAAATTAGAACTTCATTCAGAAACCTAAATGAGGAAGCTTTTAGGGCGCTTTACACTGCCTACGTGAGACCCGTCTTAGAGTATGCCGCGCCATCATGGAGCCCCCACCTGAAGAAACACATAAAGAAACTGGAGAAGGTTCAGAGGTTTGCGACGAGGCTTGTCCCAGAGCTACGAGGGATGGGATATGAAGAGCGGCTGAAGGAACTGAACCTTACGACACTAGAGAAAAGAAGGGAGAGAGGAGATATGATAGGGACATATAAAATACTCAGGGGAATTGACAAAGTGGAAATAGATCAAATGTTCACACGTAATAATAACAGAACGAGGGGACATGGGTGGAAACTGGAAACTCAGATGAGTCACAGAGATGTTAGGAAGTTTTCTTTTAGCGTGAGAGTAGTAGAAAAATGGAATGCACTTGGGGAACAGGTTGTGGAAGCAAATACTATTCATACTTTTAAAACTAGGTATGATAGGGAAATGGGACAGGAGTCATTGCTGTAAACAACCGATAGCTAGAAAGGCGGGATCCAAGAGTCAATGCTCGATCCTGCAAGCACATATAGGTGAGTACATATAGGTGAGTACACACACACACACACACACACACACACACACACACACACACACACACACGCACACATACACACACACACACACACACACACACACACACACACACACACACACACACACACACACACACACACACACACACACACACACACACACATACACACACACACACACACACACACACACACACACATACGAGTGCAATGATAATCAAGGGATAAAAAATCAATCTATTACATCTAACGATTCATATGGCCCAATGACTATTAATTACCGATCAATAATATGTTAATGAACAAGAAATACCGTGAATCAAACAATGTGCTAAGGGAAGCTAACGGGAGGCAAGTTTAGCGATGCTGGGAAAACAAACCGGAAATAATGCATAGTGTCATTATAGAGAAGTAAATGATTAAGAGCGAAGAGATTACCAATGTGGCAGAAAAGTGTAGGTACAGAGAGCGCAAAAAAAAGCTAGATCGAGAGCTTAATGGAAATTCATGAAATGGTGGGAATAATAATAATTGGTGATACAGACAAAAAAACATGAAAATAAGTCAAATTGAAACCTTTGTTAAAGACCCACATCTCATGTCCTGGAAGCTACTCACCATCTGGTCAAAATTACCGAGGGTTTAGAGGAAAGAGGACGTTTCCCTAATGAAATAGTCCACATGAAATAACGTACCAAATAACACCTTACTAATGCTATGTATACATTTACAAACAGAACTGACGAAAGGTATGACCGGTCATCAGAGAGATGACTGAGGACAAACCTTGCCGCCCGCTCTGTTGAATACTGATCTCGTTCTATAGCGGACACGATAGAACGGGATAGATTCTCGATATCCACGATAGATTCTCATTGTTAATAAGAAAAAAAAACTCGATTTGATATCACCTCGATGCCTCAGAGCTCCCCCCCCTCTGTGGATTCAGTTGAATCCCAGGTCACATTACTTATAGCGTATCGTGGTCCAGTGGTTTATGAAGTGTGCGTGGGAGTATCCAGGATGCTGGTTCGAGTCCTCCTCCAGGCTACAATTGATTTTCTCAATGATATATCATGTTACCTTGAGGATTCTCGCCGTTGTGTTGGTCAACCTCATGAAACGATGAGAAAATGTGTTATCTGCCTCACAGCCTCATCGCCTTTGGCTAGCTGCTTGATCTCACCTCTTCCAGGTGAGATCAAACTAAAGTAATTAATAGAATTACGCGTTCTCAGTATATTCTATATATAATATATAATATACTCTTTATTTTATATAGGTCTCTATATACTCAGTATATTGAGGCCTCAGAAAAAAAATTATATGTATATTATTTCAACGAGAAAAGACATTCCTCCTGGGTATACCTTATATGACATACCTGATAATATATTCTCACCGGCCGTATCTGGTTATATATCCCAATCGGCCAAACCTAAACAAATATATCCATAACGGCCTTGCATGACAATACCTACCGGCCATACTTATCATAAATAAATATCAGTTTTGGCCTGGATTTTCAGGTATGCCTGGCATGGATAAAATACCCATGCCAGAAATATCTGAACAGTTATTCCAGTCACGAATACGAGATGAATTATCTCTATACCGGACACAGCTGATAAGGTTTCCCCCCTACCATGCATCCCTGAACGGGCCGATGAGACCGAGATAAAAAAAGAATGCAAGGTCTGGTCTGGTTAAATCTTGACTTGGGTTCGACCACATGATGACTACATGAACGAATCATCAGTTCTTTTTTTTTCCCCTTGGTGAAGAGGCTTCTTGAGTTCTTCAGCATGTTATTAAACTGTTCTCCCTTTTCGTTCATTAGTGCTCGTTTTATAATGTGATTTTTTTTTGCATTCGTAATGTTATTCTTCTTAGAGAGGAAGAGAGTTTAATGCAGACAGACGAAATTTAAGATTGATTGCAATAGAAACTCTAAATTAAAATTAACTGAGGCAATTACTGTCTCAGTTTTATTTTTTGTGACTATAAATCTGATAAAGAAATGAATCACACATACGTCTTTGAAATTAGCAGGATCATATAATGTTACAATAAAGTGTAATAAATAATTCTGCACAGTGTAGTTTGCTGAGGTAATAATTAATCATTACCAATCTAGTTTATTTGTTAATGGCATACTGTTTATTTGCATACGCTTCTTCCTTATATGTTTTCCATTCGCATATTTTCCTATTATCAGAATTTATGATCCTTAAAAATTAGCACTTGTTATGATTAAGAATAAGTTGTGTGGTAGTAAATAATTAAGACTGAGGGGAGTTGGTCTGACATCCATTTATTGAACATTATCTTGACTCGTCTCGTGAATGACTTTGCCTTTGTGATGAATTATGACTCATTTACAATGCTGCTTCGCTTGGGATAATTTATGGATTCGTACACACAAATACGAACATACACACTTACACACTCCTACTGGCTAGGATGGTTTTAGTATTGTTCTTCTAATTACAACTATATATATATATATATATATATATATATATATATATATATATATATATATATATATATATATATATATATATATATATATATGTCGTACCTAGTAGCCAGAACGCACTTCTCAGCCTACTATGCAAGGCCCGATTTGCCTAGTAAGCCAAGTTTTCATGAATTAATTGCTTTTCGACTACTTAACCTACCTAACCTAACCTAACCTAACTTTTTTAGCTACCTAACCTAACCTAACCTATAGAGATAGGTTAGGTTAGGTTAGGTAGGGTTGGTTAGGTTCGGTCATATATCTACGTTAATTTTAACTCCAATAAAAAAATTGACCTCATACATAATAAAATGGGTAGCTTTATCATTTCATAAGAAAAAAATTACAGAAAATATATTAATTCAGGAAAACTTGGCTTATTAGGCAAATCGGGCCTTGCATTCTAGGCTGAAAAGTGCGTTCTGGCTACTAGGTACGACATATATATATATATATATATATATATATATATATATATATATATATATATATATATATATATATATATATATATATATATGTATATATATTAATTTTGTGAGGGTACCACCTCTGGTGCCAATGTGGGGACCCATAGCCTCGGAGAAGAAAATAAAAAGTATTCAGAGGAGACCTTGTGGTTTCTCACTGAACACTAATATTATCTTCTCCTACCACCCCCATTCTTTTGTATGTACACATATATATTTACTTTATTTGAACTTTGTTACAAAAAAGGAGTTACATGTATATATATATATATATATATATATATATATATATATATATATATATATATATATATATGTGTGTGTGTGTATATCACGAAAATAAACACGTGATTAAGAATGTGACAATGTCAGACCACGGAGGAAAATGAAAGAGGAATTTCCTTAAGTACTTTCGTATATTAAATACATCTTCAGAAGGAATGTATTTATCCTGTTTCATTTTCCTCCGTGGTCTGACATTGTCATATATATATATATATATATATATATATATATATATATATATATATATATATATATATATATATATATATATATATATATATATATATATATATATATATATATATGTCGTACCTAGTAGCCAGAACTCACTTCTGAGCCTACTATGCAAGGCCCGATTTGCCTAATAAGCCAAGTTTTCATGAATTAATTGCTTTTCGACTACCTAACCTACCTAACCTAACCTAACCTAACTTTTTCGGCTACCTAACCAAACCTAACCTATAAAGATAGGTTAGGTTAGGTTAGGTAGGGTTGGTTAGGTTCGGTCATATATCTACGTTAATTTTAACTCCAATAAAAAAAAATTGACCTCTTACATAATGATATGGGTAGCTTTATCATTTCATAAGAAAAAAATTAGAGAAAATATATTAATTCATGAAAACTTGGCTTATTAAGCAAATCGGGCCTTGCATTGTAGTCTGAAAAGTGAGTTCTGGCTACTAGGTACGACATATATATATATAAATATATATATATATATATATATATATATATATATATATATATATATATATATAAATATATATATATATATATATATATATATATATATATATATATATATATATATATATATATATATATATATATATATATATATATAGGTTTAATCCGTGTTCGATTCCCTAGGCTGGTCAGCAATGGTGGCGCATGTTTCGTTTCACTTGATCCACCTGTTCACCTAGCAGTAAAGTTACTGTGTCCTAACTCCTAGCAGAGTTAGGACACTGTTGTGGGGCTGAACCATGGGGAAGGTCAGTGTAGCTCGTGCTAAGTGATTCGGATTTTCTTCCGGACACTGTTGCTAGCCATTCCTCAGTCCCTTCCCTTCCCCTTCCATCTCTCCGGTTCCCTTTCCTATCTTCTCTATCCTGCCCCTCCCCTTCCCTCTTCTTGTCTGCCCCCTGCTCTCTCCATCAGTCAGCGGGTGTGCGGGCCCCCCCGTGTGGGATGTCCTCACTGTGTTTACCTCGGGCCAATAATCTTGTCACTTGTCTGTTCAAATCCTTGATATCAGTGACTCTTTATTTTCCTCCCCCCAGGGATTACCACCAACCTCCATTCCCCTCCCCACAGGCCTCTCTCTCTCTCTCTCTCTCTCTCTCTCTCTCTCTCTCTCTCTCTCTCTCTCTCTCTCTCTCTCTCTCTCTCTCTCTCTCTCTCTCTCTCTCTCTCTCTTTCTCTCTCTGTTTCCTTTATTTTACAAACACACACACATACATAAAGACTGAATTTATTCTTTCCTATTTAGGTTCGATGTGTTTTGAAGGAAAAATTTTATTTGATATAAAGAACTTTCTCAGTTTTTATTTGGGGCGTTAGAATATGAGTTGGCTTGGTGTGGGTTGGTCCCGAGGGCTGGGTTGGGTCTCGTGTTGTGCTTAAAGTCAGTCAACGACGGGAGTAACATGGAAGTATGAAGCATTCACTTGAGGAGCAGGTCTAACAGAGCACTGAAGTGCCCAGAGGTCAACCCGTTCTCGCACTTTCTTACAGTCAATATTGACTTATTAAATAAGTGCATATGTGACATACCTATAATAAGTTAAGTAATAATTGTAATTACGAAGCAATAAGATGCTTATCTTAATATACTAAGAAGGTTAGGTAAAGTCGGTGTTTTCTATGAAGGTTTTCAAGGTAAACTAAAATATTGACAATAAATTAGTATGTCACATATGCACGTATTTAATAAGTCAATATTGACTATACGAAAATGCGAGAACGGGTTGCAGAGGTATAGATACACTGCATCATAGACAGGGCACACACGATAGATCTCGTCCCCCCCCCTCACCCCCCCCCCCCCTCACACACACAGGGGCTGGCTGGCTGAGTGGACAGCGCTCTAGACTCGTGGTCCTAGGGGACCAGGGTTCGATCCCTGCAGCCGGCGAAAAAACAAATCGGCAGAGTTTCCTTCACCCTGATGCACCTGTTGCCTAGCAGTAAATAGGTACCTGGGAATTACACAGCTGCTATGGGCTGAGATAAAAAAAAAATAGTTAGTTGGTAGTTAGTCAAAGTTGATTGACAGTTGAGAGGCGGGCCGAAAGAGCAGAGCTCAACACCCGCAAGCACAACTAGGTGAATTCAACTAGGTGAATACACACACACACACACACAGCTACGTAAGCATTCACACACACACACACACACAAATAAACACACATACAAACCCCCTATTACTCCTCCTCTTCCTCCCCTCACACACACACACACACACACACACACACACACACACACACACACACACACACACACAGCCAGACCACAATACGACCAGTACTCAAGCAGCTTTCACCCTTACCCTTTGAAGGCAGAAAGAAAATAGTTTTATATATAATAAAGACGTGAATGTTCTACGTGTAAGTATATTAGACAGCATATCAAAGAACAGATCAAAGAGTATATCACCGAGTATACCACAGAACAGAACTAAGAGTATATCATTGAGTATAGCAAACTACAGATCTAATAGCAGGTTAAATCACAGAATATCTAATAACAATTAATTCTTTAATTTTCAAGAAAGTGTTTGCTGAAGGAAGTAACTGGAAGGAAGAGGAACAAGTGGAAAGGAGGAGAAGGAACAGGAGGAGGAGAAGGAACAGGAGGAGGAAGAGGAACAGGGTCAGGAAGAAAATCACGAGGTATAAACACACACACACACACACACACACTCTGTACACCAGTTGATTGACAGTTGAGAGGCAGGAACCAAAGAGCCAGAACTCAACCCCGGCAAGCACAACTAGGTGAGTACACACACACACACAGACGCACACATACCATACTCAGTACCACCACGACTCGGCATACTTGCTATCTCTCTTATCAAGTGAGAGACCCGCTTATCTCTCTCGCTGACGTGGGGCAGTGTCTGCTCCTCCTGGAATGAGAGGGTGTCACCATATCTCGCAAAGGAAGCAGAGAGCTGGCATGAGATAGCGACCAAGTGATCCTGAGGAAACACCAGCCCTGAGGAAGGTCACTGAGAGAGAGAGAGAGAGAGAGAGAGAGAGAGAGAGGTGGTTTGCAGTACCCAGACGAGGGATGAAGGCAATGGGTGGGGTATATATATATATATATATATATATATATATATATATATATATATATATATATATATATATATATATATATATATATATATATATATATATATATATATATATATATATATATATATGACCGCATATTCTGTATTTATTATTTTCTGGTTTAGGGCTTCTATCCCTCTAACTATTTTCTTAGCATCAGGGCTTAATTGAAATAGGAGTTCTCCAAAACTCATTTTCGTACTTTTAAGGTGAAGAAAAGAAGTGATTTACTATAGAGTGTGTTACACTTATTTATATAATTTGCACAGCGTTGTGCAAATTAAGTTGTGCATTGAGAGAGAGAGAGAGAGAGAGAGAGAGAGAGAGAGAGAGAGAGAGAGAGAGAGAGAGAGAGAGAGAGAGAGAGAGAGAGAGAGAGACAGACAGACAGAGAGTCAGAGAGAGAGAGAAAGAGTCAGAGAGAAAGAGAAACAGAGACAGAGAGACAGACGAGCAGGCAGGCATACAGACAAATAAGACAGAGCCAGAAAGACAGACAGAGAGAACCAATCCCTGGACGGAACTGTTGGTTCGGGAGGTGTCACCCGGACGTAAGAGATGTGGACAGGTAAGCCGCGGCGTGTAAACACTGTCCCGCCCAGCTGTGTCGTGTGGCACACTTGCCCCTCTCCAGGGACCACATATGGAAAGGAAGGCTGAAGGACAGAAAAAAAGAAAGGGAAGACGCGAGCAACTGAAGAAGAAAAGAGCGCGAAATAGAAGGAAAGAAAGAATGCTATGTAGGCATAATGAAAGTAATTAATTACAGACAGAAATCACAAGTAGCGTGACGCATCAAATGAACAAATCCACAAGGGCCGTGATGGGGATTCGAACCTACGTCCGAGAGCATCCCAGACGCTGCCTTAATCGACTGTGCTACATGGTCAAAAGAGTTGAAACTAGAAGTTCTACTGAATTTACTTGGATCCTGCAGCCTCTCCGAGACACAAACCAGGGTTTTACACATTTCCCCATGCACTCGAGCTATGTCAATAGGCCGTTCTACCTCTGCGCCCTTACTTCATTACACGGCCTATTAGGTAGAACGTAGCCTATTGACATAGCTCGAGTGCATGAGGGAGTTGTGTAAAACCCTGGTTTGTGTCTCGGAGAGGCTGCAGGATCCAAGTAAGTTCAGTAGAACTTCTGGTGTCAACTCATTTTGACCATGTCGTAGCTCAGTCGATTAAAGCAGTGTCTGGGATGCTCTCGGACGTAAGGCTCGAATTTTCGTCACGGCCCTTGTGGATTTGTTCATTTAAAGTAATTAATAAACATAAATAACAGATGATCCAAAAGGGAGAGCTACTCAATATTTTTTCTCTGGTCAGATATGGGGAGTAAAACAGAGATGGCTCTCTCCATATACTTCACATCCTGCGTTTTACAACGTCGGGAGGAACAATGTCAAGGTGAATTGAAGAATTGCTTTGGAAAGGGGGTCATTTAGCGCCCCCTCTTCCCCCCTTGAATTACACACAATCCTATTCCAACCCTGGTGGCAGACGGATGTGCCCTGGAGTGCTCTTCAAAGATGTGAAGGTGTGATCTCCTGCTGAGCCAACCAAGTGGCCTAGCCAATCAGGAGAAGACGGAGGCGGTCTGCCTGAGCAGTGGGAGGACCTCTGCCATGTCCGCAGAGTCTGAGACTGAGGAAGGCAGACAAGACGACTCTAGGCCCTTTTCAGGTAGTAATGGCCATGGTAAAATGGAAGAATATGATCAGACGGGTAAGCAGTGAGAGCGAGAGTAGTTGGACGGTAGAGCGACGGTCTCGCTTCCTGCAGGTCGACGTTCAATCCCCGACCGTCCAAGTGGTTGCGCGCCATTCCTCCCCCCCCCCCCCCCTCCCCCGCCCGTCCACCCAGTCCCAACCCCAAATCCTTATCTAGATCCCTTTCCAAGTACCCTATGAGAAGTGTTATTGACGTTTTCTCCTCATAGTTCCCTTCACTTATCGGTCTTTTCTGTGAGATATTTCTTAACGAATTCTAATACATTATTTAGTGTGGTTATCCTTATCGTGTTTTCGTGTAAAAACTTTATTAAATAATTAATAAAAATAAATTAAGTAATTAATTAATAAAAATAAATAAATTAATTAATTAATAAAAACTCAAATTAATTACGCAAAGAAATTCATACTAACGTGATATTTATCAATAGGAACATTCACCGCTGTAGTATTTGGGACAGGGTGGTCCAGCGGTACAGGTGGCGACTGGCAGTACCCTGGTCGGGGGTTCGACTCAACTAAGAGTACCAGTTGACTTTCTCATGTGTATTTTTAACATCGCTTTGAGGATGACAGGATGATAATTTAGTAGCACATTTCCAGTTACTTTTGAAGATTGGTTTATCGGCCTGTCTTTTGTAGTCAGTATTGTGAAAACTTTTAAACTAAACTTGAAATTTATCTCCCAATGAAAAAAGAAAAAGAGAAAGGGAAAGGGAGAAGGAGAGAGAGAGAGAGAGAGAGAGAGAGAGAGAGAGAGAGAGAGAGAGAGAGAGAGAGAGAGAGAGAGACCTAAAATTACTAATGGATTTGGTATCCACCACCTTTTCCTTTAAACTATTTCAACCGCATAAAACTCTGTTTGCACAAAAACCAACTTTAGGATGTTTTTCGACACCTGAGTTTCCTTAGCTTGTAATTATGGCAACATGTTCCTAAAGTTGTAGGATTTCAATATTCATCCTTGTCAGTCGAATCGATTTATGTCTACTTTGTACATGGTGATCATATCGCCTCATTTCATTCTATCTTCTAGTTTTGCCATATTTAAAGTTTTAGCTCCTTCCTTTTCATGGGAAGCATTTAATAGGATGTCTTTGCACCTATTCTAATTTATTGATGTTCTTCTCTGAGGACGTGTGTGTGTGTGTGTGTGTGTGTGTGTGTGTGTGTGTGTGTGTATGTGTTTGTGTACTCCCCTAGTTGTGCTTGCCGGGGGGAGGGGGATGAGCTCTGGCTTTTTGGCAACCCGCGTCTCAACTGGTAATCAACTGATGTACAGGTTCCTGAGCCTATTGGGTACTATCATATCTACATTTGGAATTGTGTATGGAGTTTGCCTCCACCACATCACTGTGTGTGTGTGTGAGAGAGAGAGAGAGAGAGAGAGAGAGAGAGAGAGAGAGAGAGAGAGA
The DNA here is from genome assembly GCF_040958095.1 of Procambarus clarkii. NCBI lineage: Eukaryota > Metazoa > Arthropoda > Malacostraca > Decapoda > Cambaridae > Procambarus > Procambarus clarkii. The sequence goes on from NC_091193.1 coordinate 12,197,409, forward strand.
GAGAGAGAGAGAGAGAGAGAGAGAGAGAGAGAGAGAGAGAGAGAGAGAGAGAGAGAGAGAGTGAGTGTTGGTGTGTAGTCACCTATTTGTACTCACCTATTTGTGCTTGCGGGGGTTGAGCTTTGGCTCTTTGGTCCCGGCTCTCAACTGTCAATCAACTGGTGTACAAGTTCCTGAGCCTACTGGGCTCTATCATATTTACATTTTAAACTGTGTATGGAGTCAGCCTCCACCACATCACCGCCTAATGCATTCCACCTGTTAACTACTCTGACACTGAAAAAGTTATTTCTAACGTCCCTGTGGCTCATTTGGGTACTTAGTTTCCACCTGTGTCCCCTTGTTCGCGTACCACCAGTGTTAAACAATTTATCCTTGTCTACACTGTCAATTCCCCTGAGGATTTTGTAGGTAGTGATCATGTCTCCCCTTACTCTTCTGTCTTCCAGTGTACGTGACGTGCATTTCCCGCAGCCTTTAATTGTAACTCACGCCTCTTAGTTCTGGGACTAGCCTAGTGGCATACCTCTGAACTTTTTCCAGCTTCGTCGTGTGCTTGATAAGGTACGGGCTCCATGCGGGGGCCGCATACTCCATGATTGGTCTTACATATGCTGTACACAAGGTTCTGAATGATTCCTTACACAGGTTCCTGAAGGCTGTTCTGATGTTAACCAGCCTCGCGTATGCCGCAGATGTAATTTCTTGTATGTGGGCTTCAGGAGACAGGTTTGGTGTGATATCAACTCCTACATCTTTCTCTCTGTCCGTTTCATGAAGTACTTCATTTCCCATTCGGTATCCTGTGTCTGGCCTCCTGTTTCCACCGCCTAGTTTCATGACCTTGCATTTACTCGGGTTGAACTTTAGTAGCCATTTGTTGGACCATTCATTCAGTTTGTCTAGGTTATCTTGTAACCTCCTACTATCATCCTCTGTTTTAATCCTCCTCATAATTTGTGCATCATCAGCAAACTGTGTGTGTGTGTGTGTGTGTGTGTGTGTGTGTGTGTGTGTGTGTGTGTGTGTGTGTGTGTGTGTGTGTGTGTGTGTGTGAGGGTGTTGTGTAGATGATTTTACTTGATCAACTTTAGAAGTAATCGTCAACAAATATTAAGACAATTGACGGCTTGGATGTTAAGCCGAGGTTATTATTAGTCGAGTACCAAAATTGAAGTGAACAGTGTGCCCTGAGTGTTGTCTAAACAGTTGGTGTTACACACACACACACTCACACATCAGGGGCCTGTGGCTGAGTGGACAGCGCTTAGGACTCGTAATTCTAGTGTCCGGGTTTGATCCCGGCGCCGGCGGTAACAGATGGGCTAAGCTTCTTTTACCCTAATGCCCCTGTTACCCAGCAGTAAATATTGGTGCTACATAGCCTTCCCGGTTTGGTGCCTTCTTTGATAATTACTTACTTACTTACTAGCAGTAAATAGGTACCTGGGAGTTAGACAGCTGTTACGGGCTGCTTTCTGGGGGAGAGGGGAAGTGAGGAACTCACACACTCACACACACACACACACACACACACACACACACACACACACACACACACACACACACACACACACCACCCAAGCACCGCAGATCTGTTCCTGTCTGTGGCCGCCAGGATTCTCTGACTATCAACGAAGTATTGAAGTGAGAGCTGTGTGAGTAGTTTACCAAGATGCATAAATGGGCAGTGAAACTAAAGAAAGAAGAAAAAGGCCGACTTTTGAGAATTAAAGAAAAATGTAAGGCAAACAGCCTGGTACTGCCTCTGGTTAGATTATTGACATGTGGCTGAGGGCTTCAGGAGATGGAGTGTTGGGGGTTGATTTAAGTGTTGTCCGCTTCCCCCACATATAAGGCCAATATGGCAGAGCTATTGAAAAGGAGGAAATTATCAGGGAATTCAACTAAATATAAGCTATTTTCTGGATAGTAAGCAGCAGCTGTTTAGGAAACGTTGTGAAGGGAGCCGGATAAACAGACCTGTGACAGGGACTGAGTAACTAAAGGACGGGGCTGAAATGTCGATATCTATAGAAGAGAATGTCTGTCTGTCTGTCTGTTAGAGGCTGGAGGCCAGACGCCAGGCCCGGCTTTCCAAACTGGAAACTTTGCAGGGTGATTAGTCTGTGTTAGGGGGTGCTCAAAGGCCTCTTTGCATGAAATGACAACATATCCTAGTTTCCAAAATCGCTAAATACCAGGCGCCTTGATCACAAAGAATCGTCCAGTGTATACCATTTTCTACATGATTAAATGTTAGCCTTACGGAGTTTATTTGTTGACGAAGGAGTTGATATGAGGAAAGGTGGTGAAGAAGAGGGAATGTAATGATGATGTTTGATGACAGGGTATCTGTCAGCGTCCGGGAAGTGAACATGGCTAGTGAAGAAGCCAGTGGATATTAAAGATACTTACGGTGATGAGGATAGAAATTTCTTCCCTATATCCCCTCCCAAATCCTTATTTTGAGCCCTTCCGAGTGTTACATAGTAGTAATAACGCGGCGCTTTCTCCTGATAGTTCCCCTTTCCTTGTGTTGTGTAGCGTAGATGCTTAAACTTGCAGGTTGTATGTAGTTAAGATGGTTACTTCTTAACTACATTAGTGTGTCCGAGTCTCTCTCTCTCTCTCTCTCTCTCTCTCTCTCTCTCTCTCTCTCTCTCTCTCTCTCTCTCTCTCTCTCTCTCTCTCTCTCTCTCTCTCTCTCTACCTCTTGCCCTTCCCTCCGCTGTCTCGCCGTCCCTCCCTTTTTTCCATTCTCTCTCTCCCAATGGGCAAAATATACTCGAATGGCATTCATTCATCGTTATTTATGTTGAAACATTGCTATCGACCATCTATCAGCGTCGTCGACGTTGAATTTAACATCGATACTGGCTGTAAAATCTGTTTTAACAGTGTGAACAAACAACCCCCACATTTCATACATCAAAAGTCGCTGGGATGTGGCATAGGAGTCGATATTTCTTAAGAGGGAATGGGGTCGATTCCACCCACCTTACGACACTAACAATACGTTTACAACTCACCCTGAAAAGTTTGGCGATGCTAGCCCCCCAAAGTATCTATAGTCCCAACCTTGAATGGATATTTCCTCATTTATATTATAGAGGAGGTTCCCTGGCGTTACTCAGATTTGTCTGTCTCTCTTCTCTCTATCTCTATCGAACTATCTCTTCATCCATTCCCTTCTTCCCCTCTCAAGAATCACACAAACAAATGGGCAAGTCCGAGATGTTTTGGCTTCTTTGCTCTTCCCATCTTTTTCTATTATATTTTTCATGAGACAACTCCACGGTACTCACACGCCACATTTCACACTTTACTCATGAAACGCTATGAAAACATCCCAAGGCTGTTTATAATTGCCTCTATTTCTTAAAGCATTTCACTTAAGCCTACCTAGACCAGCCTACATTCGTCCTGTACCCCAGATCATTCCCTTCCAATAAGGATAGGCTAGGATAGGCTCGCGTATTTGGCCTCCAACTTTGGACAGGCAGACTGAGACAGTGACAGACATATATTCTCTTATAGGTACAAACACACACACACACACCCATAATTTATTTTAATGTGATATATATATTTAGTTTTCATCATTAACAGCTTCGACCAAGAGATGCATTGAAATATAATCAGTGAAAAATAATAGCTGTTTTATGAATATGTATAATATTCATAATATATTATGAATCACTCTAATATTCTTAAATATATGGATTTTCATACACTCTATACTCTGAATAATACATTTAAACATTTGTATATTTATAAATATTAATGTTCGTTGACAGAGATTATGTCTCAATGATGGTGGAATTTTTTGCTTTGTTCTGTGGTCATCCAAGAGTAGTGTGTCGCTACTCAGCGACACACACACACACACACACACACACACACACACACACACACACACACACACACACACACACACACACACACACACACACACACACACACACTCCACACGGATCCGCATCCAATTCTTCTCATTGCCGATTACCCAGATCCTGATCCTTCACTCAGATCCTCACCCAACCCTATATTCGCTCTTTCAATCAGATACTCATCCAGCCCAGCACCCAGCAATTTACCCAACTTTTTGCCTAGCTGTTGTCGAGCCTTTGATTCGGCCATTGATTATATTCATGACCCAACCCTTCGACCCATTTCTTGACCCATAACTTGACACAGCCATTTAAACCCATTCCCCCTTGCCTAATTCATTAACTACTCATCCCTTGGCACAGCTATACTGGCCCCATCCCTTGGCCAAGTTCGTAGGTTCAAAAGTAATATGCAACCTTTGAACCGGCTTTCTGACCCATTTCTTATCCCAGACACCTTACCTTACCCATGACCGTCTTGCTGAGTTCATATATATCCTAACCTTTACCCCCTTAGCCTTATCCAATCCTTGGATATACACAACCCTTGACGCCAGGCCTTCACATCGGACAAACAAGCAGGTGGCCTAAGTACCCGAGTCACGGCCACGACTGACAACCGCTGGCGTAAACCTTGACCATAAAAGCGGCCGAAATGTAAGCGCGATTTCAGTCGGCCTCTTTTGTCGAGTGTCCTGTCTCGGGAAATGGTAGACGGGAGAGGGGGAAGGATACTGTCCATTCACGTGGGCTTTTTTTTTCCCCTTCATTTTGGCCAGACATGATAAACCTCCATTAGTATTCTAAGTAATTAAAGTTAATTACATCTTACGTCTAAGGCTCTGGAAATCATGAAGTATTTTTATGGAGCACCGCCGCCACTCCCTCTTCATGGGCTATTAACAGGCACGTTGTGGGAACCTGCATAACACAGTCGTCGGTTGGGTGACCAGCTCCGTGTTGGTCAGGCGGGCCTGTTGTGTACACTGCTGGTGTATATACACCCTAGCCTCGTCACCCCTGGCTTTGTCACCCTAGCCTCGTCACCCCTGGCTTTGTCTCCCTAACCTCGTCACCCCTGGCTTTGTCTCCCTAGCCTCGACACCCCTGGCTTTGTCTCCCTAGCCTCGACACCCCTGGCTTTGTCTCCCTAGCCTCGACACCCCTGGCTTTGTCACCCTAGCCTCGACACCCCTGGCTTTGTCACCCTAGCCTCGATACCCCTGGCTTTGTCACCCTAGCCTCGATATCCCTGGCTTTGTCACCCTAGTCTCGATATCCCTGGCTTTGTCACCCTAGCCTTGACACCCCTGGCTTTGTCACCCTAGCCTCGATATCCCTGGCTTTGTCACCCTAGCCTCGATATCCCTTGCTTTGTCACCCTAGTCTCGATATCCCTGGCTTTGTCACCCTAGCCTTGACACCCCTGGCTTTGTCACCCTAGCCTCGATACCCCTGGCTCTGTCACACTAGCCTCGATACCCCTGGCTTTGTCACCCTAGCCTCGACACCCCTGGCTTTGTCACCCTAGCCTCGATACCGTATATCCTAGCCACTACACCCCCCTAGCCTCGACACCCAATCTTTGACACTTCCCTCAACACTGGATACCCTAGTCTCTCCCTCGAGGCTAGTTCGGTATTGCTAACTACCTACACACACCACATACACCCGCTTTGACACTTCATGTGACAAAATGGATGAACTAACACCCATAACAGAGCCTGCAACAAGGTTTCCACCAACAACCATCACTATTTTCACCAACATTAGCAACTCTCCCCTCGTTCAACTTCTCACAATCACCTAACGCACCGTCATTTTAACGGTGCAATCCTGCACCATTGCACGGGTTGCACCGTTGAAATTTCCTTTGTTTTGCTAAAAGAACAGTGAGAATGAAAGAGTATTATTTAAATAAGGAGAGAATAGAGAGAGGAAGCAGGACAGAAAAAGCAACTTCAAAATATAAAATGAATCTATATAAATATATATATATATATATATATATATATATATATATATATATATATATATATATATATATATATATATATATATATGTCAGACCACGGAGGAAAAATGAAACAGGAAATTTCCTTAAGTACTTTCGTATATTAAATACATCTTCAGAAGGTCAATCACGTGTTTATTTTCGTGATATACACACATATATATATATATATATATATATATATGCAAACAAGCCTGAATGGTCCCCAGGACTATATACAACTGAAAACTCACACCCCAGAAGTGACTCGAACCCATACTCCCACAACTGGTATGTACAGGGACGCCTTAATCCGCTTGACCATCACGACCGGACATAAGGAAGTGATAGCCGAGGCTATATGAACCACTTCCCCGCCGGCACTCGGATGGTAATCTTGGGCATAGCATTTTATCAAATCACCTCATTCTTTGGGGCACACGTGAGGAACACAAATGCAAACAAGCCTGAATGGTCCCCAGGACTATATACAACTGAAAACTCACACCCCAGAAGTGACTCGAACCCATACTCCCACAACTGGTATGTACAGGGACGCCTTAATCCGCTTGACCATCACGACCGGACATAAGGAAGTGATAGCCGAGGCTATATGAACCACTTCCCCGCCGGCACTCGGATGGTAATCTTGGGCATAGCATTTTATCAAATCACCTCATTCTTTGGGGCACACGTGAGGAACACAAATGCAAACAAGCCTGAATGGTCCCCAGGACTATATACAACTGAAAACTCACACCCCAGAAGTGACTCGAACCCATACTCCCACAACTGGTATGTACAGGGACGCCTTAATCCGCTTGACCATCACGACCGGACATAAGGAAGTGATAGCCGAGGCTATATGAACCACTTCCCCGCCGGCACTCGGATGGTAATCTTGGGCATAGCATTTTATCAAATCACCTCATTCTTTGGGGCACACGTGAGGAACACAAATGCAAACAAGCCTGAATGGTCCCCAGGACTATATACAACTGAAAACTCACACCCCAGAAGTGACTCGAACCCATACTCCCACAACTGGTATGTACAGGGACGCCTTAATCAATATAGGGTAGAACCACTACTTAATAGGGTAGTGGTTCATATAGCCTCGGCTATCACTTCCTTATGTCCGGTCGTGATGGTCAAGCGGATTAAGGCGTCCCTGTACATACCAGTTGTGGGAGTATGGGTTCGAGTCACTTCTGGGGTGTGAGTTTTCAGTTGTATATAGTCCTGGGGACCATTCAGGCTTGTTTGCATTTGTGTTCCTCACGTGTGCCCCAAAGAATGAGGTGATTTGATAAAATGCTATGCCCAAGATTACCATCCGAGTGCCGGCGGGGAAGTGGTTCATATAGCCTCGGCTATCACTTCCTTATGTCCGGTCGTGATGGTCAAGCGGATTAAGGCGTCCCTGTACATACCAGTTGTGGGAGTATGGGTTCGAGTCACTTCTGGGGTGTGAGTTTTCAGTTGTATATAGTCCTGGGGACCATTCAGGCTTGTTTGCATTTGTGTTCCTCACGTGTGCCCCAAAGAATGAGGTGATTTGATAAAATGCTATGCCCAAGATTACCATCCGAGTGCCGGCGGGGAAGTGGTTCATATAGCCTCGGCTATCACTTCCTTATGTCCGGTCGTGATGGTCAAGCGGATTAAGGCGTCCCTGTACATACCAGTTGTGGGAGTATGGGTTCGAGTCACTTCTGGGGTGTGAGTTTTCAGTTGTATATAGTCCTGGGGACCATTCAGGCTTGTTTGCATTTGTGTTCCTCACGTGTGCCCCAAAGAATGAGGTGATTTGATAAAATGCTATGCCCAAGATTACCATCCGAGTGCCGGCGGGGAAGTGGTTCATATAGCCTCGGCTATCACTTCCTTATGTCCGGTCGTGATGGTCAAGCGGATTAAGGCGTCCCTGTACATACCAGTTGTGGGAGTATGGGTTCGAGTCACTTCTGGGGTGTGAGTTTTCAGTTGTATATAGTCCTGGGGACCATTCAGGCTTGTTTGCATTTGTGTTCCTCACGTGTGCCCCAAAGAATGAGGTGATTTGATAAAATGCTATGCCCAAGATTACCATCCGAGTGCCGGCGGGGAAGTGGTTCATATAGCCTCGGCTATCACTTCCTTATGTCCGGTCGTGATGGTCAAGCGGATTAAGGCGTCCCTGTACATACCAGTTGTGGGAGTATGGGTTCGAGTCACTTCTGGGGTGTGAGTTTTCAGTTGTATATAGTCCTGGGGACCATTCAGGCTTGTTTGCATTTGTGTTCCTCACGTGTGCCCCAAAGAATGAGGTGATTTGATAAAATGCTATGCCCAAGATTACCATCCGAGTGCCGGCGGGGAAGTGGTTCATATAGCCTCGGCTATCACTTCCTTATGTCCGGTCGTGATGGTCAAGCGGATTAAGGCGTCCCTGTACATACCAGTTGTGGGAGTATGGGTTCGAGTCACTTCTGGGGTGTGAGTTTTCAGTTATATATATATATATATATATATATATATATATATATATATATATATATATATATATATATATATATATATATATAATTTGTCGACTTTTCGAGATCATTGCTGGACGAGGCCGCCAAGGAAGGAGCTAGTGAGGGAGATAGCGACCGGAGATCTCTGATGCTCTCCGACCATTCGGCTGCTGGGAGAGATGGCGTGGTTCTTGGCTCATAGCTGGCCTCTGGTTCACAGCTGGCCTCTGGCTCACAGCTGGCCTCTGGTTCACAGCTGACCTCTGGTTCACAGCTGGCCTCTTGGGAGAACAGTGATCGATATAACCTTATCCGGCAGCCGGAAGTAAGCTCCTGAACCTTATCCCATTATATGTGCTTTATACCCATTTCTGACAGTCTCTCCTCTTCTGAACATACAATCCCAGAAAGCAACGTAACCACATTACATATAAATACCCCTCCTCCTATCCCATCCCTCCCAAGCTATCCCCCTCCCTTCGTCATCCAAACTCATTCCCTCTCCCCTCCCCCCCTTCGCCCTTCCCCCCAGATTAGCCACTCTTACGTTTCATAAAATATAATATTACGGAGAAATTAAACTAATTTATTTGTTTTAAGAAATAAGTTTCTCTGATGTCGAAAAATTCTTCGGATATCTGAACGATTATTAAACATTTGACACGAATTGAATCCGGGAGATTCAGGTGGATGTTTGAATAATTAATAATATTTCTTAAAGCATCTTACTTAGGTCTACCCCGACCAGCCTATGTCCGTCCCGTACCCCAGACTATATATATATATATATATATAATATATATATATATATATATATATATATATATATATATATATATATATATATATATATATATATATATATAAATAGGGGGTACCACCTCTGGTGCCAATGTGGGGACCCATAGCCTCGGAGAAGAAAATAAAAAGTATTCAGAGGAGACCTTGTGGTCTCTCACTGAACACTAATATTATCTTCTCCTACCACCCCCATTCTTTTGTATGTACACATATATATTTGCTTTATTTGAACCTTGTTACAAAAAAGGAGTTACATATAGGTTACAAAGATGGTTATCATAGGTTGTCGAGTTCCTCCAGCTCCTCAGATGGCGGGCAGGAACCCTGGATGCAGTGCGCATTTCCCCTCTGTATCGCCACGCTATATATATATATATATATATATATATATATATATATATATATATATATATATATATATATACATATATATATATATATATATATATATGTATATATATATATATATATATATATATATATATATATATATATATATATATATATGTATATATATATATATATATATATATATATATATATATATATATATATATATATATATATGTCGTACCTAGTAGCCAGAACGCACTTCTCAGCCTACTATGCAAGGCCCGATTTGCCTAATAAGCCAAGTTTTCATGAATTAATTGTTTTTCGACTACCTAACCTACCTAACCTAACCTAACCTAACTTTTTCGGCTACCTAACCAAACCTAACCTATAAAGATAGGTTAGGTTAGGTTAGGTAGGGTTGGTTAGGTTCGGTCATATATCTACGTTAATTTTAACTCCAATAAAAAAAAATTGACCTCATACATAATGAAATGGGTAGCTTTATCATTTCATAAGAAAGAAATTAGAAAAAATATATTAATTCAGGAAAACTTGGCTTATTAGGCAAATCGGGCCTTGATTAGTAGGCCAAAAAGTGAGTTCTGGCTACTAGGTACGACATACATATATATATATATATATATATATATATATATATATATATATATATATATATATATATATATATATATATATATATATATATATATATGTATGTCGTACCTAGTAGCCAGAACTCACTTTTTGGCCTACTATTCCTACTACTTTTTGGCCTACTATGGCCTACTATATATATATATATATATATATATATATATATATATATATATATATATATATATATATATATATATATATATATATATATATATATATATATATATATATATATATATATATATATATATATATATTGGTAGCATTCTTTCTTGCAAATATATGTTGTCGAATATGACCGAAAGGGTAAGATTAATGATCCTAACACGAATCATCTCAATATTTCTTACGTTTTTCCTCACTTTCGAAGGAAGTTAAAAAATTAACTCTCCAAAGTTCATTTTTACACTTTATTATAGTCTGACGCCTGGGGATGCGTTTCGCAAGATACACCTTACATTTTCAAAGACAATTTTGCCGTGTTTAACATCGGATTATATAATCTTTGGCTGAGGTGGTGGATGAATGACATAACAAGAGGATATTAAATATATCAATGAATAAATGGATCATGGGGTATCAATGCATAAATGGATCATGGGGTATCAATGCATAAATGGATCATGGGGTATCAATGCATAAATGCATCAGGGAGTATTTGTAGGGTCATCAGATACTGTGTTTGCGTTGGCTCTGGGTCTTGAAGTGGGTAGAATGTAATTATGTGTTAGCTGGTTGTTGATTGCTGGTCTAGACCTCTTAATATGAAGGCCCTCGCTGATGACCAATCTCCTGCTGTCGTTATATCTGTTGATTATTTTAGTGTTGCTTGTCAAAATGTCTCTATTTATTTATTTTTTTTTTTTTGCAGGGATATTCCTGCCCGGGCCCTAAGCCTCTGGTTGGCCCACTAAGTGTTGCTTGCTTCTGTTTTACTTGGCCGGAGTATTTATGACTCGTATGGTCGCTTCAGTAAGATTTTGTCCCACGTGTTTAACAACTTCTGCTCTGTTGAATCTAAGTTGAAATCTTAATGGGTGTGGAGATTACATGTTCCTTGATAGAGCCTTGTTTTTTGTGCATTGTTAATCGCCTAAAGAGAGATGTTGTCTTGCCTATATACTGAGATCGTTGGAGCTGACAGTCCCCAAGTGGGCATGTAAAGGCATAGACGACGTTAGTCACTTTTGGTGTCTATACTTGGTGTCTGGAGAGTTTTTCATAAGCAAGTTTGCTGTTTTATTGGTTTTGTAGTAAATTGTTAATTGCTCTATCAAAGAACATGTAATCTCCACACACAACCAGATCATCACCGGAGACATCTTGACAAAGAACACTGAAATAATCGACATATATAATGACAGCAGGAGACTGGACATCAGCGAGGCACTATATATCCCAATCCTCCATCTCCTCTGTAACTTGTCCTTCTCTCTTTCCGAACATTCCTTCCCCATGTCCTCTCATGTCTCCTTCCCTTTCCCTAGTCATCCCTCTTTCCACCCTTCTCTCGCTCTTTCAGAAAATGTAATATTATGAAGCAATAAAAAAAACATAGTCTACGGAAAACATTCCCAAATTTCAGACAGTGAAAATCACAGTGGGTCCCTATATCGATGCTAATATTTCTTATAGATGGTATTAGTGCCAAGTTCGACTTGCCTATGCCACTTACATACCCCCTACCCCCACTCCTATGTGCCATCTTGGAAGGTTGTGTGAGGCTAGCTCCAAGCATCTGGCATCTTGCTGTGGACAAACAAAAATTTTGTTTTACAGATATTAGGTCTAAATAGCCTTATGGTTTTAAAAATTCCAGGTATTGCAATTAAACTCATATACTGATTGGTTAATTGCTAGAGAAACTATCATATTTTATGCAACAATATCAATTACAATTTGCCTTCCGACTTTCGGAAGGCAAATTGTAACGTACAAAATAAACTGAACTGAGACGTGTCTGAGATAAGTGCTGTGATTCTTACAAAACATTAATGAATTTCCAAAAGGTAACATACACGCATAGCCGTAGTATAGACATAAGTAGGTATAGATTTACACAGGGCAGACTCAGATATACATATTTAAACGCCTCGACGTAGACCGGGCAAACATTAACAAGACAAACAGAGACAAGGGCAGACATTGCCACATATATATCCTGCCCTCGTCTTAAATAGCACAAGGAGCCCCACTGGACTGAAAGTAACCAAACTACTGATTACATCTGATCTTGGAATGCTGGTCTAAGACCCTGGCCAGTCTTGCTGCTCGCGCCTGGCATTCTGATATCGAGAAAACCAGATGCATCCACAAAAGCATTTTCTTTTTTTATAAAATATTCTTGAGCTCACTTCACATGCATATTATCTATCAAAATTATGCAAGTTCGTTCGTAGTTTTAGCATAGCTATTGCGCCGTATCAAGTGGAACCGGAATGACAGGCATGGCTGCAATGGTAGCGGAGCGTTGATAATGGTAGCAGCCAGGCAAGAGGTTGGTATCTGGAGCGGGTTGACCTCTGACCTCCCCCTCCCTCCCCTCTCTTGTGAACCAGAGCAAAATACAGCACGAATGAGACTGGGAGGAACGAAGGGGGTAAAGGGAAGAGAGAGAGAGAGAGAGTGAGAGAGAGAGGGGGGGAGAGGCGGTGGGGAAGATTGGAGAAGTATGAAGAAAACTAGGAAGGAGGGACGGTAAGGATCAAGGAACTCCAGGTAACGATGAACAATGGATTCACAAAGCAAGAAAAGATGAAAGAATCTAACATGGCGGAGAATGCAAGGAAGCAAAAGGAGATGAAGAAGATATTATGCAGCGTAAAAATAGTGAGAAAGTTTACTTGTAGAAAAAGACAGAGAGAGAGAGAGAGAGAGAGAGAGAGAGAGAGAGAGAGAGAGAGAGAGAGAGAGAGAGAGAGAGAGAGAGAGAGAGAGAGAGAGAGAGAGAGAGAAAGAGAAATATGACAGCACTAAGGCGTATCACATACTTGCTTGACAACAGTGGTTGTGAAACTCTGTATGAATCGCCAGTTCGCTTGTACCTTAAGCATGCGCCACTTTTTTTTTACATGGCCTCCAACCCAACCTTTCTCCAAATTCAGGACTAGGTAGAGACCCATGCAAGGCAACTAATATTAAGCTTCGCCCGTTGTGGCAGGATCTTTTTTTTTAGTTCAACACCAGAGAGATGTCGACCGTCTTGCAGTCATGTACAAGGGAAATGGTCTCAGTGTCTCCCCCATGTATCTCAACATAGTGGACAACCAGAGAACGGCACTTTCAACACAAGACGTTCCGTCACCTGCAGATTTCCTGTCGCTTCACCTTTCTCAACAAAGTGCACAACATCAGCTCACAACTGGCCCTAGCTTCTTCCTATAACTTTATTTATGCAAACTAAAAATAAATAAATAATATTCCTATTCGGAAATTTATTTAAATAGATAAGTTTGTCGGGTTACAAGAGGCTGATATAGGATAATGTATTAACTTAAAGCAGTCATATAGGGCACGGCAACAGCGAAGTCATGGAATGAAAATAAAACAAATAAATTTAAGCAAAACTGAAAGAGCAGAATCGAGACTCTAATAAAAACAGGGTTCACTAAGACGGCAATGACAACGGTCTGAGACGGACACACACACACAGAGAGAGAGAGAGAGAGAGAGAGAGAGAGAGAGAGAGAGAGAGAGAGAGAGAGAGAGAGAGAGAGAGAGAGAGAGAGAGAGAGAGAGAGAGAGAGAGAGAGAGAGAGAGAGAGAGAGAGACAGAGAGAGAGGAAAGTGAGTAAAAGTCAGAGAAAGGGAGCGAAGGAACAGGATAACCCAAACATTAGGGTGTCGGCAGGAGAGTATTATAACATGGTGGGACCAATATATCATGGTAGAGGCAGGATAACACGACAGCTTGGCCAAGGAACAGCTGGTATCCGAACCGACGAACTCGATCTAAATTTTAACCTTATCACGACCTGGTAATGCGGAGCCTCGTTCAAGTCTGGTTAATAGTGGACCGGCTTGTTCAACACCCGCTCGATCCCCTCCCAGCTCTCTCAGGTGTACTCCCAGCTCTCTCAGGTGTACTCCCAGCTCTCTCAGGTGTACTCCCAGCTTTCTCAGGTGTACTCCCAGCTCTCTCTCAGGTGTACTCCCAGCTCTCTCTCAGGTGTACTCCCAGCTCTCTCTCAGGTGTACTCCCAGCTCTCTCGGGTGTATTCCCAGCTCTCTCGGGTGTACTCCCAGCTCTCTCCGGTGTACTCCCAGCTCTCGGAGGTGTACTCCCAGCTCTCTCAGGTGTACTCCCAGCTCTCTCTCAGGTGTACTCCCAGCTCTCTCTGAGGTGTACTCCCAGCTCTCTCAGGTGTACTCCCAGCTCTCTCAGGTGTACTCCCAGCTCTCTCTCAGGAGTACTCCCAGCTCTCTCTCAGGTGTACTCCCAGCTCTCTCAGGTGTACTACCAGCTCTCTCTCAGGTGTACTCCCAGCTCTCTCTCAGGTGTACTCCCAGCTCTCTCTCAGGTGTACTCCCAGCTCTCTCTCAGGTGTACTCCCAGCTCTCTCGGGTGTATTCCCAGCTCTCTCGGGTGTACTCCCAGCTCTCTCCGGTGTACTCCCAGCTCTCGGAGGTGTACTCCTAGCTCTCTCAGATGTACTCCTAGCTCTCTCAGATGTACTCCCAGCTCTCTCTGAGGTGTACTCCCAGCTCTCTCTGAGGTGTACTCCCAGCTCTCTCTGAGGTGTACTCCCAGCTCTCTCGGGTGTACTCCCAGCTCACTCGGGTATACTCCCAGCTCTCTCAGGTGTACTCCCAGCTCTCTCGGGTGTACTCCCAGCTCTCTCGGGTGTACTCCCAGCTCTCTCAGGTGTACTCCCAACTCTCTCAGGTGTACTCCCAGCTCTCTCGGGTGTACTCCCAGCTCTCTCTCGGGTGTACTCCCAGCTCTCTCAGGTGTACTCCCAGCTCTCTCGGGTGTACTCCCAGCACTCTTGAGTGTACTCCCAGCTCTCTCTCTCAGGTGTACTCCCAGCTCTCTCGGGTGTACTCCCAGCACTCTTGAGTGTACTCCCAGCTCTCTCGGGGTGTACTCCCAGCTCTCACGGATGTACTCCCAGCTACAAACACTGAGGCTCAGACCTCACCCAATAGAAGACGACGTCATTCACCAGTACCTTAGCTCTGCGCCTTGACTCACCTAAACTGTGTCTCACCATTATATATATATATATATATATATATATATATATATATATATATATATATATATATATATATATATATATATATATATATATATATATATATATATATATATATATATATATATATATATATATATATATATATATATATATATATATATATATCCTGACGATAAGAGGTGCGTTTCGCTAACTCTTATTAGCATTATCAAAGGCAGAGTTCGAATAGTTAGTTACAAGGTTTTTACAGCCGGATATATAGGCTAGGATGAGGTAAAGCATCTCTCTCATGGACCAATAGGGCGGTTGAAACTTACCAATCTCCTGTTTCCATGATGGCTGGGGGCAGTATATTATGTTTCGTCGTGTGCTCTATGGCAGACTGAAACTTGGAGTTAGTTGGCTGTTGATAGACGACTTTATTTGTTTTCTGTAATATGCCTCGCCAATGTCCAGTCTCCTTTTGTCGCTGAATTTGCCGATTATTTTCGTGTTGTTTGTCAGGTTCAAGTTCAAGTTCAAGTATGTTTATTGAGACAAGAAAAAAATACATCTCAGAGGGATAGAGTAGCTTAGGCTATTTCTACCCCCCCTGTTTGTCAGGGGTTATCTCTTGCAGTGATCTGGTTATATGTTGAGATTATATATTTTTCCCCCTTACCCCAGCGCGTGCAAGCTGTTCCCGAGCTCGTTGTGAAGAGGTTTGCTTGAAACACCTCACTATGGGTCATACTATGAACTGAAAACGTTTTCCTCTCACTATGGAGTCCTGACACACAGACAAACAGCTCCGAGAGAGATTTAGGAAAACAAAAGATCACTTTGGTTAAGGAGGAGACCTTGAGGACTGGGCTGTGCTGAACTATTTTGTGATGTGCTGGACTCTACTGATGTGATGTGCACGACTCTACTGATGTGATGTGCTCGACTCTACTGCTGTGATGTGCTCGACTCTACTGCTGTGGCGTGCTCGACTCTACTGCTGTGATGTGCTCGACTCTACTGATGTGATGTGCTGGGCTCTACTGCTGTGATGTGCTCGACTAAGCTGGCCTAGAAAAACGAAGAGAAGAGGATTATGAACACGAGGACAATGAGGAGCAACAAAGACGACGACAAACAAGAGAAGAGGACGACAACGAGTAGTAAGAGAAAAAGGCGACGACAAAGGACGAGAGATAAGGGTGACAACGAGTGACGTAGAAGAGAAAAGACTGACGACGACGAAGAAGAGAAACAGGACGACGACGACGAGCAAGAGAAGTCGACAACGACGACGACGAGCAAGAGAAGTCGACAACGACGACGACGACAAGGAGCGAGAAGAGACTGACGAAGCAGTTGGATTATAGAGAGTCCACACGCCGGCCCCTCTCCGAGATCGTGCGTGAAATGAATAGTTATGGGGTGGGTGTATATTTTGGTGTGTGGGGGTCCGCCAGGGGTCGGGGCGTGCGTTCCTCCTCCCCATTAATGAGAATTGATACCGACCATTAGTTTATATCAAAGAGGATAATGGCTTCTAATGTACAGATCCAATGGGATCCGAAGAGGATCGGATTGTAAAGAACTTGAAAAAAAAGAGTGTCTTTTGGTATTTTAGTGTAATAATGTTAATTTCGGGTTTAATTGGGCGTCTCACCTGGAAACTATTGGCAACCAATTTGGCAATTATTGGATTGTGAATAATTTTGTAATAGGACTTTTTGATTTGCCTGATTCACTACACTTGACGACGACAAAATAATTGACTTTTTTTCTTAATTATTAATCATAATGACCATTTACTCAATTTCCAAAGAGAGAAGCAACCGTTAATCATTATTTACGAGTTAATGAGATTCGAAAATGCACACCATCATCACCACTACCAATCACTAGTAATACCACCACCATCACATTAACACCATCACACACCCCAACACCAACACCAACACCGCCAACACACACAACCACAACCACCGCCACACCCTCAACATCACCTCACGAACACCGCCACACACAACCACCCTCACACACCAATACAACCTCACATCACACCACCTCCACCAACACACACTAACACTACAACACACCACCACACACCACCACACTGACCCGACGACGCGCAGGAATTCGCAATAGATAATTCTGGTGGGAAAGTAGCCTGGTGAGGAGGGTGGAGCCTATACATATATATTTATATATATATATATATATATATATATATATATATATATATATATATATATATATATATATATATATATATATATATATATATATATATATATATATATATATATATATATATATATGTGTGTGTGTGTGTGTGTGTTGACTGGTAGTTTTAGGTAGGTGTGATGGTAGAGGTAACTAAAATATACTAGAGGTGCCTAGTTTATTGGTGGTTGTTTTTGTAGCTGGTGGTGGTGGTGGTGGTGGTAGTGGTGGTTATGATGGTGATAACAACTGGGTAGTGATTGTGGTAGGCAGAAGTTGTGGTGGTTGGTATTTATTAGGGCGTGGGGTATTGTGGAAGGTGATGGAGGTGGTACAAACACTTTATAGATAGTTGTTAAAGCAGTGGCGACGATGGTGGTGATTGTGGTTGAGTTGGGGGGTTGAGAGGGGATGGTACTATTAGTAGTTGCGATAATGCTTGTAGTGGCAGAAGTTGTAGTTTGCTATTGGTGTGATAATGGGGATAGTGATAGTATTTGCGTTGATAATAGCAATTGTTGTTAATGGTGGTGATATTTATAGTGATGATAGAGGAACCGGTAATTAGTGGTAGTGAGGGTGGCAGTTGTGATGTCAAGAGGAGTAGTTGTAGTAGCAGTAATACTAGTAATGGTAGTTAGAAAGGGAGTAACAACAGTAGTGGTTGTGGTAGTAATGATACTAGAAGTAGCTGTAGACGCGATAATTGAAGCAGTGGCTTCGATAGTGGTAGTTGTGGTGGTGACCGTTGTAGCAGTAACGATAGTGGTAATACCGGTGTTGCTTGTAGTAATGGTTGTTGTTGTGGTGCCCTGCTGGTACAAGGACTAGAGGAGACCTGGGAGCCCCACTGTTGCCAGTGCTGCAGGAGACCTGAGAGGTCTGAGGCAGCATTACCAAGTAAAGACTTGAACCCCAATCGACACGCGGCTGAGCCACTGCCGGCACGAACTGCTCCACATCTGCATAAACCTGTATATGGAGAGAGAGAGAGAGAGAGAGAGAGAGAGAGAGAGAGAGAGAGAGAGAGAGAGAGAGAGAGAGAGAGAGAGAGAGAGAGAGAGAGAGAGAGAGAGAGAGAGAGAGAGAGAAATTGACGTAACAATCAAAATCAATATGAATATAGATATGACAGACATGAAATGAGATATAAAGGTTTGTCAGTGAGAAAAAGGGATGAGAGACAGAAAGTCAAGGAGACACTCTAACTCCTCCCTCAGATCACGGTAACTGCCGGTACCTTAGCAAACCTGTTTTAAGAGTTTGTCATAAAATCAAGGGCTCCCTGGCGTGCTGCTGACGGTGTTCTCAGCCACACAAGTGCTCCCTGGCCTGGTGTTGATGTCCTCCTCGGCCACACAAGTGCTCCCTGGCCTGGTGTTGATGTCCTCCCTCGGCCACACAAGTGCTCCCTGGCCTGGTGTTGATGTCCTCCTCAGCCACACAAGTGCTCCCTGGCCTAGTGTTGATGTCCTCCTCGGCCACACAAGTGCTCCCTGGCCTGGTGTTGATGTCCTCCTCGGCCACACAAGTGCTCCCTGGCCTAGTGTTGATGTCCTCCCTCGGCCACACAAGTGCTCCCTGGCCTAGTGTTGATGTCCTCCTCGGCCACACAAGTGCTCCCTGGCCTGGTGTTGATGTCCTCCCTCGGCCACACAAGTGCTCCCTGGCCTGGTGTTGATGTCCTCCTCGGCCACACAAGTGCTCCCTGGACTGGTGTTGATGTCCTCCCTCGGCCACACAAGTGCTCCCTGGCCTGGTGTTGATGTCCTCCTCGGCCACACAAGTGCTCCCTGGCCTAGTGTTGATGTCCTCCCTCGGCCACACAAGTGCTCCCTGGACTGGTGTCGACCCTCACATCTGGCACATGCACTGTGGCTTGACATTTTTATCGTGTGGAAGTTACAGTATAAAGATTTAACCAAATATACGTGAAATTAACTTGTTAGTAATTACTCTTTTGAATTCCTGTTGAAATTTCTGGTGGCTAGTGAAAAATTATTTGAGATAAGTGATTAATTGCATACAAAGTATCTAACACATATATACTTTATATCATCATCCAATCCGTTTTGACGTTCCGAGAAGTGGCATATTTGAAGTGGATTTGACTAACCAGAAGCGCTCTAACGCATCGAAACTGATGCTCATTAGTCCGATGAATCGTCAGTATCACGGTACTCATCTTCATCACCTAGCGTCGATTTATTGTTAGATGAATTTCGCTCCTTACGAGTCATCATGATCTGTTGTTTGTACCGTTGGTTAAAAGCGACCATCGTTTCGTATACCGTGTAATGTCGGTCGCTTTCAACCAACGGTTCTCACTGGGCTACTGTGAACCTTGCTCACTGCCCTCTTAAACACTTATTTTATTCATGAGATCACATGTTATTCCAACTTTTCCAGAGAGTTTTACAGCAGTTTTTCCTTAGACCATTGTTCATCCAATGCCTGTATGTCCTGCGCTGCTATATGTTATTACTTCACTGGGGAATGCGATATGAAATAATATGCAAGGGATTTGGCACAGAGCATTTTTCAATTTGTTTAAGCAGTTTAATAATAGATTAGGCTAGGTGTTGGGTGGTTGGGTTATGTAAGATGTCGAATGGGTTAGGTTAGGTTTAGGGTTGGGTTACATCGAGAGCAAATATTTATATATGAAGGATGTGGTCTAGAAAGGAGACAGGTATATATATATATTCACGTGTATCCTTCTTAGACTATATAATAACGGTTCATCTTTTAGTTTAGAGGTCTAACTATACCGTTTCTCCTCCGGTTGTGATGAGTTATGCCGGGGCATACGTCCTACCGGGAGTGTATTTGTATTTTTAATTCATTACTGCAGTCAATCTCCACATCTGCATCCGCCGGTCAACACAGGAAATACGGCTTAATCGATTGCTTTACCTTTCAGACACAGGAGCTTTTTATGGCATACGGAATATGAATTGTTGCCCCGAAGGTTCTCCCCCCAAAAAATTATGATTCTTCTCAGGATTTATTTTAGAGACTAACTTCCCTAAATGTGAACTACTGTTGTTAAATGGTTGATCTTGAATGCAGGAAAGTACAGTTTTAGAACGTTGGTTTTCAGTAAGGATAATTTTCCAGGTCCGCTTCGTGATCACATGCGATTAAGCTCCTGAATTTACGTTTGGCTTATAAGAAAGGCTGAACTATAAAAATATGACGAGTAAGCAAAACAATGGTACAAAAGAATGCCATAAATATTTCTGCTTGTTTGGTTTTTCTTATACCTGAATGATTTTAAAAGTTCAAGTAATGTTGCAAACATTTTTGGGGAGATAGTCTCACTCTGCCACACTCTTCAAACATATAATATATTTATGAGTATCATTATTGTAAACATTACTAATGTTTTTTTTTTTGCTGAGTTGGGGTTTAATATACCGGTGATCCCTGCTATATTCCTTACATGTGCTATACTGGCCTATAGCCTTCCCTGTATAATGACCTCCCTCTCTGTCCCTCTCCACCCAACCACTTGGGCTGGACGGTAGATCGACGGTCTGGCTTCATGCAGGTCGGTGTTCAATCCCCTGACCGTCCAAGTGGTTGGTCACCATTCTTTACCCCCTCCCCCCCTCCCAGTCCCATCCCATATCCTTATACTGATCCCTTCCCAGTGCTATATAGTCGTAATGACTTAGCGCTCTCTCTTCTCTCTTTCTCTCTTTCTCTCTCTCTCTCTCTCTCTCTCTCTCTCTCTCTCTCTCTCTCTCTCTCTCTCTCTCTCTCTCTCTCTCTCTCTCTCTCTCTGTCTCTCTCTCTCTCTCTCTCTCTCTCTCTCTCTCTCTCTCTCTCTCTCTCTCTCTCTCTCTCTCTCTCTCTCTCTGTCTCTCTCTCTCTCTGTCTCTCTCTGTCTCTCTCTCTCTCTCTCTCTCTCTCTCTCTCTCTCTCTCTCTCTCTCTCTCTCTCTCTCTCTGTCTCTCTTTCTTGCTTGCAATATCTTAAAGCAACCGATCATTCAGCTCGCGTCAAAATACTAAATGTATAAACTCCAATTATAAATTATTTTTCAAACTCTGTAATTTATTTGTAGTTCGGCAGTTCGTCCTTGGTTAGGTTAGGCATAGGGTAGGTTAGCTAGCTTACTTGGGTTCACTGAGAGAGTGTTTAAAGTTGCAAGGAAGAAGTGAATATATAACGCATCGATTCTCAGCTCTGTACTTAAGTTGGCAAAATATAAATGCGGATACACAAGAAAATCACAAGAGCGTGACATATCTTTGTGAGAGTCATTGAAGCAGGACAGGGATGAAACCAGCGTCCTGAGTCCTCGAAGACGCACGCCTTAACCCATTAGACCATGATGTGCTATAAGTAACTTAACCTGGTAACCGCCCGAATCCACTATTAGGAGTCTTCAGACACCGAGCTGGTAACGAATCCTTTTTGTTTTTACAACTTATCCGCATAAACTCTGGTGAAGATAATGGAGTTCTCAATCAAACGCTTCCTTCAGAAACGCGGACTGTCGCCTACTAAGAGGCGGAGACCAAAGAGCCAGAGCTCAATCCCTGCAAGCACAACTAGGTGAGTACTAAGATATTCCATATCTTGTACATGAACCCAGTGGCCCAAAATTTTGAAATTAGATTATCATTAGCGTTTCCAGCCAGTTAGCCATATCAACAGGTTATCAATGTGATGTGCCAACATATGGCTCAGTAGTAACCCATCTCCAGGCCATGCCTCCGGCCTGCAGATGGGTTGCGGCCAGTCACAATAACATGGCTAAAATTTTGACACCCAATCTACATATATGAAAATAAATTTAAGTGACGAAGATTCGGTCTGTCTTGAACCATACACGACTTTTTAACGGTCCAGGACAGACCGAAACGTCGTCGCTTCCCTTATTTTTACATAAATATGTTAAGTGTCCTACTTTCCCAAGTACGGTGACCAAAACTGTTTGTCCAATTTACTCTGCGTTTTACGCTGAAATATTGGAATACACCCTATTCGCTGGAAAACACGCTGGAATACACGTTTGAATACACACATAAATACTGACCCGAGTGAGATTGAATTATTCCGATTGGAACACGAAGGATCCCCCCAACAAATGTTAATATTAAACTGGCTTTCTTTTCAGCTTCAGTGCGCTGTTTACTTAAGAGAACACATGTGGACGACAAAACTATAATAATAAACGAAATTGCAGAAGACTTTACGTACTTATGCGAAGTCGCTCATATTAATAATATGTTAACCTAGATTTTTAAAACATCCAGTGTCACTGGTAGCCATCCCCCTTTGAAGTGCTAGGGGGAATAGTTAGACAATGAATAGCAATAAACTTAGAGAATAGTCAAAATATAATGATACCTTCAAAGAATATAGTCAAAGAATAATATTACGCTTAGTGAATAATCAGACAAAACAGTGATAAAATCATTTACGACTTAAAAGCAACGTTGCTCCTGTGAAGGAAAATCGTACTAGACAACTCTAATCCAATTTTAAGATAGAGTAACCAAAATTATACAGAAGAAAGAATGATTGTATCTTCCTAGACTGCCAGAAGGCGTTTGATGCAGTTCTTCACACGAGACTAATGTATTATGGCGAACCAAAATGGGATAACAGAGAAGCAGAATCCAAATGGAGAGAAGTGAGGAACGGTACGCCACAGGGATCAACATTGAGTCCCCTGCTGTTCTCAATATGTGAATGACCTGCCTGAGTGAGCAGATTTATTCATGTCACTGTTCTCGGAGGATGCCCAGCTGATGATGGAAGTGAGGACACGATATGACTGTAAATTATTAGACAAGGTAACAAACAAGGTAAGTGAGTGGTTAGCTGAATTACTATTGGCGCTTAACTCAAGCAAGTGTAAGAGTTAGGAGAGTCGGGAATGGTGGCAAGATGATCAGAGCAGCAGTTCAGACCACCGGAAGAGGTCGTACATAATGGAACGGAGAACGCAAAGATGACAAAAGATTAGACTTATGAAACCTAACCAAAGGATTTCTTCCAAATGCCACACACAATCTATGTTTGTCGTGCTGGGGGAGGCGGTGCCAGCAAGGAGCTCATCCCTTGCAAAATGCACAAATAAAATTGAGAAAGACCAAAGAGGAGCCACAAGAATGATATCGGTAAAGCTTGAGCGACGAGGACAGGTTGAGGGAACTGGATCATTGGCCACTCCCGGAGATAAGACCCAAATTAGATATTTAAACGTATTAAAACTAAATCGCATCTATAGTCCTGCACTATAAACACCAACGGGCAAACTGAATGCACAGAAGAAGTAAAATCACTAAAATTGTAACACTTACCTGTATTAACACACATTGGCATCATTAATCTAGCGTGGCAAATGATTGATCGCGTGCCATCAGGGAAGGGAAGAAGCGTACAAAATGAACACTTTGTCTTGTGGTGGCCAAAAACAAAGGTTCTAAGTAAACACATACAGCACGAACCGTCACAGGCAGGTCCTGGATAACCATATGTCCACAAGATATGCACTTACGCCTTCTGTGAGTCACTGGTGGATGTGGGAAGGCATCTGAAGCAGCTGCAGTTGACGACGGAAAAAAATACGCAACTTCAGAGGCGGACACAGTAAAAGTCACGTGGAATTGTGAATAGAACTACGCCAGGCACTCTAGAAGTGCTAGTAGGTAAAGCACTGTTAGCTAGGTACTAACAGGTAACAAAACTGGCCCTGCATGAAGTATATTATATACAGTACACACATTCACAATATACTTTTCAGAACACATTATACCCCATGCGCTATGTACTAAAAATACATACACTCTAACTATAGTAGTTTAATCCCGTACAAATCAGGCTCAATAATAAACAAATATACATACCAATCCCATATACACTATAACCTATTCCCCAAAACACAAAAGTGCCATACAGTGACAATCGTCAACACACCTAAATGTTCATACAAATCACTATACACCAGCGCTCTACACCCGACGACAGGGCCGACCTTAAGAATAATTCCCAACACCACACCCCCACAGCGACGGCTATCAGCCGCCCTCAGAGTTATTGGCCGGCCGGTATCGACGCCCATAAGTCGATGTCGATAGATGGCGCTGGGGCGGACCTCCATTGTAATCGGTGGTGCTCTTAGCTGCTGCTGTTGTTCCTGTGGTTGTTAGTTCTGCTCTTTGGGTCGTTACTATTGCTGTTTTTGGCTTCGCTTCTTCGCTGGACGCTGCTGCTGCTGCTGCTGCTGTGGTTTACGTCGACTCTGCTGTTTTTGCTACTGTTGCTGAGACTATTGCAACCGTGTTGTTATATGCTGCTCCAGTTAGAAGTTTTATTTTCTAGGGTCTCTCTGATTCTGTTGTTATTGTTGTACTGGTACTGTTACTATTAATGCTGTTCCTTCTGCTACTGTAATGCTGTTCTGTCTGCTATTGTAATGTTGTTCGTTCTGCTACTGTAATGTTGTTCGTTCTGCTACTGTAATGTTGTTCGTTCTGCTACTGTAATGCTGTTCGTTCTGCTACTGTAATGCTGTTCTGTTTCCTGCTGTAATGCTGTTCTGTTTCCTGCTGTAATGCTGTTCTGTTTGCTGCTGTAATGCTGCTCGTTCTGCTACTGTAATGTTGTTCTGTCTGCTACTGTAATGTTGTTCGTTCTGCTACTGTAATGCTGTTTTGTCTGCTACTGTAATGTTGTTCGTTCTGCTACTGTAATGCTGTTCTGTCTGCTACTGTAATGTTGTTCGTTCTGCTACTGTAATGCTGTTCTGTCTGCTACTGTAATGCTGCTCGTTCTGCTACTGTAATGCTGCTCGTTCTGCTACTGTAATGCTGCTCGTTCTGCTACTGTAATGCTGCTCGTTCTGCTACTGTTACAGTTGTTCTTCCTACTTCTGTTGTTTTTGTTATTGCAGTATGCAAGTCACTGGCACTGACCTGTAGTTTAATGTCTTCAGATTGCCTCCATTGTATGTACATTGACACAACACTGGCTGTTTTCCAACTTTCTATCCGTTCTGTTTCCAACGCCTTGTTATGTTGTCATAGTAAGCGACCAGCATAATACTTCTGGCCCTTCTCTTAGCATCCATGGCGAGATTATTGACTAAGTCACAATAACGTGGTTAAAGTATGTTGACCAGACCACGCACTAGAAGGTGAAGGGACGACGACGTTTCGGTCCGTCCTGGACCATTCTCAAGTCGATTCAAGTCGAGATTATCTCTGATCCCACATGCTTAGTCGAATGGGGGCTACAGGCGGTGCCTTTCTATCTTCATCTCGGGTTATCTTTGAGGCCTCCATTTTCGGTGTGAGAGACACTGTCTCACTTAGATGAGGCATTTTCCTTTGCTCTGTTGTGGAAACCTACTGGAGTGTTTTCGCCGAGTAACTCGCACTTTCTCTGTAATTGTGTTCAATTGTGTAAAAATTGTGTCCTATTTTCAGTGTCGTCACATGTTCCTTAACAGTGTTTTTTTTTTTTCCTCCTGATATGATTGCTGTACAGTTTGGGTTGAGGCAAGATAAACAAAATAATAATATTTTACTACTATCCACTGCTTCAAATTTGAACAGATCGCAAGTAAAATTTGTAAGGCATAAACGCCCTCTAGTAAATTCATTTTCCGTGACCGACCACAAGCACAACCCGTCCTCAAGCCTTGTTCACTCCCTCGTCCATGCCTCGGTCGTCCCCAGAGGAGTGGATGTCGATAGTGTTTTTTTGGACAGTGTGTAAAAAATCTGTTTTTGTTCTCAAATATATATATATGTTAATATATACATATATTAATATTATGTTAATATTATATATTATGGTTTTCTAACCAACTCTAGATTAGATCAGACGTTCGTGTTATGTTGTTAATTATATGTATTTAGAATGTGTGAGGATAACGTTTGTGACATATGTTGCAAGCTGTACAAGCTGCTGCTGCTGACAAGTCTAACCTTGGGCAATGCTCGTCCAAGCTACGACCGACCCCCAAACTTTAACGTACTGTGTACCTAAAAAGAACATTTTATAGAAAACTTATTTTAATTTATAATATAATTTGTATATAGTTACGTCTAAAATAGGTTAGGTTAGGTTAGGTTAGGTTAGCTTTGTTGTTTTGATTCTGTTGGCAGCTGATCAGCCATATGCTGTCTTCGTAAGATCTTAATGTTCGAATTTGTTTTTTTCAGCAGGCAAAAAGACAATAATACCGTTCACAAGAAGTCATATACAAAATATTACATATAAACACACATTGTACATAAAGTAGATACATATAGTATGTACATATTAGTTACATTGACTTAGGGAGTATTTTTCAATACAGGCTGGAAGTAAATGAAGCATATTTTGAGCCATAGCTTCGAACATAAGTCGAATCTTGATTTTTTTCGATTTTAATACGTCAGTATTTGACATATGGCTTATGAACCTGTCGACATTTTTCATTTGTGTGAAGTATTTAGAGGGTTGCA
This sequence comes from Procambarus clarkii, assembly GCF_040958095.1. Classification (NCBI taxonomy): domain Eukaryota; kingdom Metazoa; phylum Arthropoda; class Malacostraca; order Decapoda; family Cambaridae; genus Procambarus; species Procambarus clarkii. The sequence goes on from NC_091193.1 coordinate 12,224,469, forward strand.
ACTCAAACTGCTCAAGGAAAAATAAATGACTTCGAAAGTAATAATCGATCACGTCCTCTGTTTGAATTGCATCATTCTAAATGTTTTACCCACTTTCTGTCAATGCCAATAATTGCCAACAGACCCCTAACCACCTAATCTAAGTTATGGCTAACTTTAAAAGAAAATCAGGTACATCATAAAATTAATTTTCACGTAAAAAAATACTCTTTTTGAATTCAGACAACACTTTAAATTGACGAATGAGCCTTTGAAGTCAACCGCCACTTGCATGAGCACAACCTTAGGATAGGTTGTGAGTCATGTGTAAAGTAGTCTATATATAAATTTGGGAATGTGTGTAGAGTTTGTGTAAATGGGTATGTGTATGTATGATGTGCATGAGTGTGCGAGCGTTTATGAATGTATTCACCTATAGTTGTATTCACCTAGTTGTGCTTTCGGGGGGGGGGGGAGGTGGAGGTCTGCTCTTTGATCCCGCCTCTCAACTGGCAGTCTGAGACTGAGACTACAGGACGACCTGTACAAACTGGAGGAATGGTCTAGGAAATGGGTACTAAAGTTCAACTCAGGAAAGTGTAAAGGAATGAAATTAGGCAAAGGGAACAGGAGGCTGAACACAAGGTACCATCAGGGAGGTGAAATCCTGCAAAAGCCAAATATGGAGAAAGATCTGGGGGTTGATATCACACCGAACCTGTCCCCAGAAACCCACATCAAACGGATATCATCAGCGACATATGCTAGATTGGCCAACATAAGAACCGCTTTTAGAAACTTGTGTGGGGAATCGTTCAAGGCCTTGTATACCACTTATATCAGACCAATCCTGGAGTATGTAGCTCCAGCCTGCAGTTAAACATAAGTCAAAGTTAGAGAAGATTCAGAGGTATGCCATCAGGCTAGTCCCAGAACTGAGATGTATGAGCTACGAAGAACGGCTACGGGAGCTAAACCTCACGTCCCTGGAAAACAGAAGTGTAAGGGGAGACATGATCATTACCTACAAAATTCTCTGGGGAATTGACAGGGTTATCTTGAGGTTATCTTGAGATGATTTCGAGGCTTAGTGTCTCCGCGGCCCGGTCCTCGACCAGGCCTTCACCCCCAGGAAGCAGCCCGTGACAGCTGACTAACTCCCAGGTACCTATTTACTGCTAGGTAACAGGAGCATTAGGGTGAAAGAAACTCTGCCCATTGTTTCTCGCCGGCGCCCAGGATCGATCCCGGGACCACAGGATCACGCGTCCAGTGTTCTGTCCGCTCAGCCACCGGCTGAGACAAAGCTGTGAACAAAGACAAACTATTTAGCATAGGTGGAACACGAACAAGGGTGACACAGGTGGAAACTTAGTACCCAAATGAGCCTCAGAGACATTAGAAATAAATTTTTCAGTGTCAGAATAGTTAGTAAATGAAATACACTAGGAAGTGAAGTAGTGGAGGCTGACTCCATACACAGTTTCAAGTGTATATATGATAGAGCTCGAGAAGCTCAGGAATCTGTACACCAGTAGATTGTCGGTTGAGAAGAGAGACCAAAGAGCCTAAGCTCAACCCCCGCAAGCTCAAATAGGGAAGTACACACACACACACACACACACACACACACACACACACACACACACACACACACACACACACACACACACACACACACACACACACATGGGTGGACAGCACAGTGGAAACGTAGTCCTATGGTCCGGGGCTCGATCTCCGGAGCCGGCGGAAACAAATGGTCAGAGTTTTTTTCATCCTGATCCGCCTGTTACCTAGCAGCAAATAGGTACCTAAGAGTTAGACAGCTGTGACGGGCGGGCTGCTTCCTCTGTGTGTGTGTGTATGTGTTTGTGTGTGTGTGTGTGTGTGTGTGTGTGTGTGTGTGTGTGTGTGTGTGTGTGTGTGTGTGTGTGTGTGTGTGTGTGTGTGTGTGTGTGTGTGTGTGTGTGTGGGTGTGCGTGTGTGAGTAATGTGCATGAGTGCTCGTGCAAGCGTATGTGTGTGTGTGTATTGGTGTGTTTAGTGTGTGTGTGTATGGTCTTGTGAATTATGGGTTTGTATTATTTTAATAAATAACAATAAACTTGATAAACTCCCTAATATTAAAAAAAAAGTGTTATCCATAACTACTATCGTTCAAACAAGTCATTGTTCATAATTGCCCTTAACGTAGCGAATATAATAAGTGTTTGTCGGATGTTCTTATAAGACCTTCATTATCACTGATCATTATCGCTGAACGCTAACCATCAGCCACACACACACACACACACACACACACACACACACACACACACACACACACACACACACACACACACACAGAAGGTGGCAGGTAACGGTTCACTGCCACACCTGTGATGCTTCTCTCTCTGACCTGTTTTCTCCTCTTGCTATTCCTTCTCTTCCTTTTCCTTCAACTATTATTTTTCTGAATTTTTCCCATTTAAAATATTGATTCTTCCTAATTGTTCAGAACCTTTAAAGTCTACCCTCGCATATTTGTTTTTAATTATAATGGATTGTTTATTAATTAATACTTTTATCTTTAAGTTTCCTTAAAATATTTCATATTTTTCTTTCCTCTTCTTTTATATAAAAGTGAACAAAATGTTGCGGTGATCTGAACCAGTCTTAAGAGTGATAGCTGTTTAGGATTTCTAAGTTATATAAATATTAGAACACAAAAATAAGCTGCAAAATGCTATAAGTGCCAAATACGTGTCGGCTCCTGTTTATGTCCACCTAAACTCATTCATTTACATGTGTAACCTACGCTTGAAACCAAACAGCGATTCCACATCTATAATGTTACCTTGCAGTTTGTTCCACAGATCATAAACACTATTTGCAAGCTTGTATTTGCCGAAGTCTCATTTAAATTTAAACTTATCCAACTAAGGGTCCTTTATTTCGGGTATTTTGAGTATTTATATGTAAAATATTAAACCTAGATTTGCTTTAATCCGTCCGTCTGTCCATCTGTTCCCTGCCTCAGTTATTCTGTCCCTGCCTCCAACCGTCTATTTCTTCCTCCGTTCGCCTGCCCCACCCTCTAACCACTCTTACTACCTCACCGATAGCCTTAATCATCATTCCAACACCCTGTAGCGCCACTCCAATACCTTTAAGCTCTCCTCCAATGCCCTTTACCACAACTGAAGTGCCCTTCACCACCAGTCAAACAAACGTCACCAACACTCCTCGTGACCAATATACAATTCACCAACACTGCCACAACACCACTCTCCAACACTCCACAACTACACTACTTCACCCTCCACCATCACTACATTCCAAACAGCCGCCAGCCACCACTACAACAAACCTGATCGCCAATCACCAATGCACCCTTAAACACCGCTACTACGCACTTCAACCCCCCCCCCCCTCCATTACCCACCACCACTGCATCCCTAACCCCCACTTCTACACCCTTAACCCTCACTATTACACCCTTTGCCAACACTACCTTCACCACTGATGCCTTCCAAAAAAAAAAAGGTCACCTGATCCTCCAAGTCAGTGAGGGAGAAAAGCTGGTGATTTCAATGCTGTCTGCGTAGTGATCTTAATACCCAGGTAGGTCCCGTGCCACAATTACACCGCCTTAATGGCATGTGCTCCTATCACCAAACTTATCTGCATTAAAAGGCGACGTTACCTTTACCAAAACTCATGTATTATTAATCCAGATTGACGGTTTGACCAAGCCTCAACCCGCGTTTGGTGCTAGCATGAAGGTCACCGACGGTGCTGGGGGGAGGCATACGGGTGGATGTGGAGCAGCGGGCAGTAGTGTGGGGTCCGCCTTTGCTGGTGCCGGCATACGACCCCCTCGGAGCCAAGTTATAAGCTACTAGAGTTCCCCCAGTGATAAGTGCGCATCGCGTCCATAGACCAAAACAGCTAAAATTCTCAGTTTTCTTCTATAAGTCCTCCGCATGAGTTATGGAATATAACATATTATTCAACTGCAATGAGGTGAGACGGTAAAGCTGCTCTGTAAAGCACTGCTCCCCCGTCATCAGTGGACGGGGTGTACGAGGTCAACAATAGACGATCTGATAACCCCCGCCGCCGACCACCAGCTGAAGGAACAAATGACGATAACCAAATCTGGACTAGATGGCCTCAGAGACGGGGCCCCGCTGAGACAGTTTTGTTAGTAATTATAAGCTACCGTCTACGAGGAGCCCAATCATCTTGCCTTGAATATAAGATGTGTATATATATATATATATATATATATATATATATATATATATATATATATATATATATATATATATATATATATATATGTCGTACCTAGTAGCCAGAACGTACTTCTCAGCCTACTATACAAGGCCCAATTTGCCTAATAAGCCAAGTTTTCATGAATTAATTGGTTTTCGACTACCTAACCTACCTAACCTAACCTAACCTAACTTTTTCGGCTACCTAACCTAACCTAACATATAAAGATAGGTTAGGTTAGGTTAGGTAGGGTTGGTTAGGTTCGGTCATATATCTACGTTAATTTTAACTCCAATAAAAAAAAATTGACCTCATACATAATAAAATGGGTAGCTTTATCATTTCATAAGAAAAAATTAGAGAAAATATATTAATTCAGGAAAACTTGGCTTATTAGGCAAATCGGGCCTTGCATAGTAGGCCGAGAAGTGCATTCTGGCTACTAGGTACGACATATATATATATATATATATATATATATATATATATATATATATATATATATATATATATATATATATATATATGAATGGGTTAGATCAAGGATATATATATATATATATATATATATATATATATATATATATATATATATATATATATATATATATATTTCATTTGGTGTTGAAATTTCATTTGCGTTTCATTTGGTGTTGAGAGAGTTCTTCAAAATCAAAGCTTACTCGCGTGCAGAATATTTTCTTCTTCGAGGATAAGTGTCCCTATAAACACAACGAGATATGGTGGTGCCCAGGTGGACTCAATGTTAGAGTCAGCTCGGTGCCCGAGCCGACGCAAGTATGATAATAAATAATGTTAATAAAGGGAACATACATTTCTGAGTGGCATCCCAAGGAATGTCAACATAGCACACAATCCAGCCTATCAGCGACTGTTTTCCAAGTTATCAACATTTGTTATGGCTAAAACGAAGGTAAACTACGATGAAAATAAATGATTTTTGTTTCATTTCGGCGAAACCAGTTCATAATGTTGTACGATACAGGGAGGAAAAATAATTATTTTGATTTTTTTAAAAGGACGACCCTTAAAAGCCTGAAGCTGGTCCCTTAAAAGAGGGACCAGCTTCAGACCAGCTTCATGAGGGCAACATGGAAGTCAGTGATATTTTAGTGAAAAAAATTTGCCGAACCTGACCCATACGTTTTAGGCATCTACCCTTCAGCTCTCACCGTGCTGAAGTTCGAGCTGCTTCAGACAGACAAGCAAACAGACAAACATTATATTTTAGATAGATTTTGTTTTTCTTTTCTGCCATTGTAGAGTTAGAGATAGATTTTAGAAACATTGAATTTTTTTCTTCGCTATTATAAACATTTAGTAGTAGTCCTGCTGAATAAACTCGCGGGTTTTGCGAGAACGAATCTGCCGTTCAAAATATCTTCAATGTATATTTTAATTACATTTCTCGGAAGAATTATAATAATTACTAAGGAGGTAAATTATTCAATGCATTATTTGGGAATATTCTCCGCCCGTCATAGTGAAGGATAAGTAATTCAGAAAGCTTACTTCCAGACACTTTCAAAGAATCATTTATTACCCCTTTGTGAGAGAGATAGCACAGCTCGCTGAGGGCACGCCTTGCTCCCAGAATGACAAGCAATCTCATCTAGATCATACTTCCTCTTGTTACTTGCCACAAGCAGCACTTGACCTGAATAACCCTGCCATGTTGGATGAACATGAATGATTTTTATATTTATTTACGCCAGTGAGAATGATTAACACCCAATCAACGCTTGGCTCACTAATACACTAGGCTACACCCAATCAACGCTTGGTTCACTAATGAATCTACACAGAATCAACGCTTGGTTCACTAATGCACTTGGCCACACCCAGTCAACGGGGGGTTTCCTACCCGGTACCCCCCCCCCCCAACCAACCAACCAACCCGGGCACTCCTTGCCACCTCAGACACCACCACCATCCCAGACATTGGTTGCCACCTTTGAACTACCCTTCCTTGCTCTCCCACCATTCCAGACATTGGTTGCCATCCATGACACCCACAACCAAGCCCTGGAAACTACTAAACACATCACAACCGGGAATTTATATATATATTTTTTTTTTGTCTAGACATCAAGGCAATATAATCAAGAAATTCAAGTAGCCAAAACTTATAATATATATGTATATATGTGATATGTGTATATATATATATATATATATATATATATATATATATATATATATATATATATATATATATATATATATATATATATATATATATATACATATATATATATATATATATACATATACATATACATATATACATATATATATATATATATATATATATATATATATATATATATATATATATATATATATTAAAATTAAATTACACAAAAAGGGTTACAACATTGGTTACATGCAGGGAACAAGGCTATTTGTCACAAGTTATAGAGCTCCTCCAGCTCCTCAGATGGCGGGCAGGAACCATGGATGCAGTGAGCATTTCCTCTCTGGATCGCCACACTAAGGCGCTGGAAGAGAAAGCTGGCGGCTCTAGGGTCTCTAGTTGTTTCAGTTAGCTTGGAACCCAGCTCCTTCATAAAACTATCAGCACTTTTATCCCAGGCACCAAGTGTCTCTGAGGCAATGGGGACAAAATTGTAGTGGTGATCAAGGTCTCTGTATTTCCGTGACTTGGCTGCTTCCCGGTGATTGGCAGCACCTCCTGCCTGTGCAGCACTGAAGGCAACATAGGTGTTGGCTAAAGTTGAAACGCAAGTGTAGTCCCACACCAACTGTCTACCATTCTTCCAGGGGTTCACCTTGATCCCGTCTGGGCGACCGACAGGCTCATCAAAGTTGCGGGGCATTAGGTAACGGGGCTCTCTCTCTGCTGGACAACCGGCCGAGGTAAGGCTTCTCTTCATAAACAATACAATATACATAATATATATATACATATATATTAGCAGGACTTGGATGTTTCACGTTAATTTCTTCGCTTCTCCCAGTGTCGGGATGGCCCATGTGGCGGAGCAGAGTTCCTTGACTCATCCGAAGAAACTCAGAGAACAGTGGGTGAAGAAAATCAGTAGAAACCATGAGGAGGATTTGAACCTGCACACTGGATACTCCCAAACACATGCCCTAAACCACTAGGCCGTTACAACTAAATGTTGTAGCGTATCGTGGCCTAGTATGTTTAACGCGTGTGATTAGGAGTAGTACCCAGTTGTACCCAATTAGGACAGAGTTTAAGGAGGGATCCGGATGTGAGTAATCGATGGACACAGTGGAAGGTAAGGTAATTGTTAGAAAGCGCTTAGCTAGTACGACAATATAGCTTTTGGAAGGAATGTTAGGACATGTAGATAGGATAGGGAGACGGAGGGAAGGAACAGGTTCAATCATTTGAACCATCGGTTGTGTACGACAGAGGAAGGGGAAGAGAGAGAGGTTGAAGAGACTGACACAGAGATGTAGATGGGTACAATTAAGTACGAAGTTTTAACAAATGGGTTCTGGTTGAGGTATCGACACAAGACGAGGGGTGGTGTTCAGGAAACGCTTTATGAAGTTAGCCTTGTAGAATAGCCAAATGAGCATTTGGCCATTCCTTATAAAAAAATGGCCAAATGCTCGTTAATTCAGCCGCCAAATCCAGCCATTTTACAATTGAAACGCCCTGCACGTTACTAACAACTAAAGACGTTCGAAAATTTATCGAACAGTCCTCATCTCACGTCCTCGGTTCGAATCATCCCTCTCTACATGTACAAATAATAGCCAACAAATCCTAACCACCTAACCCAATCTAATATAGGTCTAACCATACATCAAATTCAAACATACAATGAAGATAATTTATATAAGAAAACAACGACTTTGAATTCACCGTAAATTAAATTCGATCGCCACGTCTTTGGGCCCAGCGACTACGTGGACGAGCGGAGCCTGAGGACGGGTCGTAGCCTCGACGGATGGATACAGAGCGAATATGGGTTGAAGGATGTACTAACAGTAAATGGTAGGAGTGTAGTGGGGGAGGTTGCGGTTGAGAGACGGACCCGTGAGAGGAGATTACGAGAAGGCGTTGAGAAGGTTTAGTACTGGTGTCCCTTGTTGGTGTAAGACTGGAGAAAGGCCGGGTGTTTTTTGTGCTGTTGGGGGGATGGGGGGAGGGTGGGATGAGGTTAGTTCCCCCCCCCCCTCCACCACCCCCTCTCGCATGAAACCGATGGTGGTAGAGTACTGAGTGGGGTTAAAGGTCAAGGGATAAACCCCCGAAGAGAAACGTGGTACGAACATGGGTTAGGGAATGAGTTGAACCCGAAGGAGGTTAGTTATCGTGTGGTTGATGGGAGTTGAGTGATAGACCTGGATGAAGTGAAGGTGGGGTAGGAAGGTTTCATCGGCTGGACCCAACAAAAAGGAGAAATGGGTTCGAGAGCGATTGGGTACTGCTTATGTTGAATTAGGGTACGAGGGATGTATAAGGAAATTTAGTGGAGGATTGAACCAGAAATATGTTGACTACTTTGTATTTAGGACTGATAGTCTTGGAGGGGGTCGTGTATTAACGAGTGATCTTGGAGGGGGTCGTGTATGCGACACGAGTGATCTTGGAGGGGGTCATATATGTGGGACGAGTGATTTTGGAAGGAGTCATATATATGGGGACGAGTGATCTTGGAGGGGGCCGTGTATGGGGGGACGAGTGATCTTGAAGGGGGTCGTGTATGGGGGGACGAGTGGTCTTAGAGGGAGTCGAGTGGATGCCAGAGATTGTTCCTTGTGTGACTTCCTCCATACTAATGCCACCCCAAGCTGACCACTCAGCGCTGGCTGGGCCAGAAGGAAACAGGCTTCTGCTGTTATCAGCTCCTGCTGATGAGGATGACTATGTTGTTGATGCTCATCATTATTGCTTTGGTGTTTATACTCATCATCATTGCTGTCTTGGCGAGGATCATCATCATTGCTATGTTGATGATGGTCACTACAGCTATGTTGCTGAAGATTATATATATATATATATATATATATATATATATATATATATATATATATATATATATATATATATATATAAGACAAATGAAATAAATCTTCTGCAAGTTGACTTGGTATGTCTCTCGGCCGCAGGGACTATCTAAGTGACACTTACTGGCCGTCTCCACTTGGATACGAAATGTGTGTCTGGTCCTTGGAGATATTCCAAGCTTGCCTTGTAAGAATTCAGACCATCCGCACGCCCCAGTCCATTTCTCTCTCGCATTTTTGTAACTAACCGTACACTTTACTGAACCGGCCGAGACCAGTGAATCAGATTTGGTAACTGTAGTCAAATAGGCGTTCCTCGAGTACTTAAGATTCCGTAGAAAGGACTTCCATGAGAGAGAGGGGTTCGGTCGGTACTGGTTCAGATAGGAGAGAGATAATGTTCTTCAAATATGCACGCGGTTATATTAAAGCTCCCAGGTTCCTTCAGGTACTTTAATATACACATAAACGAAGACAAAAACTGCCTTACAGATAAATTAGTCAGCCTAAAATCTCAACATTTCATTCAGCTAATCAATTCCCCTTTCCTCCCTCAATTAATCAACAGAACCTTACATCCTTCCCATCAGCAAATATGTAAAAAAAAACAATCAGTCAGCGACCCAGTGATTACCTGAACACACTAAAAAGTTGAAGTCCGTTGCCTCCCCTAACCCCGACTAGGATAGGAGTCATGATGAAAAGGTTTGGACCAAAAATTGCAGATTCAAGGTGTCTAGATAGCCGGCAGGGACTAGGCATTAGATTCAATCATAGTGTAGAAGAGAGGCAAAAGACTGGCAGATGGCGGATGTAGGAGCTGTGTTTGGGTGCGGGTAGTGGATGGTTGTGGTGGGTTGGCGGAGTTGTGGTGGGTTGGTGGGGTTGTGGTGGGTTGGTGGGGTTGTGGTGGGGTTGTGGTGGGTTGGTGGGGTTTGTGGTGGGTTGGTGGAGTTGTGGTGGGTTGGTGGGGTTGTGACGAGTTGGTGGAGTTGTGGTGCGTGTGCGTGTGCGTGTGTGTATATATGTATCTTTGTGCTCACCTAGTTGACCTTGTAGGGTCGAGCATATGCTCCTCAGCCCCGCCTTTCGTCCATAATTAGTTCATTGCCGTCAGTGTTTTGCTTGTTTTTCTTACATTTGCATTTGAAACTCTGTATCGAATTGGCTTCTATAACTTCCTCATCTAGTCAGTTCTATTTATTTACAACTCTTGCACTGAAAAAGTTCTTTCTGGCATCCCTGGGACTCATTTGTGTTTCCAGTTTCTAATTATATCCTCTCGTGCCGAAATGGCTTGGCGCTTACCCCTAAAAATTCATTAATTCTTCTGTTCAATAATTTGAGCATTGTTTTTACATCTGTTTTGCCAATCTTAGTATCTTGTAAGTCGTTAGCATGTCCACCCTATTCCTTCCTTCCTCCAGTGTAGTGAGATCCGGTTCCCTGAATTCTTCCTTTATAGCTCATTCACCTTAGCCAAAGAACAAACTATGATGTATATTTGATAATTTTTTCTAGTTTTGTTTTGTGTCTCATTAGGTCCGAGTTCCATGCTGGGGCAGCAGTCTTATTAACAGGTCTCACAAAGGATGTATATAGCTTTCTGAAGGGATCTTTGTCGGAGTCTCTGAAGGATAACCGGACGTTTGCCAGTATGGCATATGCTGCCCTTGTTATTCTGCTGATGAGTGCCTCTGGTGTTGGGACTCGAGTTATGTCCAGTCCTAAGTCTTTCTCTTTTTCAGAAGATTGATACTGCCTTCCATTCATCCTGTACTGTATTTAAGGTCGTTCTAACTCCTATCCTCATAGCCTAGTATTTTCTGGCTTAAAGTCTAGTGGCCATGTCACAGACCATTTCTGGACTTTGTCTAGTTCCTCTTGTAATGTACTGCAATCCTCCTCAATTCTGATTTATCTCATTAACTTAGCATCGTCAGCAAACATGGATAAGAATGAGCTTGCTTCCTTCTTTAGATCGTTTACATGCATTAGGAACATTATGAATCACATTACCGACTCATGAAATACTCCATTCGTCACCTCTTTGTACTCTGATAATTCTTCTCTTACTATGACTCAGTCTTTTTCCTGAAAGTTATTCCTTCACCCACTTTAATACTTTGCCAGATACACTAGCCTATTTTTTCGAGTTTTGATAAGGGTCGCTTTGGAGGAGCAATGTCCAAAGCTCTCCGACAATCTAGGAAAATGCAGTATGCCCAGCCCTGTCTTACCTGTTTGATTGTTCTAATCTAGTTATAGACCTCTAATAAATTGGTCAAGCAAGATTTTTCTTTGCTGAATCCATGCTGAATCTTGGATACAAAATTTGTATGTTCTAAATGATCGACGAGCCTACTTTTAATAAATATCTCTGTGCTAATGGGAATACTTGTTAGCGATACCAGTTTATAGTTGTTTGTGTGTGCGTGTGTGTGTGTATCTGTGTGTGTGTGTGTGTGTGTGTGTGTGTGTGTGTGTGTGTGTGTGTGTGTGTGTGTGTGTGTGTGTGTGTGTGTGTGTGTGTGTGTGTGTGTGTGTGTGTGTCTCCACATGAAGCCACGCCCCTCTGGATATGAAAGATATATAGACAGAGAAAGAACGATATTTCAAGACTAATCTCTTTATACTTCATCTGTCGCTTGTTGATAAACACATTAATTTATCTTGATTGAAAACATCACGCAACGTGTAATTATATATATTTCAAGATTATTCTTAATTAAAAATTATCCACTCTGATGTTTCCTTAGGTTATATGGAGTTAAGAATAAAATTTTCAATCTTTTTTTTGCACGAAATTCTTTTGTAGTATGTGAAGTGTTTCCTGTCGAAGTCAGTCTGGGAAGTTACAGTCACGTTTGTAACATAAATATTGTCAGAGGTGAAAGTACTTTCTTTAATCCATATTACCTGGCATCACATACCTCAAGCCTATTGTCTCATACCTGACCCTGTCACGCCTCCTCATACCTGTATATGTCTCTCCTCCTCATACCTGTATATGTCTCTCCTCCTCATGCCTGTACATGCCTCACCTCCTCATACCTGTACATGCCTCACCTCCTCATACCTGTACATGTCTCTCCTCCTCATACCTGTACATGCCTCACCTCCTCATACCTGTACATGTCTCTCCTCCTTATACCTGTACATGCCTCTCCTCCTCATACCTGTACATGCCTCACCTCCTCATACCTGTACATGCCTCTCCTCCTCATACCAGTACATGCCTCACCTCCTCATACCTGTACATGCCTCGCCTCCTCTTCAAATATGTACATGTCTTGTCATTTTATTGCTGTCAGTCTACACACCAACTGTTTAATCCACATTCCACCTGTTCAATTCACCTGCCTCCTGCTCACTCCACTTTCTTCTTCCTTCCTCCACATACCTCCTGTTGAGTCCTTACACCACCTACAAACTTCTCACCATGAGTCCCGTCCATTCAACACCTGAACACTCTACATACACGAACCACACCTCATTCTTCAGCCCTCACATTCCTTCACAGCTCTCCCCCCCCCCCCGACACACACACACACTAATCTTTAATGAGCCACTTACAAAGAGGAATCGCCCAGCTGCTGGAAGAAGAGAAATATTGTGCCAATCTACATGAAAGGAGATAGAGAAGAGGCACTTAACTACAGACCAGTATCGCTCACGAGCATCTCTTGCAAAGTACCTGAGAGAATTATAAGGTTAAGACTAGTTGCACACCTAGAAAGAATTGGGTTAGGAAGCAAACGTCAATCTGGCTTCAGAGAAGAGAAATCATGCCTGACGAACTATCTGGAGTTTTATATGATAAGGTAACGAAAATGAGGCAAGAGAGAGAGAAGGCAAATTGCGTATTTCTGTACTGCCAAAAAGCCTTTGATACAGTTCCACGCAGGAGGTTACTAATCAAACTCGAAAGGCAAATGGGAGAAAGAGGAAACGCACTAACATGGGTAAGATAGGTAACAGATAGAAGTCAACAGTTAGGAGTGAGAGGGTGATAGTGAGGGCGAGAAGTCGGACTGGCGTATGGTAACAAGCGGGGTGCCTCGAAGATCAGTGCTGAGAACCATACTATTCCTCATTTACGTCAATCACTTGACTGCAGGAATTGAGACAGGGTGGAAAAAGAGGAAATTTTTGCAATGAATACCAACAGGAGGCACGGCTGGAAGCTTGAGGCTTAGATGTGTTATAAAGTCATAAAGATGTCATAAAGTCATAAAGATGTCGTATGTCGTGTCATAAAGATGTTAGAAAGCTTTCTTTTAACGTAAGGTTAGTAAATAAATGGAATGATCTAAAGGATCAGGTTGTAGAGGCAAACTCCATTCACAACTTTAAAAGCAGGTATTATAGGAAAACAGGTTAGCATTCAATGCTTTAGGTAACCGGCGGCTAGAGAACGGGGTTTCAAGAGTCAGAGTTCGATCCTTCACGCCCAAACTGGTGAGTATACATATACATACACACAACACACACTCTACACGCACATAACACACACACTACACGCACATAACACACACACACACACACACACACACACACACACACAGTAGGGGCCTCGTAGCCTGGTGGATAGCGCGCAGGACTCGTAATTCTGTGGCGCGGGTTCGATTCCCGCACGAGGCAGCAACAAATGGGCAAAGTTTCTTTCACCCTAAGTGCCCCTGTTACCTAGCAGTAAATAGGTACCTGGGAGTTAGTCAGCTGTCACGGGCTGCTTCCTGGGGTGTGTGTGTGTGTGGTGTGGGAAAAAAAACAAAAAAAAAACAAAAACAAAAAAAAAGTAGTTAGTAAACAGTTGATTGACAGTTGAGAGGCGGGCCGAAAGAGCAAAGCTCAACCCCCGCAAAAACACAACTAGTAAACACAACTAGTAAACACACACACACACACACACACACACACACACACACACACACACACACACACACACACACACACACACACACACACACACACACACACACACAACACATACACCTTATCAATGTGAATGTCAACAAAGTTAATCACTTCTAATTTAACAGGTACAACAAGGTTAGTAGGCAGGGCATAAAGAGCTAGACTTCACTTCTCCCTCTGATAGGTAACCTCGGTTTGATAAGCACCAAATCCCCCTCTTCCCCACCCCTACCCAACTTGTACCCCCATATATACACCCCACATCGTTCCCACCTTCTCATACCCCAGACCACTGCATCCCCTCCTCCATATATACTCTTTCCACCGTTCTACATCCCAACCTTATCCCCACACACCCGTCCGCGAACGCCTGTCCCGACCCCCCACCCGGCCACCTGTTCCAAGATAGAGGTGATCCACACAGCGGCAGGAAAGCGCGCGTACTCTCACGTCGGCACTCCGTCAGGCACTATCACCACCCCGGCAGTAATTGCGTCTACAGGAAAATCATTCCTTTGCTCCGCCCAGGCGGGATATTCTACATTGAAGGGAGGTGCATGTCTCCAACCCACTTAATATCTGTCTCCTATACCTTCCTTAATACCCACTCACGTCACCCCCGCCACCCCACCTTATTGACTCTTCCAATAACCACTCTCGAACACCCCTTTCTTCTCCATTATTTTTCACGTCATCCGCGTCATCCACTCATCGCCTGTTGCTCCTCCAAGACGCTATACCTCTTATGGCGTCAAAAGTTCCTGTGTGAGAGACCTGCATCTATCTCTGCTTCTTGCGTCGGAGCCTAGAACTCAAAACGACAATAAGAACCGAGTTTCACTTGAATTCATTTATGCAGGCGATGAGTCACAATAACGTGGCTAAATTATGTTGACCAGACTACACACTAGAAGGTGAAGGGACGAAGACGTTTCGGTCCATCCTGGACCATTCTCAAGACGAAACGTCGTCGTCCCTTCACCGTCTAGTGTGTGGTCTGGTCAACAATTAATTTATTATGCAGGCCATACCCATCCTGTGAGTGGTAGTGGGCTCAATACCCATCCTGTGATTGGTAGTGGGGCCAATACCCATCCAGTGAGTGGCAGTTGGCCCAATGGCCATATTGTGAGTGGTAGTGTGCCCATTACCCATCCTGTGAGTGATAATGAGCCCAAAACTCATCCTGTGAGTGGTAGTGGAGTCAATGCCCATCCTGTGAGTGGTGGTAAAAGCCCCAGATTCATTCTGTTGAGTGCTGGTGGCGCCCCATACCCATCCTGTGAGTAGGAGTAGTGTCCCATACCCATCCTGTGAGGGCCAGTTGAGCCCCATATGTTTCTTGTGCGTGGTAGTGGGGCTCAAATCCATCCTGTGAGCCGTAGTGGGCCCAGCACACACACACAAACACACACACACACACACACACACACACACACACACACACACTGTGTGTGTGTGTGTGTGTATATATATGTATATATATATATATATATATATATATATATATATATATATATATATATATATATATATATCTATATATATATATATATCTATATATATATATATATATATATATATATATATATATATATATATATATATATATATATGTCGTACCTAGTAGCCAGAACTCACTTCTATGCCTACTATGCAAGGCCCAATTTGCCTAATAAGCCAAGTTTTCATGAATTAATTGTTTTTCGACTACCTAACCTACCTAACCTAACCTAACCTAACTTTTTCGGCTACCTAACCTAACCTAACCTATAAAGATGGGTTAGGTTAGGTTAGGTAGGGTTGGTTAGGTTCGGTCATATATCTACGTTAATTTTAACTCTAATAAAAAAAAATTACCTCATACATAATGAAATGGGTAGCTTTATCATTTCATAAGAAAAAAATTAGAGAAAATATATTACTTCAGGAAAACTTGGCTTATTAGGCAAATCGGACCTTGCATAGTAGGCTGAGAAGTGCGTTCTGGCTACTAGGTACGACATATATATATATATATCAGAACACTCTTATTTTTAATGCACAGTACGTTAAAATTTATGAATGAGTCTTGAGGGCCGGCCGCCGCTTCAACTAGCCTGGCCTGAAGACAGGTTGGACTGGGAGTGGACTTTGTTCCGTGTGCCTATTCGTGTGGTCTTAATACGCCAGTGACGGATCAGATAGTGAAATGGAGAGGTGTGCAGTTAACGAATAGTTGCTCAAACCTATAATTTTCGACCTAAAAGACGAGAACAGTCCACAGCCTGCATGGGGTCAGGGTGGTGAAGAAGTAAGAGTCAGGGTGGAGATGAATTATGAGTCAGGGTGAAGGAAAAGATGAGTCAGGGTGGAGGAAAAGATGAGTCAGTGCTGAGAAGAACTAAGAGTTTGGGCGGATGTGAGGAGTCAGAATAGCGAAGACGTAAGAGTCAGAGTGGACAAAACGTCAAGAGAGAGTCAAAGTAGAAGAGTAAAAGAGAAAGCCAAAGGTCCGAAACACAACGCAAGGTAACATATACTTATCAAATATGAAGCCACCGAGGGAACCCGGGAGATGAAGACACCTGGGACCATCAACGACCGGTCGGCGTGGACTCGCCCAGCGATTCAGAGGATTTTGTATTGCAGAGTGTAGTGTCGGCATTCCTCGTGACTGGGGGATTAGCCTTCGAACCTCCCCCCGTGGAGTACAGTTAAGAAACCTGTGGATGACTGGAATGGCTGCCAACGAGCATATTTTTTTTCGGAGGAAGGGATGGGAGGGACAAACCCCGCAGCGGTTTCCAAGAATGTTTTAGACTGGTATATCGGTGGAAAGTATGTGCTGAGCATAGGGCCAACCGGTCTGTTGCTGTCGTTAATGGAGAGCCATTACTACAGGATGCCTTGAGCCAACTTTGAGTCAGTACAAGCTCTTCGAGGGAGCTTCACGTCCAGCACGGAGTCGTCGCGTTTGTGTTGAGCCGTCCATTGTAACACTGAGAAAAAGATCAACAATCAACTCATAGATAACTAAACAGGCAGCGAGTGCACCAGAGGTTGTACATGAGGACCTCTATCCGCCAACCAACCAGAAGAGGCTGTAAATGAGGACCTCTATTGCCAGCCATCCGAGGACATAAATGAGGACCTCAACTGCCAGCCACAAGAGGCTGCAAATGACAACCTTGCATAAGTACAGCGAAGTGTAATGAATGATTATTTCTGTCAATATTTAAGTAAGAGTTAGGTTTTCTGATTTAATACTTCGTATATACAACAGGTAAATATTGTCAAGTGGTGAGTCTTAATAACATCGTGAGACACATTACTGACGGTGGCCGCCATGTGATGGAGAACACGTCAGCACCGTGTCAACATTTTAGAATAAAGCCAAGATATAGTGAGCAACAGCGGCACTTTTTTTACGAGTCGTGTTGATTTATGCATTTTATTGGAAAAATGATCTTCCATATTTTCCGATAGGAGCGAAGCTTTGGATTGATCCCAAGTGCGTAATGACGCACGGAGAGTGGACTGACTTACTAAAATGTTTAATGTGTATGGGTGGAGGAAAAGGAGGTTGACGGGAAGTTGAGGGAGGATTGAGGGAGGGTTGAGGGGGTGGGGCGGGATCTTGAGTTAGAGGACACATTCAGGCTGTGTTAAAGATTTGATTCCCTTTTTTTTTAATATACAGAGGTGCGGACGGTATCACTGACACTCATAAACAGCCATACATAAGGAAACGAACGAATTGATAACGCAATCACATGCACGTTAAAGGCAGAAACAGTGATAAAATTAATAATAATAATAATAATAATAGACGGCACACATGTACACAGATACTCTCCCACACACATGCACCCTAGCACACAAATACTCCCACACATACCACAACAAGATTGTGAACCACGAGCAGCACTACACCAACCTTCCCTCGGGCTATGCTTGCCCCAGCGGCGGCTGATCCCAGAGACTCATTCATCACTTGTAGTGTGATGTGAACTCTAAATCACACTCACTGAAATGGCTCCTATTTTTATGTTTTTATAAAATCAGTTGTGAATCATTTGTTGTGCAATTTATCATTTACCAACCAGGTAAAGTGTAAAACAGCGGCTGAAATTCACTCACACACACACACACACACACACACACACACACACACACACACACACACACACACACACACACACACACACACACACACACACAGGGGTTGGGTTAGGCGGGATCCAAGAGTCAATGCTCGATCCTGCAGACACAACTAGGTGAGTACACACACACACACACACACACACACACACACACACACACACACACACACACACACACACACACACACACACACACACACACACACACACACACACACACACACACACACACACACACACACACACACACACACACACACACACACAGGGGCCTCGTAGCCTGGTGGACAGCGCGCAGGAATCGTAATTCTGTGGCGCGGGTTCGATTCCCGCACGAGGCAGAAACAAATGGGCAAAGTTTCTTTCACCCTGAATGCCCCTGTTACCTAGCAGTAAATAGGTACCTGGGAGTTAGTCAGCTGTCACGGGCTGCTTCCTGGTGTGTGTGGTGTGGAGAAAAAAAAAAAAAAAGTAGTTAGTAAACAGTTGATTGACAGTTGAGAGGCGGGCCGAAAGAGCAAACCTCAACCCCCGTAAAAACACAACTAGTAAACACACACACACACACACACACACACACACACACACACACACACACACACACACACACACACACACACACACACACACACACACACACACACACACACACACACATATACCTCCAGGCTCTTTGGATCACGTGCAGTATTATATAAAAACCCTCCAAGCCCGTACTGAGGACTGAAACCCAATCCCCGGAGCTAGAACATGACCCGGGTACCATCTGACTTGGACACGACGCAGCAGAGGGAAATGTGTCACCACTTTTCTGGAGGTAATTTGCGAACACGTGTTGCACAATCAATTATATTTTATCAAAACACTCTGAACTGACCTGCTCATGAGCCAACACACAGGCGCTGATGCAGACCGGTTGACCCACCACCACAAGAGGTGATGGTGGTAGTGGTGGTGGTTGACCCACCACCGCCACCACCAACACCACACTCCGGCTGTAACCGCAAGGCAACCACACACCTCTGAACTTCAGTAGTAGTTAGGGGAATGTCGAAAATTCTAGTTTGGCAGCATGATGTTGGTTTTGGAAACTTGCCTTATTAAGAATACTCGATAGCTCGGGCAATAGAGTTTCGGCCTCGCACGCGCGTGGGGTCCACGGTTCGAGTCTGCTAGTGCCCAGGTGAATGGAACCATACACCAAGTTTACTGTCACACGTGTGCTCCGTTATCATCGCCCACACTAAAGCTACATCAGCACCAAACACAAGTTGGAACGTTAAGCGGTGCCAAAAACCACCACTCACCAGTTCTACCACAACCATTAACAAGCTGCACCACTATCACCACACTCAAGGTTCACCGTCATCAAAACTCAGCTGCATTACCACCACACAACGGTTGCACCACCATTACCACACACACCAACTGCACAACCACCACCACTACTGCTATCTACACCACTACCACCACCACTACCAACTACACAACCCCCATCTCCACCATTACCACACACACCAACTGCACAACCACCATCACTACCATAACCCCCTTACCATCTACACAACCACCATCACCACTACCCTCTACACCACCACCACCACACACACACCACCAGATTCGACAAAGAATTCGAACATTAGAATAATTCAAGTATAACGGAGCAGATACAACAAGACAAGCAGGCAAGCCTCGTAAAGATCTATCACCTCCTCTCCCACATCATAGTCCCCTGCTAGGTGAGTCCACACCAGCAGCAGCACCTGGAAGAGACCCAACAACACACACACACAGGTGTGCCCAGCCACCTGCCCCACCTCTCTCTCGATACGTGTTTTTCTCCATTCATTGTGCCAGCCATCACAACCTGGATGTAACAAACAGTAAATTGTGCGTTATGTCTTAAACGTGAAATTTGTCAGCTGTGTATGCAGTAAATGCTATAGGACGAACTGGCTCATTATCCCGGTGCTGATATGGGGGAGAGAAAAAAAACACCTGGTGGGACTCTCTACTATAATAAATAATTTTATTTAGAATGCTAATTTCAACTTTTCAGTTTGATCAAAATCTGTGGCTTGGTGTTTCATATTCTGTAGGGGGGATGTCTCGTTGTTTATGATGACATTGCTTGAGATTGACACGAGATGAGAGGTCAAAGGTTATTAGACAAGGAAGGAGGTATAACACTTCCTACCACACAAGTAGACGCCCAGCCAGTCTACTCGATGGACGAGTTGATAAGCAGTTAAGTGTTCCTACCATGCAGTCTCCTCCTATAGATAGTTACTCCGGACTTTCTCCTCTTCTCACAGTCTCCCCCAGAAGACATTTTCCTCTTTAGACAGTCTCTCCCCAAAAGACAGTATTCTCTTTAGACAGACTCCACATCAGACACTCTCTCTTTTCAGACAGTCTTCCCAGCAACAGTCTAGTCTCCTCACAGTCTTTCAGGCATTCTCTCCTCTCGAGAAAGTGCTGGCCGAATACCTTCGCCTCTTCAGATAATCCCCTCCCCCCTCCCCCCTCCCCCCCCCCCGGCGTCAGACAGAGCCCGCAGAGCTGTACATCAGTACTCTAATAGGGACAGTGTACTGAGCGTCCCACAACAGCTCTGTGACCCGACTTTAATGACACATTTAAGTGACGTTGGTTTATGATTGGTCGTAGGTGAGTCAAGCAATCATTCATGCCCCACCCTCTCACCCAGCGACATCAATAGTCTATTACACCCTCGACCAGTGACGTCAATAGTCTATCATACCCTCGACAAGCGACATCAATAGTCTATCACACCCACGACCAGAAACATCAATAGTCTATCATATCCTCACCCAGCGACATCAATAGCCTATCACACCCTCGACCAGTGACGTCAATAGTCTATCATACCCTCGACCAGCGACATCAATAGTCTATCATACCCTCGACCAGCGACATCAATAGTCTATTACACCCACGATCAGAAACATCAATAGTCTATCACACCCTCGACCAAAGACATTAATATATGCTACGTTCAATTCGTCCCATGGTAATATATCCCACGTTAATGCATCCAAGGTTAATGTGTACTATGTTACTATATCACACGTTTCTGTTTCCAAAGTTAATGTGTTCATGTTAATGAATCCCATGTTAATGAATCCCACGTTAATGTATCGCACCTTAATATCCAACGTTAAAAAATGCCAGTATATCCCACTTTAATGAAGTCCACGTTAATATATTCAAAGTTAAATTATCCCACGTTAATTTATCTCACATTAAGGTATCTCCACGTTAATGTATCCCACCATAAGGTATTCTATTTTAGAGTATCGCATATAAAAGTCTCCCACGTTAATGTATCTCACAGCACCTTAATACTTTAAGATTTGTCGAATATATTCATGGGAGAAGCATTGTTATTTATTTAAATTTTATTTAAAATAATTATTATTATTGCTATTAGTACTAGTGTTATTATTAATATTATTATTTTTGTTTAATAGTCACTTTGAGGTTCATAAGATACAATAGCTTTCCGTTTTACAAACCAGCTGTTTGGAAACTGTTTTCTAAACAGTTTTTGCAGCTATGCCTGGATTCAATATTGATATTGAACACCAGTATACCAAGTGAAGGAATAGTTTGGTCGCCAGTCTGTTGCTCAAATACGCCCCATAATCTTGCGTATTTCGGGTGAAAAGAGCATCAGAATTGCTGTGTTCGTGCAAAGGGAACATCTATTTGATTATTATTATTAGTAATGTTATTATTATTATTATTATTATTATTATTATTATTATTATTATTATTATTATTATTAATATTACAGGGGTAAGCCTGCAGACATTCAGCAGCATCTCTCAAGGGAATCACTGACCTGAACCCATGTATTGATGCCATAATCATATCTAAGATACACCATCACTTTTATCCAGATAAAACTGTGTTGTCCAAACTGAAAAAAAATTTGTCTATACACCACTGCTTTTATATATATTTTTTTTGTTTCCCTTCTTCTCTCCAAATAATTCCTACATATACCACAGTTTGCATCAGTATTTTTCAGCGCACCTCTTTTTTTGTTGTTGTTCTTCTCCTTTATATAAGGTTATAAATCAGGGAGGGAGGCGAGGATAGGAGGATGCGAGGTGGATAGAGGGAGGGACGGAGCATGGACGTAAACACTGCCCGGCTCGGCACGACTCCTCCATTACAACCAGACAGTCCCTATCACCTCTAATTAGACAAGTTGAGCACGTTTATTTCTTAGGTTTTATGTAGCTGCTTTTCACCTGCCGGGAGATAGATGCTGGAAGAGAGTGGGGGTCGAGGGGGGAAAAGAGGGGGGGGGGGAAGGTAATATTTTGCTGGGAGAGGGGAAAAATATTTTGTTGGGATGGAGGGGGATAATATTTTGCTGGGATGGAGGTAATATTTTGTTGGGATGGAGGGGTGATAATATTTTGCTGGGAAGGAGTTAAAATTGTGCTGGGATGGAAGGGTGATATTTTGCTGGGATGGAGGGATAATATTTTGCTGGGAAGGGGATAATATTTTGCTGGGATGGAAGGATAACATTTCACTGGGAGGGAGGGAATATTTTGCTTGGAAGATATTTTGACATAAGATCAAATTTGGCAGAGAGGTTAATAATACTTTTAGAAGATAATGTTTGATTTGGAGGAGATAATATTTGATTGGAAACAGATATTAATTTCCTGATCACAACAAACGTTTTGCTGTGGTGAGTTAATGCTTTATTGAGAGGTAGATACTTTGGCTGGAGGGGAAAAAGTACTTTGTTGAGAGATAATATTTTATTGGTAGAGAAATAATATTTTGTAGCGAGAGAGAGAGAGAGAGAGAGAGAGAGAGAGAGAGAGAGAGAGAGAGAGAGAGAGAGAATATTTTCGTGGGAATACGAGAAATTCCGGGAAAATAAATAACTAATTCGCGAAGTAATTTTGTTTCCCTCGTGGAGGCTTTTTTTATGCTTTTAGAATAATAGATTTCCCGTCAAAAAGTCGGTCTTGCTTCATGCAGGTCGGCGTTCAATCCCCGACCGTCCAAGTCGTTGGGCACCATTCATTCTCTCACCCAGTCTCATCCCAAATCCTTATCCTGCCCCCTTCCAAGTGCTATATACTATATAGTCGTAATGGCTTGGCGCTTTTCTCTGATAAATCCTTTCCCTTTCCATCAAAAAAGAACTTCTACGGAGACAAATAATATTCTTGGTGAGAAAATTATTTGATCTGGAGGAATGTTTGACTGGCATGAAGATTGTTGTAGAGACAATCACCTAGATATACTCACCTTCTTGTGCTTGTGGGGAAATGAACGTCCGCTACTGAGGTGTACTTCTCGGCCCCAAATTGACGAATTTGTAAAGTTTTTCAGCCCTCTGTCGTATCTACTTATGAAGCTGAGCGCTGAATCTGCCTACATTACAGTAGTTGCAAACGTGGATGTGCAACAATTGAGGGCTTGTGTTCTAGGGAAAAACATGGCTTTGAACTGGTTCTAATACCTTGCCTCAGCCTGAATTTATACATAAAAAAAACTCCATTTTGGAGTAAGTTCATGACTGTGTTATTCCTCTTCCTCTCCAGCACTATTGCTTTGATTGCTTATGGTTCTGCATGTTGATTACCATGCTCATCACCTGCTTATACCTTCCTTATTTCCACTAGACGGTGTTTCTTCTTTCTACATTCCTCTGTCTGGTTAGAAATAAATGTATATGCCTCTCAGTGTTTATAAATGTATATGCCTCTCAGTGTTAATAAATGTATATGCCTCTCAGTGTTAATAAATGTATATGCCTCTCAGGGTTTATAAATGTATATGCCTCTCAGGGTTTATAAATGTATATGCCTCTCAGGGTTTATAAATGTGTATGCCTCTCAGGGTTTATAAATGTATATGCCTCTCAGTGTTAATAAATGTATATGCCTCTCAGTGTTTATAAATGTATATGCCTCTCAGTGTTAATAAATGTATATGCCTCTCAGTGTTTATAAATGTATATGCCTCTCAGTGTTAATAAATGTATATGCCTCTCAGTGTTAATAAATGTATATGCCTCTCAGTGTTAATAAATGTGTATGACTCACGGTGTTTATCTCCTTCGTATTTGTTTCACTTGCTCTGTGAGATTTTATCTCGTTACGTGTTCGTTTCACTCTGTTTGCCTCGTTCAGTGTGTGGGTCTCGCTGACTGTTTGACGCTGTGTGTATGTTTGTCTCGTTGTGATGTTTTTTGGCTTTAGAACCTTTGCCAGATCAACACGAGAATAAGGCACTAAATAAACACAACAAGACCAAACACGGCCAGAAGAGCAGGTCAGGTTGCAGAAGTCTCCCTCGCCCAGCACGCCTTCCTAATATCAATCATAATCCGCCAAAAACTAAAAAAAAATAAATTGTAAAACATTTCAACCAAAAATATTTTGACGATATACAAACTCAAGTCAAACGAACCTTAAACCAGTTTTTTCCTCTTCCCCAAAAAATTTTATAACAAAAATAAATAATAATAATAATAATAATAATAATAATATTGTTAGACAAAAATTCTATACCTACGTAAACTTAATGTGCTTGACGCAATGGCGACTTTACAACACAAGAGAGATGTGTGGCTGGTCTATTTGTGTTCTACAAAGTTCAGCAAATGCATTTAGCTTTTCTACAGGACCTCCCCTGAAGATTAAACAGCCAAACAAGAGGTACAATATACAATAAGTGTATATTGTGCGAGTGTAGTGTAGTGTAGTGTAGTGTAGTGTAGTGTAGTGTAGTGTAGTGTAGTGTAGTGTAGTGTAGTGTAGTGTAGTGTAGTGTAGTGTAGAGGTGCAATATGTAACTACCAGATAGATGTTCCCTTTACTTGAACAGAACAAAATTTATGTAACTCATTTGGCCAACATGGCGACCAGAACATAGTTGACCAAAACAAAACTGCACAGAAAATTGGCAGTTCTAGTTTGTAGAACTTACAAATGACCTTCACAAGCGACTAGGAAAACAAATATTTTTGTGTGTGTAAATAATTATCATGAAAAGAACTTCAATAATAATAATAATAATGCACAAATACATCACATAACGTGATGTATCAATGAGTAGATCAGTAGCGGTTTAGGGCGTGAGCTTGGGTGTGCAGGTTCGAATCCTCGGCACGGCTCCTGCTGATTTTCTCAATAAGAATAATGAATATGGAGACACTTACTACAATGCCATAGTGCTTGAATGGAGGAGAAGGATGAATGTGTAAGTGAAAAAAATCGGTCTACTTTACTAAAAGATTTATTGGCCTTTACTGTCTCTGTAGAATCTATAATTACCCTTTCTATAAGCGTCTCTCTATGAACCTGTAAAATTATTCTTAATGAAGCTAAATTAACTAATCTCATAATCTTGTATAAACAGAGAGTTTGTGGTGTTCAGGCGGGGATAATGTTCCCACCATACACCAGCACACACTTCCCTGAAGCAGGGACAATTGAGCATTCATCTGAAGCTTCGGCATCCCTTGGCGAATCCTTGGGCGAGTTCCTTGAGAACCACTGGGGAGTCCCTAGGCGAGTCCCTGGGGAGTCCGTAAGTGAGTCCCTGGGAGAGCATTATCTCAACAACGTCTAATGATGGACGCGTCGCGAGGTGCTCTGCCAGACATTAACGAAAGCTCCTACTATCTTGTTCAGAACATTACATAAAGCACCTTGAGAATGGTTGGAGCATTTGCATCAGAAAACTTGGTTTTAATACACTTACACATACATTGGGTCCTTCCTTCACGTTCAATAATAATAATAATAATAATAATAATAATAATAATAATAATAATAATAATAATAATAATAATAATAATAGGTAATGGTAATGTCTTCTCACAGACATATTAACATAGGGTAAAAAACCCACATACTTGTGTATCTGTGAAATTTATGTAAGGAATTTACACCAAGTCTTTCGCACTCTCCTGAGTGCTTTGTCAAGGTCTGAGTGTGTGATTAGGACGAGACTTACATCTCAACGTCTAATGAGGGCTGCTATCCTGGGTCCAATCTTCTTTTCCTTCTTGACCTCCTGACCATGTCACCTCTAATCGGCAGTAGCCCTCATTAGACGTTGAAATGTAAGTCTCGTCCTAATCATACACTCAGACCTTGACAAAGCACTCAAGAGAGTGCGAAAGACTTGGTGTAAATTCCTTACATAAATTTCACAGACAGACAAGTATGTGGGTTTTTATCATAAATAATAATAATAATAATAATAATAATAATAATAATAATAATAATAATAATAATAATAATAATAATAAATAACAGCAGTAATAATAATATATGTAAGCTTTGAGTGAGAATTTACTAGGAATAATTCAACTTAAGTCGTACAAAACATCAACAAATTTCTCTCTGCCACAAGTGTAAATAAAAAGCGCATTATTGGGAGCGTGATATACCCAGCATACCAGCCCTCATATTCCTCCCACCCCACCGAGTATATCAATAATGGTTAACCTGACAATAGCCCCCATCTCGGCATAACCGGTATCACCTCCTGATCAGAACGTGACTAATCTGATAGGGCAATCAGATCATGGTTAACATAGCGGTGAGGGAGGCAGGTAGGAAAGGTGGGAGTGAATGAGAGAGAGAAGGGAGGGGAGGGCTGTATGGATGGAGGGAAATGGGTGAGGAGGGAAGGAAAAGGGAGGGGTGAAAGAGAGGGAGAAGGGAAAGGGGTAGTATAATGTAAGATACAACTAATATATTTGTATGTGTGTGTCAACAAAGGAACCTAAACATTAAGTTAACTGTAGAAGGCCTATTGGCCCGGGTATGAGGCACCCCATATATACCCAAACTCCTTTATATATATGTATAATAGACGCTGGAAACAATCCAGCGATGCTACGTCGATTTTCTTACCCGGTAATTTGTTCCATAAATCAACAACCCCGTTTCCGAACCAGTATTTACCCAGGTCTTTCGTGAATCTAAAACTTCTCCCATTTAAATATATGGTTTCGAGCCCTGCTTTGTATTTCTATGTATTAAGCCTTATCAATATCTCCTTTGCTATATCGTTTTATCAATTTGTATATTTCAATCATTTCACTCCTTACTCTTCGTCTTTCCAGTAAATTTAGAAGTTTTTATCTTTTTCCATTC
Organism: Procambarus clarkii; assembly: GCF_040958095.1. Lineage (NCBI taxonomy): Eukaryota > Metazoa > Arthropoda > Malacostraca > Decapoda > Cambaridae > Procambarus > Procambarus clarkii. Next base: position 12,251,986 of record NC_091193.1, read on the forward strand.
ATATAGATAGTTTCTAATTCCTGGGAAAAACTTTGTCATCCTTTTCTATACGTGTCAAAGTGAGTTTATGTCGATTATATAACCAAAACTGACTAAATCTGAGCTGCATAATCTAAAGGGGGCCTATCAAGAGCCAAATGTATCTGAAGAATTCCATCAGATATTTTAATGCCAAAGTTTTTAAAAATAATTACCTGTTTCCCATTTCCGTTATTCCATGCAGATATGTATTGTTTTTATTGGCTTGAGATCCTTGCTAATCATGACTCTTAGATCTATTTCACATTCAAGTTTCGTAATTTCAACATTGTCCAGCTGATATCTGGTAGGTCTCTTATCTTTACCTAGGCATAGAATCCAATTTCTTTCAGTATCTGAAAGTATTCTTTTAGTATCTGTCTGCCTATATCATATTGCTGTGATTTTGCGTTTTCCAGATATGCTTCCTTCTCTATTTTACTTTTGTCTGTAAATTTGCAAGTGTTGATGTTCAATCGTTAATCTAAATCGTTTATATATACATAGAAAGCAACAGAAGTCCCAGGACAGAGTCCTTTGACACTCCATTTACAACGACTTTTCACTCGATTTAACTCCATTTAGGTTAATTCTGCTTCCGAAGAAATACCCAAAACCTACTCCAACTTAAGATAAACCATCCAATATCATGTATCATTAACTTTCTAATGAATCTCACTTAAGACACAGTGTAAAACGCTTTTTTTATAGTCAAGGTATAAAACGTCAAAGTCCTTTCCGCTGTCAACTGCTTCAAATAAAATAGGAATGAAATGCACGTGTGTGTATTCACCTAGTTGTGCTTGCGGGGGTTGAGCTCTGCTCTTTCGGCCCGCTTCTCAACTGTCAATCAACTGTTTCTACTACTATGTTTTTTTCTTCACACCACACACCCACCCCAGGAAGCAGCCCATGACAGCCAACTAACTCCTAGGTACCTATTTACTGCTAGGTAACATGGACATAGGGTGAAAGAAACTCTGCCCATCGTGTCTCTCCGGCGCCCGGGATCGAACCCGGGACCACAGGATCCCGTGAGCAGTGTGCTGTCCGCTCGGCCACCGGCTCCCCCGCTCGGCCACTGGCTGTGTGTGTGTGTGTGTGTGTGTGTGTGTGTATTCACATAATTATGCTCACTTAGTTGAGCTTGAAGTGTCGAGCATCTGTTCTTAAGCTCTGCCTTTCGATCAACATTGGTTCAACGAAGTTACTCTTTTCACTCGTTTTATCATATTTACATTTAAAGTTGTATATCGAATTGCCGTCAACCTCCTCATCTAGTCCGTCACTCTTATTTACGACTCTTAAAAGGAAAAAAATCACTCTGACATCCCTGTGGCTCAGTCTGGGTTTCCAGTTTACAATTTATGTCCTCTCGCTTTACTGTTCCTTAAGTTGAAAATTGCTTTGATATCTAATTTGTCAATTCCATTGGTATCTTGTGCGTCATTATCATGTCTGTTCTATTCCTTCTTTCCTCCAGTGTAGTGAGGTCCAGTTCGCTCAGTCTTTCTTCGTAGCTCAGGAACGAGCCTTGATACATATTTCTGGACATTTTCTAGTTTCGTTTTGTGTTCCTTTAGGTATAGTGGGTTCCAGGTTGGGGCAGCATACTCAATAATAGGTCTCACACAGCATGCATACAGCTCTTGGAGGGAATGTTTGCCCAAGTTGCTGAAGGATAACCGGACGTTTGCCAGGTTGGCATAGGCTGCACTTGTTATTTTCTGCTGCTGTGTGCCTCTGGTATTAAATTTAGAGGTAAGTCCACTCCTAGGTCTTTGTCTTTTTTCAGAAGTTGCAAGTTGCCTTTCCTTCTTCCTGTTCTGTGTTTGAGATCTTCTTGCTCCGCCTCCTATCCTCATAATCTTGCATTTGTTAGAGTTAAATTCTGCTAGCACTTTGTCTGTCCAATTCTAGAGATTGTCTAGATCCTCAAATAATGTATGACAGGATCGATCGAGCTGTTAGCTCTTGCATCCCGGCTTTTTAACCGTCGGTCGTCTAATATACTGGCTTCCGACATGTTTTCCTCAATCATATCTATTACACATATTTCATACACACAATGGATGCAGTCCATAGCAGCTAACTCCCATGTACCGCTTTGCTGCTTGGTGAACTGGTGCATCAGGTGAAAGAATCTCTACCAGTTGTGTGTGTCTACCTGGTGTGTGTGTGTGAGAGAGATGCTGCTGCTGCGGCTGCTGGAAGATGATCAATCATGCCTGCCTGACGAGACGGTGGGAGCAGTGTGCCTGACTCACTCTCTCTCTCCCATCAATCACAACACCGCGTCCCTGGTGAGTGTGGGTCGGTGCAAAGACTTGTACTTGTATGCTGGGTTGGGGGGTTGAAGGAGGATGTGCCTGGAGGAGTAGCGAAGGCAGCGTGTCAGTAGCACCCGCGGATATGCAGTAGAGTGGGTTGGTGTCAGAGGGTCTGGCTTTATGAAAGAATTTTTGTTAGCTTTTTAACTCTGGATTTCAAAGAGGAATCATATATGCTCTCTAACTAGCAGGAAGGAAGTGATACCGTAACAAAACACGGTGAAAGATCCCGTAATATGTATCACAATAAGTTTGTACATAATCACAGTGAGTTTATACTTTTTGTACAAAAGCAAAAACAGCACCATAACATGAGGAACTTTCAAGGAAATTATTAAGCCAAACTATTACATTCCTCGCCTGTTGGAGCGCTGCAGTGGCTCATGAAAATGTTACCCAATCAGAGCAAGCTCGTTCTTCCGAGCTTTACAGTCCTTGTGTGTGTGTGTGTGTGTGTGTGTGTATGTGTATGTGTGTGTGTGCTGTGTGTGTGTGTGTGTGTGTGTGTGTGTGTGTGTGTGTGTGTGTGTGTGTGTGTGTGTGTGTGTGTGTGTGTGTGTGTGTGTGTGTGTGTGTGTGTGTGTGTGTGTGTGTGTACACTCGCGCGGCGCGTGTGCTCGTACGCTTGATGAATTTATAAGATGGAAATAATTGTAATTAAAATTTATTCATAATTTGCTCCAACTTGATTTCCTTTTGCTTTTATGGCTTATAATTTGCAGTTTCTTTCGCCTGTCTCACTTTGATCACCATCTTCTTCTTCTTCCTCTCCTTCCTCGTCTTCTTCTTATTCTCCCTATTATTCTTTTTCCTCGTTTTCTTTTTCTTCTTCTTCTCCTCCTCCTCCTCTTCTTCTCCTTCTCCTTCTTGAGGTACTGCACCTCAGGTGTTGGCACCTCTGGTGTTGACACCTCTGGTGTTGACACCTCAGGTGTTGACACCTCAGGTGTTGACACCTCAGGTGTTGACACCTCAGGTGTTGACACTTCAGGTGTTGTTGACACCTCAGGTGTTGACACCTCAGGTGTTGACACCTCAGGTGTTGACACCTCAGGTGTTGACACTTCAGGTGTTGTTGACACCTCAGGTGTTGACACCTCAGGTGTTGACACCTCAGGTGTTGACACCTCAGGTGTTAACACCTCAGGTGTTGACCAGATACGGCCCGTAAGGTCACTGGTCCCTGGCAGCCGGAATGATGAACTGTTATTGTTGTTCTTTGTGGTTAACGAACCTGTTCAGCGAGCTTGTTGGTAAACGTGTCTGATGGTGAACGAGTTTTCCCCTGGAGAAAGTATTTGATTGTGAACGAGATTGTTAGTGAACTAGACTCCTAGTGAACGAGTCTGTTAGTAAACAAAACTGATGCTCATGAACGAGTTTGCTAGTGATCAAGTCTGGTGTTGAACGAGTCTCCTAGTTAACGAACGTACTACTGAATGAAACTACTAGTGAACTAGTCTACCAGTGAATGAGACTAGAGGTAAACGAGTCTATTACTGAATGAGTCAGCTACTGAACGAGTCTGCTACTGAACGAGTCTGCTACTGAACGAGGCTGCTACTGAAAGAAGCTGCTACTGAACGAGGCTGCTACTGAACGAGGCTGCTACTGAACGAGGCTGCTACTGAACGAGGCTGCTACTGAACGAGGCTGCTACTGAACGAGGCCGCAGATAGTTGTCTAAACAGAGTAACCACGACACGATGACCACAAAACATAAGTGTTGTGATCACCGGCGATAGTAAGATCGTTAAGCCAGGGGATTATTGTATGATTTCCGCCTTTATTGTGACTACTACTGGTCGTGTTCGCAGAGCATTATCTTCCCCTCTGAGATACGGGTATGTTTCTTGTCTCAGAGATACGAGTATCTTTCTCACATCGTAGACACATCAATAATCTTTCTCGCCTCTGAGATTCGAGTATATTTCTCACTTATGAGATACAAGTATCTTTCTCACCTCTGAGATAAAAGTCTCACGAGTATCAGTATCAGTATCATGTATCAGTATGTGCCACGTAATACTGAGGGCATCACGTGACACATACGTATCAAAGGACAGTATCACGTATCAAAGGTCATCTGTTGGAATGTATGACGAGTGACAGTATGTATGACGAGTGACAGTATGTATCACGAGTGTCAGTATGTATCACGAGTGACAGTATGTATCACGAGTGACAGTATGTATCACGAGTGCCAGTATGTATCACGAGTGCCAGCATGTATCACGAGTGCCAGTATGTATCACGAGTGCCAGTATGTATCACGAGTGCCAGTATGTATCACGAGTGCCAGCATATATCACGAGTGCCAGCTATGTATCACGAGTGCCAGTATGTATCACGAGTGCCAGTATGTATCACGCGTCTAAGAACAATCTTTTTATAATTATCTCACACGTAAATGTAAAATAAACATTAGTTTCAGGGCTTTTTCTTCCCTCGAGAACTGTGGGGCTGTGTAGAGAAGGGGGGACTACGTTCAGGTGGAAGATAAACCCTTTCCCCTTTCCCCCTTCCCATCTTCCCCCCTGTTTCCATCCCCCTTTTTCCGCCCCCTCCCCATCTCCACTTAATCTTCCTCTCCCTTGCCTTTCTCTTTCCTCCTCCTCTTCCATCCTCTCTTCCCTATTTAAGCTGTTCTTTCCGCTTTTCTTCCCCTTTCTTCTCTGACTGGCTTCGAAGGGAGACCGTCGCTCTACCGTCCAGCCTAACCCCCCCTCTTAAATGGGTCCACTAGGACCGACTTTGTCCTACCTAAGTCTGTTCTGTACCTCATACCATTCCCTCTGCAAAGTTGGGTGAGGTTAACCCCAATCGTCTGGCCTTCAACCTTAGACATTCTCTCTTACAGATTTAGCGAGATATGTTACTGTTGTTTTAGCGAGATATATTACTGTTGTTTTAGCGAGATATGTTACTGTTGTTTTAGCGAGATATATTACTGTTGTTTTAGCGAGATATATTACTGTTGTTTTAGCGAGATATATTACTGTTGTTTTAGCGAGATATATTACTGTTGTTTTAGCGAGATATATTACTGTTGTTTTAGCGAGATATATTACTGTTGTTCTGATCAGTTTTCTGCCATTGTCTGTTAGTGTGTTGGCAGTGTGTGGACCATGTTTTATTCTGATGTATAGCAACGAATGTTAAATGGATTTTGACTCGAAAATATTTTACCTTTATCTTTTTCGAAAATGTTCGAAAATTCTGAGTCGTGGTCAAAGGTCACTCAGTAATGAAGCTGTCATAGTGATGACGTCATTATTTGTATATTTTGCGTGTAATCTTCTTGTCTTTTAATACTAATTTCTCAGTTCAGTCTAATTTTGTCAAATTTTTATCTAAACGTTATATATAGATAATTTAAAATATGATTTTCTTCTATATTACATCCTTCCTTTTACACTTTCCTTCTACATTACATCTTCATCGTTTAATATTAAACCCCCCAATAATCCCCATTTAGATTATAATCTTCCTTTAGATTATATCAAAAATAATAAAAAGTAAATTCTTTTCATCTTCATGTTATATTTATCGGATATATTAAAATCTAGTAAGTCATTCAATGTATCAGGCCTCCCCGAATATGCCACAATTGTATTTCTAGATGTTAAATTATTTCTAGTGAGACTTCTTTGCTATGGAACTCTGAACCTAAATAATTATAATTTTATATATGTCTTATGTGTCTAGAGTTTTCTTGAATAGTTTATAGAAAAGTAATATTGGAAACAGTTATCTCTCCGACCTTTCAAGTCTTGGATATATTTATCTCAGACCCTTCATATCAAGAGGACACAATTATCTATCAGACCCGTCATATTAAGTGTTGGACTATTATCTATCAGACCCGTCATATTAAGTGCTGGACTATTATCTATCAGACCCTTCAAGTTAACTGTTGGAAGCAATTATCTATCACTCCCTTCATGAAAAAAAAATCAGACCCTCCCTGTCCAGCGATGCAGATATTCAGACGTAAAAAACCTAGCATCAAGAGCTGAAATAATTTCAAAGCCAGGCTTTAGATGGGAGGATTTAATGACCTTCAAAGGTTAAAACCTTTCGCCCAAAGAACTATTGACAGAACCATTACAGCAAATTACCTGTACCATCTAATCTCAACCTGTCTACACGCAAGTACCCGCAGGAGTGAGGAGCTGAACTCACAGGCTCCAGCCATTCTCACTGTAATGATATAGGCAATAATAAAAAGCTAAAATAATCCTAGAGCCCTACCCTGAGCACACCTTATAGCCCCCATGCTCAGTGGACCACTACACCACAAAAATCTATCCATCTCTATGCATTACATCGTCCCTCGCTATCCTGCTCGCTTAGGCAGATGATTGCAAACGTTGCCATATTTAGATTCTGAAACATTTGTGGTCATATTAGCATCCTCGGATTTCCTTCTGGCCATGGATGGTTCAGAGAATTTCTGTGTTTTTTTTGTGTGTGTGTCTTTTATAGCGGTTGATTCAAGGTTTGCTCCGTTATGGGCTGCTAAACGATTCATCGGTGAATATTATGTATATGGTGGGATTTATTAGACGGTGGGTTAAGGGGTCAGGACTAATGAATAAATACTGGTTCATTCGTATTCACAAAAACAAATGCACATCCATACTCAAGCATACACATATGAAAAAACACATACATACTCTCAAAAGAACTCACACACACACAAATACCCAGAAACACACACACACACACATAAACCCTGCCTATAAAAATCTAAAAATGGAAAAATTGATGACGACATACACCACATATGTCAGATTAATGCTGTAATATCCGGCGCCGGCGTGGAGCCCATTTTCTTGCCAAGTACAAAACGAAGCTGGAGAAGGTCCAGAGATACGCGGCCAGACTAGTTCCAAAGCTTAGAGGTAGCTGTTAAGAGAAAAATAAAATCCATCTCACCTCAGTGGCAGAGAAAAGGTTTAAAAGAGACAAATCTGCCACATACTTAATTATCAAGTTAATTGATAAGGCAGAGGAAGTTTAATCATTATCAATTATTATTATCAATTATCTTTCAATTATTTGAAAGAGGTGGTACGCGAACTAGTAGCCAACAGGTGGGACCTAAAGTTACTTACTGAACCACACACTTGAGAGAACTTTGACAGTGCCAAAGTTGTGAACTAACTGAGTGTGCTAAAGAGTGAAGTGATGAAGGTAGTTTCGATGCACAGCTTGAAATAAAAATGTGACGGAGCCCAATAGCCTCAGTAGCTTGTACACCAATTGACTGAATGCTGAAGAGTGGTACCCAGACAACGGAATTATGGAAGGGATGAGTACACTCAGTAGAGTACATTATAACACATCTCCTTACAGAGAATGTCAGGAAATACTTCCTTAGTGTGAGAGATGCCAGCAAGAGAAAAGAGCTACAAGGAGTGACTGTTGAAATCAGCCCAGTCACCAACTTCAAAACCAAATCCGACGAGAAAAAATAATAAATATAAGTCACTGCAGGTAACTGATCAACGGCTGGAAAGACGACAACAGAGCGAATGCTCGACCCTGATAACCCTTTTAGGACAGGGGTTATACACTCGCTCGTCAGCAGGTATATTGGCGACATGTTATACACAGCTTACAGCCAAGGAGAGACGCGACACCACAGGTCTGTGTGCGGGCGTGATCCGTCTCAGGTCTGAAGGAGTGCCCTGCTTTGTATCCCCACTCCCTGCCAGGCGACACACCTGCTCTAAAGAGCTCTCACAGATGCCCATACTGGGCTGCAAGAACTAGTAATGGTCTCTGCCTCTATCTCTCTGGTTCTCATTTGCTGTCTCTGTCTTTCTCTCTCTCTTTTTCTCTCTGTGTTAAGCACCTGGATTTTATCTCCCGTCCCCCCTCCCTCCTCTCTCCCTCCCTCACCTTCTATCCTTATTCGCTCTCATCTCTCACACCCTATGGAATTTACAGTTTGTTTTTGTTAGTAAAGACAGCGGGTAGTGGACCTGAGGAGGCAAGAGTAGAGGCAACGGGTAGTGCAGGGGGACCTGGAGAGATAGAAACAGAGACGACGGGTAGTATAGGGGACCTGATGAGGCAGGATCGATTCTTAGGGAAGTCGCTGGGAGTCAGCAGTTTGAAGGATGTGGAGGTGTGTTGGGGGAGGTAGGAGAAGGCCCGAGGATAGTGAAGCGGGGAAAAGTGTGGAGCGGTAAAAGGGGGAAGGATAGGGGGATTGAATAAGGGGGGGTTTGAAGGGACGTAAGCCACGAAGGACTTAGTACCTACGCGTCTGCTCACTAGGGCATGGAGAATACCTAAACCAGACACGATTTTATTTTTCCAGTTGACTTTCCACCACAGACATGGCTATACATTTATTCAATGCTAAACAGCATATATACATTTTCTTCTGTCCTACGTGGATAAGGTTAGAGATCTGTTAAACAATATAGTGCAGAAGGTTATTGAGCTCTTAACCAGTAAAGGTGATAGAGCTGCTCTTAGTGCTATCCAGCATACGTAGATTTTCGTCTGTCAAATATCAGTGGTCGGCAGGGGATCCATAATTAAGAAGTGAGCACCCTTAAAGGTTTTCAATTTAATAATCGAAGGTCTGGACAAGAATGGTTGAACATCTGAAGGCGCTAAAAATTGTTTTAAATATATATATCTTGATAATCAGAGGAACCGTGTTTTGAAGTGAGCTTTTCGTGTGTTTGCGTTTGTGTTTTTAAATATTGTGCTTTTAAATACTGTGTTTTTAATATGTGTGTATGTTTACTACCCTAAATTAACTACATTACACACAGAGATTACACTTACGTGATGCATCAAATGAAGAAATCCACAAGGGCCGTGAATCCTTCCGTGAATGAGTTCGAATCCTCGTCACGGCCTTTGTGGATTTGTTCACCCTAAATTAACGTTCATGAGTACCAGTTGATACTCTTAGTCCTGGGACTAGTCTAGTGGCATACCTCGGAACTTTTTCAAGCTTCGTCTTGTGCTTGACAAGGTACGGGCTTCATGCTGGGGACGCATACTCCAGGATTGGTCTTGCATATGTGGTATACATGGTATACTGAATAACGCCTTAAACAGGTTCCTGAAGGCAGTTCTGATGTTAGCCAGCCTCGCACACGCAGCAGACGTTATTCTTTTGATGTGGGCTTCAGGAGAAAGGTTTGGTGTGATATCAACTCCTAGATCTTTCTCTCTGTCCGTTTCATGAAGGACTTAATCTTCCTTTCAGTATCTTGTGGCTGGCCTCCTGTTTCCACAGCGTGTGTGTGTGTGTGTGTGTGTGTGTGTGTGAGTGTGTGTGTGTGTGTGTGTGTGTGTACTCACCTATTTGTACTCTCCTATTTGTGTCTGCAGGATCGAGCATTGACTCTTGGATCCCGCCTTTCGAGCATCGGTTGTTTACAGCAACGAATACTGTCCTATTTCCTCATCATATCTAGTTTTAAAATTATGAATAGTATTTGCTTCCACAACCTGTTCCTGAAGTGCATCCCATTTTTCCACTACTCTCACGCTAAAAGAAAACTTCCTAATATCCCTGTGACTCATCTGAGTTTCCAGCTTCCACCCATGTCCCCTCGTTCTGTTACTATTCCGTGTGAACATATCGTCTATGTCCACTCTGTCAATCCCCCTGAGTATTTTATACGTTCCTATCATGTCCCCCCTCTCCCTTCTACTTTCTAGTGTCGTAAGGCACAGTTCCTTCAGGCGCTCCTCATACCCCATCCCTCGTAACTCTGGGACGAGTCTCGTTGCAAACCTCTGAACCTTTTCCAGTTTTCTTATATGCTTCTTCAGATGGGGACTCCATGATGAGGAGGCATACTCTAAGAGGATTGAGGCACACACACACACACACACACACACACACACACACACACATACACACACACACACACACACACACACATACACACACACACACACGAGTGTGTGTGTATGTGTGTTTTATCATATTACGTTTGAAAGCTTCCACTGGGTTTAGTGCACACTTGTATACCTCCTGATCTGAACAGTGGCATTCTATTTACAAAACAGAAAAACCACATTTATATTTTTTGGGGCATTTCTTTGCTTGAATGTCTATCATTTTGTTCTCGGTGTATTAGGGTACATATACAATTACATGACTCTATCAACACATCAAAGCACCTAACCCCCCCCCCTCCCCCCACACACACACACAATAAAAGCATTCCTTTACATAAATCCGAGCAGTGAGGTCCCTGGGTGCAAGACGCACACAAGAATCAAGACCGGTTTGATAAGTTGACACACACACACACACACACACACACACACACACACACACACACACACACACAGACACACACACACACACACACACACACACACACACACACACACACACACACACACACACACACTGAGAGTTGACTTTAGTCCCGGAATATGCTCCGGACATAAAGAACTCCTGCTGCTGGTTGGTCAGTTAGTTATGGCCGTGGCCTTAATGACCTTCCAGAGCTCGACATGAAATCAAGATGACGCGAGAAGTCAGTCTTCCCTGTCTCGTTTTCAGTTCATTTGCTACTGGTCATTCTGCTCCAGGGAGCAAGGAACACCTCGCACGGAACACGCGGTGCAAGGAACACCTCGCAAGGAACACGCAGTGCAAGGAACACCTCCCACGGAACACGCGGTGCAAGAAACACCTCGCGCGGAACACGCGGTGCAAGGAACACCTCGCACGGAACACGCGGTGCAAGGAACACCTCCCACGGAACACGCGGTGCAAGGAACACCTCGCACGGAACACGCGGTGCAAGGAACACCTCCCACGGAACAAGCAAAGCCTGCGCCAATCGCTTTACCACCACGTCGCTCCCAATTACAGCGATTGGTTACAGATGGGTGTCAACTCGACCCTTCGTGGCTAGGAGTCGGTCGGTGTCTGTCTGTCTGTCTGTCTGTCTGTCTGTCTGTCTGTCTGTCTGTCTGTCTATACTTCTCCGCCCACCTCAGGTCAAATGACTGAAGTAGCTCGAAGGTTCACATTCTCTCAAGACAATTCAAATTCTATATTAATTTTACACGTGTCTGGAAATATTATTTCAAGCGTAAGAAATATCCTGTTATGCATAAGGACTGTGCTGTCAAGTGTTAAGAACTTTCTAGTCAAGCGCCAGGAACATCCTGTCACGCGCCTGAAATGACCTGTCTTCAAGTGTTTTAAAATGGCACGCGTCTGAAATAACCTGTCAAGCGTCAGGAATATCCTGTCCTAAGCTTAGTATAACAGCATCGCCAGTACGGTACTTTTTAACCGAACTTCTGTCAATATACAGAGACAAGACGGCCGCTAAAATATCAGACTCCGCAACTTTGCTCTGATTGTCGACTTAAGACAGGGCCGACCTACGAAGTCCGTCGTGCTTAGTCCTGGTCTCCCGGGAAGGGTTGGCTAAAAACAATTAAATCTAAGACGTTAAAGCCACTCTTCGGATCAAACCTGTATGCCTATAGAGGTGCATGGATGCGGGTTGCAATGGTCATATCAAACACAAGACCGCTACAGAAAGGAGGGGAAAGGGGAGGAGGGGGCGAAAGGGTCTGTAATCTGGATACAGAATGGTGGGAGGTGATAGGTTACAGGAGGGATGAAAGGGCGAGGGGATGGGGGGGGGGAGGTTTTATATAATCAGGTTACAGAAGGCAGTTAGTGAATCGGCAGTATTCTACTCACCTCAGCTTGTAGTACCTCACCACCTGCCCCAGAGCACCACCACGCGACCCCAGAGCACCACCACGTGACCCCAGAGCACCAGCACGTGACCCCTGAGCACCACCACGTGACCCCAGAGCACCACCACGTGACCCCAGAGCACCACCACGTGACCCCAGAGCACCAGCACGTAACCCCAGAGCACCACCACGTGACCCCACTATAAACCTACCCCAGAAGGGAACGCACAAAAGCAAGCTAATCACCGTTCAGGAAATACCGTCACTTCTTTATCACAACAATAGACGGCAGCATAACCGGATCACCTCATTACACAGTTCCTCCGCGTTCGCACGCCAGCGGCACGAAGCCTCATTGTGTAGTGTTTATTCCACACAAACCCCTATTTCCACCAGTAATATGACATCACACAACCTCATATGCGTAAGCTCCGAAATGAAACTGGTATAAGCCTTTCAATGCAGTCACGCGTGGAAACAATAAGCTTGAATTATCCGGCTCATCAGCGACTTACACGAACGATCAGACCGGTGGCGTCACAGTAGCCGGGGGTCCGGTTCTGGGAGATCCGTCAGCAGCGGCGGTGATTATAAAGAGTGCATGCGGGCCTCAGGCCAGCTCCGACCTCCTGGGTACCACGAACTCAAGGTTATACCAATGCTCACTGATATAATCTTCGTATGCTTCACTAAGCTTTATGGCTGAGAGAATTTTACTGTTTCCTGAAGTTCCGGATTATGATTCGTATGGTATGACAACGTTATATTCAGCGCATGGCTGTTGTAAGGGAAGCCAAAAAACAAAAACGAGTAGTTAGTTCCCTATATTTTAAGTATCATGGGCGGGTGGCACTCCAGGCACAGTGAAAAGGACATTATTATGAGCCTTACCACAGCTGGATGTCCAACAGAGAGAGAGACCCATAACTTAATGTAATGTTGGTAGCCCAGATGGGATCACCGTGCACCACTAGATGAACAGGTAAGCAGCTTGTGTAGGACTACACGTGCATGTCAACCTTGGCAAGCACTGAATATTCATTTCAGTGTTATAAATCTGAGTGGTGTTGCCGCACACAGGCAGTTACTCAAGTCTCATAAGCATGGACTAATGGATCATCTTACAATTTTATACCCAGTGCTTCGGAGACACTTGGTGTATGGGGGGAAAGAGTGTCAATAGTATTTTGAAAGATCTGGGTTCTAAGCTGATCAAAACAACAAAGGACCCCTGGATCTGCCAGCTTCGTTTTCCAACGTCTCAGCCTGGTAGTTCAGACGAAAAATGCACACTGCATTCAGAGTGCCTGCCCACCATCTGAGTAGCTGGAGGAACTCGACAGTCTGTAACAAATAACATAGAACCTTGTATGGAAAACAATCTGTAACTCATTTTGTGTAATAAAGTTTCAAATAAAGTAATATACGAATAAATAAAGAGGGTGGTAAGAGGAGATAATATGCGAGTGCACGTGAGAGCCCCCACAAGGCTCCCCCTGATGCTGCTTATTTCCTTCGAGACTCTGGGTTCCTACAAATATAACCAGATGAGGTATACACACACACACACACACACACACACACACACACACACACACACACATATATATATATATATATATATATATATATATATATATATATATATATATATATATATATATATATATATATATATATATATATATATATATATATATATGTCGTACCTAGTAGCCAGAACGCACTTCTCAGCCTGCTATGCAAGGCCCGATTTGCCTAAAAGGCCGAGTGATTTTCTTTATTTTCGATAATTTTTTTCCAAATAGTTTATTTGAATTATTAATATTATTTTATATTAAGTCCATAATTTATTGACTTAGTTGTGTTAGTTTAGCTTAGGTTAAGATAGGTTAGGTTAGATTAGGTAGGGTTGGTTAGGTTCGGTCATATATCTACATTAGTTTCAACTCAAATTTAAACAAATTAACTGAGTTTGACTGCATATTCTGTAATGACTATTTTTCTTGTTTAGGGCTTCTATCCCTCTGAATAGTGATCTTGCATCTTGGTTTAAGTGGAAGAGGATTTATCCAAATGTCATCTTTGTTCGAGGTGAACTAAAATAAATAATTAACAGTTTACCTCGAACAAAGATGACATTTGGATAAATCCACAAGGGCAGTGACGAGGATTCGAACCTGCGTCTGGGAGCATCCCAGACACTGCCTTGTGGATTTGTTCATTTGATGTATCATGTTAGTGTGATCTCTGTGTGTGATGACATTTGGATAAATCCTCTTCCAATTAAACCAAGATGCAAGAGCACTAATCAGAGGAATAAAAGCACTATACTAAAAAAATAATTAATACAGAATATGCTGTTCTGTATATTCGTGGGTGTCGTGAATGTCGTGACACTCACGACACCCACGACTCCCACACGACACTCTTGACACCCATGTAAACACACTCGACACCATCATGGAACTCGCGACAACTATATGATAAACACAATCACTCACTCAACGCTCACGAAACCTACACGACACCCAAACGACACCTACACACACCCCACAACACCCACACAATACTCATGATACCCACACAACTCTTGCCCCCCCCTCGCCCCCCCTCACACACACACACACAAATAATACACAAACACATTGCTCAAAAATCATTAGATGTCAACACCTTACCCTATGCATAAATCCCAACATAACACCCGTATATGAAAAACTGACCAAAATAAGACAAAATTCCCCCTCCTCCCCCCCCAAAAAAAAATATATATATATAATACAACCGTTGACCAGCTAATACATTTTAACTAAAACCCATCCGAGGCTCTTCAACCCAATAAACTCACTCTAGGCTCCTCAACTCAGAAAAAAGAAACATTCCCAGGTTCTTCAACCCAATAAACTAAAACCAGGTAACAAAACACTCACCTATCACAGAAATGTCTAAAATATTCAGATGCCTCAGATGTAAATCAAAATTTAATTAGTTACAGCCCCCAAGCCAAACCTGGCAGTCAAGTCGCTCATTTTGGATTTTCCGGTCCAATAAACCAAATTGGACCAGGATTGCCTTAAACCAACGGGCTCATACAGGGCCGGGGCCGCGTGCCCAGGACCGCCCCTGGTTTAACGACCCTCTCTCAGACTAGTTTACATACGAGCTAACCTCTTGACTGGCGTCTCTTGCCTAATTTTCTACTGTAATATTCCGACCTCCGACAAGGATATGCAAATCAAGGGTATTGTATATAGAGCTTGAGGCTGCGCTTGTATTCACCGCTCATTGAGAGCTAGTTGTCTGGTGATGTAAATCTTTAATGCTGAGGGAAGTTTGTTTGCACGTGTTTGTGTGTATGTCTGTGTGTATTTACTGTTTGTGTCTGGCGACTCTAGCTATTAGCTATTGGTAGCAACTTGTCTACTAGTTGCCTTTTTAACCAATTTATTTTTCCTCTGTTATGTCAACTACAAATATTTCCATATAATTCAATCTAACACACACACACACACACACACACACACACACACACACACACACACACACACACACACACACACACACACACACACACACACGCACACACACACACACACACACACACACACACACACACACACACACACATGATGCGGACGATGCTAAAATTATGAGAAGGATTAAAACAGAAGAGGACTGTTTGAGGCTTCAAGAAGACCTAGACAAGCTGAAGGAATGGTCGAACAAATGGTTGTTACAGTTTAACCCAACCAAATGTAATGTAATGAAGATAGGAGTAGGGAGCAGGAGGCCAGATACAAGGTATCATCTGGGAGAGGAAATTCTTCAGGAGTCAGAGGAAGGAAAAAGACTTGGAGGTTGATATCACACCAGACCTGTCTCCTGCAGCACATATCAAGCGGATAACATCAGCGGCATATGCCAGGCTGGCCAACATACGAACGGCATTCAGAAACTTGTGTAAAGAATCATTCAGAACTTTGTATACCACATATGTCAGGCCAATCCTGGAGTATGCAGCCCCAGCATGGAGTCCATATCTAGTCAAGGATAAGACTAAACTGGAAAAGGTTCAAAGGTTTGCCACCAGACTAGTACCCGAGCTGAGAGGTATGAGCTACGAGGAGAGACTACGGGAATTAAACCTCACTTCGCTGGAAGACAGAAGAGTTAGGGGGGACATGATCACCACATTCAAGATTCTGAAGGGAATTGATAGGGTAGATAAAGACAGTCTATTTAACACAAGGGGAACACGCACAAGGGGGCACAGGTGGAAACTGAGTGCCCAAATGAGCCACAGAGATATTAGAAAGAACTATTTTAGTGTCAGAGTGGTTGACAAATGGAATGTACTAGGAAGTGATGTGGTGGAGGCTGACTCCATACACAGTTTGAAGTGTAGATATGATAGAGCCCGATAGGCTCAGGAATCTGTACACCTGTTGATTGACGGTTGAGAGGCGGGACCAAAGAGCCAGAGCTCAACCCCCGCAAACACAACTAGGTGAGTACAACTAGGTGAGTACACACGCACACACACACACACACACACACACACACACACACACACACACACACACACACACACACACACACACACACACACACACACACACACACACTCACACACAGAAGAGACAGAAGTCAGAGGAGTAAAGGGAGACATGATCACAACCTACAAAATCCTCAGAGGATCGACCGGTTAAACAAGGATAAACTATTCAACACTGGTGGGACGCGAACAAGGGGACACAGGTGGAAACTGAGTACCCACATGAGCCACAGGGACGTTAGAAGGAACTTTTTCAGTGTCAGAGTAGTTAACGGATGGAATGCATTAGTCAGTGATGTGGTGGAGGCTGACTCCATACACATTACAAATATAGATATGATAGAGCCCAGTAGGCTCAGGAATCTGTACACCAGTAGATTGACGGTTGAGAGGCGGGACCAAAGAGCCAAAGCTCAACCCCCGCAAGCACAAATAGGTGAGTCACACACACACACACACACACACACACACACACACACACACACACACACACACACACACACACACACACACACACACACACACACACATACTGTTTCTGGTATATGTAAATGATCTCCCAGAGGGTATAGATTCGTTCCTCTCAATGTTTGCCGACGATGCAAAAATTATGAGGAGGATTGAAACAGAGGATGATAGTAGGAGGCTACAAGATGACCTGGATAGACTGAGTGAATGGTCCAACAAATGGCTGTTGAAGTTCAACCCGAGTAAATGCAAAGTAATGAAACTAGGCAGTGGAAACAGGAGGCCAGGCACAGGATACAGAATAGGAGATGAAGTACTTAATGAAACAGACAGAGAGAAAGATCTAGGAGTTGATATCACACCAAACCTGTCTCCTGAAGCCCACATAAAGAGAATAACGTCTGCGGCATATGCGAGGCTGGCTAACATCAGAACGGCGTTCAGGAACCTGTGTAAGGAATCATTCAGAATCTTGTACACCACATATGTAAGACCAATCCTGGAGTATGCGGCCCCAGCATGGAGCCCGTACCTTGTCAAGCACAAGACGAAGCTGGAAAAAGTCCAAAGGTATGCTACTAGACTAGTCCCAGAACTAAGAGGCATGAGTTATGAGGAAAGGCTGCGGGAAATGCACCTCACGACACTGGAAGACAGAAGAGTAAGGGGGGACATGATCACAACCTACAAAATCCTCAGGGGAATCGACCGGGTAAACAAGGACGAACTTTTCAACACTGGTGGGACGCGAACAAGGGGACACAGGTGGAAGCTGAGTACCCAAATGAGCCACAGAGACGTTAGAAAGAACTTTTTCAGTGTCAGAGTAGTTAGCAAATGGAATGCATTAGGAAGTGATGTGGTGGAGGCTGACTCCATTCACAGTTTCAAATGTAGATATGATAGAGCCCAATAGGCTCAGGAATCTGTACACCAGTTGATTGACGGTTGAGAGGCGGGACCAAAGAGCCAGAGCTCAACCCCCGCAAGCACAATTAGGTGAGTACACACACGAGGGGCCGGTGGCTGAGTGGACAGCACGCTTGACACGTAATCCTGATGTCCGGGGTTAGATTCCCGGTTCCGGCGAGAAACAATGGGCAGAGTTTCTTTCACCCTGAGGCCCCGTGTTACCAAGCAGTAAATAGGTACCTGGGAGTTAGACAGCTGTAACCGGCTGCTGCCTAGCCACGGAAACACGTGACCTAGCTGATCCGGAAGCGGCCACACGAGGCTCCTAACACAGGACCCTCAGCGTTACCCCCCATACATTGAAATTGAAATTGAAATTGAAATTGAAATAAGTTTATTAAGGTAAAATACACACAAATGGATGAGGTAACTCAAGCTATTCTCACCCCGTTCAGTACATCGTGTTAATTCATACATAGACACACATCACAAACAATAAACATATTACCAAACATTCTGAGAGATAGACATATACATTTCCTCCTTTACACATGTAGTATGGTATCAGACGTACACATAAATACTTTTATGACCTAACCCATACATTTGTATTCAGCTGCCGACGATTATGTCCACTACGTGATCACCATAGCCCGTGCTACTTGGAACTTTTTGTTCCCAGGTAGCGACTCTTAAACAACAACACGCCGACGATGTGTTGCTGCAAGGAGGAAGCTGGAATATTACCAGCGAGGACTCGCTCTCAGTGCCACACTGAGCCAGCAAAACGTACTCGTCTAATTTGGACTCGACTAGACATTCGCAGTCATATATTAAAAAAAAAATCACTACTGTCAGAGGAAAATGACAGATTGCCTCCTGTCAGACTGTCAGTTACACAGTCCAGCACGCTGAGAGAAGCAGATGCAATCTATTTCCCTCTGATTTATTTTTCTTCAGAAATGTCTGAATATGATTTATGTACTATAATTTTTTTTTTAACCTGATCGAATCCTGCAGCACTGATTCCCTTCGCGGTGAAGGGATATTTGGGCTGGTATCACTATGCAACCCGTTCTCGCACTTGCTTAAAGTCAGTATTGGCTTATTTAATAAGTGCATATGTGACATACTAATTGATTGTGAATATTTTAGTTTACCTTGAAAAGCTTCATAGAAAACACCGACCTCACCTAACCTTCTTAGAATGTTAAGATAAGCATCTTATTGCTTCTTAATTACACATTTTTCTTAACCTATACCGTTGATAGGTTAAATAATAATTGTAATTATTACAATAATTGTAACTTAACCTATACCGTTGATAGGTTAAGTAATAATTGTAAATAAGAAGCAATAAGATGCTTATCTTAACATACTTAGAAGGTTAGGTGAGGTCGGTGTTTTCTATGAAGCTTTTCAAGGTAAACTAAAATATTCACAATCAATTAGTATGTATCATATACACTTATTAAATAAGCCAATAGTGACAGTAAGCAAGTGCGAGAACGGGTTGCACTATAGAGGAACTGCCTTGTATAAGCCGTTAGGCCTGCTGCAGTTTTTCTTCTTCTACTCCTTCTACTCCTTCATCTTCTCCTTCTCTTTGTTTTTCTTCATTTTCTGACGTTTATTTCATTATGCTCCGCTGCTTGATGATTTCTTTGTCGTTTTCACCGTAGCCCTTCACTAAACGGTGTAAATCTATAATAACGAACAAGTGATCTTAAAATGCAATGATTTTACAAAGAAAAAGGACAAGAGGAACAGGAAGATGGTACAGTAAAATTCGTTACTTGATGAAAGTGAAAAAAATATTATGTTTGAATTGTTGAATAATAATACTATTACTTAAATCCAATTTCTTTTTGAAATTGAAAATTTGTCATAATTAATTCATATTTTATAACTTGTATGCACTGCCGACGAAAGGGAAAAGGATGTGTGGATATCCAGGTCTGGGGAAAGATGTGTGTATATCCAGGTCTGGGGAAAGATGTGTGTATATCCAGGTCTGGGGAAAGATGTGTGTATATCCAGGTCTGGGGAAAGATGTGTGTATATCCAGGTCTGAGGAAAGATGTGTGGATATCCAGGTCTGGGGAAAGATGTGTGGATATCCAGGTCTGGGGAAAGATGTGTGGATATCCAGTTCTGGGATAGGGATGTGTTGCTATCATATAATAAAGATACTGGGAAGCATAAAAACATAAAATGAAACTAGAGGACCCTTAGAGACGAATATTAGTACCTGAGCTATGAAGTAAGATATTCAAGGAAAGATCTCATTCATTAAGTTACACATTCCCGGAAGAGACCAGACAAGGGAGAAATACTCACGAAAACTCACGAAAGTTAATGCAGACCGTCTTGGAGTGGACGGTACTCAAGTTACGGAACACAAGTTGAGAGGCGGGACCAAAGAGCAAGAGCTCAACCCCCACAAGCACAAATAGGTGAGTATCAGGGAAATATTATCACCCCAGAGTCACTTAGAGGTTTGACTTGGTTTCATTATCAGAATAATGATCAAATATCATGCATTAGGAAGTGAGGGGGTGGAGGCTGACTCTATGCACAGTGGTGGAGCCAGACTCTATGCACAGTGGTGGAGCCAGACTCTATGCACAGTGGTGGAGCCAGACTCTATGCACAGTGGTGGAGCCAGACTCTATGCACAGTGGTGGAGCCAGACTCTATGCACAGTGGTGGAGCCAGACTCTATGCACAGTGGTGGAGCCAGACTCTATGCACAGTGGTGGAGCCAGACTCTATGCACAGTGGTGGAGCCAGACTCTATGCACAGTGGTGGAGCCAGACTCTATGCAAAGTGGTGGAGCCAGACTCTATGCACAGTGGTGGAGCCAGACTCTATGCACAGTGGTGGAGCCAGACTCTATGCACAGTGGTGGAGCCAGACTCGATGCACAGTGGTGGAGCCAGACTCTATGCACAGTGGTGGAGCCAGACTCTATGCACAGTGGTGGAGCCAGACTCTATGCAAAGTGGTGGAGCCAGACTCTATGCAAAGTGGTGGAGCCAGACTCTATGCAAAGTGGTGGAGCCAGACTCTATGCACAGTGGTGGAGCCAGACTCTATGCAAAGTGGTGGAGCCAGACTCTATGCAAAGTGGTGGAGCCAGACTCTATGCAAAGTGGTGGAGCCAGACTCTATGCAAAGTGGTGGAGCCAGACTCTATGCACAGTGGTGGAGCCAGACTCTATGCAAAGTGGTGGAGCCAGACTCTATGCAAATTGGTGGAGCCAGACTCTATGCAAAGTGGTGGAGCCAGACTCTATGCAAATTGGTGGAGCCAGACTCTATGCAAAGTGGTGGAGCCAGACTCTATGCAAAGTGGTGGAGCCAGACTCTATGCAAATTGGTGGAGCCAGACTCTATGCAAAGTGGTGGAGCCAGACTCTATGCAAAGTGGTGGAGCCAGATTCGATACACAGCGGTGGAACCAGACTCTACACAGTGGTTTAGCCGGACTATGTATATAGCGCTAAATGTAGATGTGACAAAGCTGAATAGGTTCATGAACCGGTAAATCAGTTTGAAATGTAAGAGTCAAGAGCTGAAACGCCCCCCTCGGATGGCAGTAGTATTTTAAGGTTAACTTGAGATGATTTCGGGGCTTAGTGTCCCCGCGGCCCGGTCCTCAACCAGGCCTCCACCCCCAGGAAGCAGCCCCTGACAGCTGACTAACTCCCAGGTACCTATTTACTGCTAGGTAACAAGGGCATCAGGATGAAAGAAACGCTGCCCATTGTTTCTCGCCGGCGCCCGGGATCGAACCCGGGACCACAGGATCACGCGTCCAGTGTTCTGTCTGCTCAGCCACCGGCTGAGTATAGTAAATAAATATTGCTGCGTGGTGTACACACCCGAGCACACACACACACGCACACACACACACACACACCGACCCGTGTGTTTAGAGGTCACAGTCACATCAGGAAGAAAACAACTGTGAAAGAACTGGTAATGAAACTTAGAACAAGGCGAGGACAGGTATACAGAGAACGACAAAGAGGTGTGTGAAGGACTCAACAAGAGGTTCCAGGAGGTCTTCACAATAGAACAAGGTGAGGTCACTGCGCTAGGAGAGGGGGAAGTAAACCAGCCGGCCTTGGAAGGGTTTGAAATTACGAGAGATGAGGTCAAGAGACACCTGTTGGATCTGGATGTGAGAAAGGCTGTTGGTCCAGACGGGATCTCGCCATTGGTATTGAAAGAGTGTGCAGAGGCACTTTGCTTGCCACTCTCCATAGTGTATAGTAAGTCACTGGAGACAGGAGACCTACCTGCCAGGAGAAAAAATCATGAGAAAAAACCAAGTAACACATCTGGAGAGGAGGAACTTCGTGACAAATCGACAACATAGGTTCAGGGAGGGTAAATCTTGTCTGACTGGCTTAATAGAATTCTACGACCAGGTGACAAAGATTAAACAAGAAAGAGAGGGCTGGGTGGACTGCATTTTCTTGAATTGTCGGGAAGCCTTTGACACAGTACCCCATTTGAGGCTGGTACATAAGCTGGAGAGACAGGCAGGAGTAACTGGTAAGGTGCTCCAGTGGATAAGGGAGTACCGAAGCAATAGGAAGCGGAGAGTTACAGTGAGAGGTGAAACCTCAGTTTGATGTGAAGTCACCAGTGGAGTCCCACAGGGCTCTGTACTCTGTACTATACTGTTTCTGATATACGTAAATGATCTCCCGGAGGGTATAGACTCATTTTTCTCAGTGTTTGCTGACGATGCCAAAATTACGAGAAGGATTAAGACAGAGGAGGACTGCTTGAGGCTTCAAGAAGACCTAGACAAACTGAAAGAATGGTCGAACAAATGGTTGTTAGAGTTTAACCCAAGCAAATGTAATGTAATGAAGATAGGTGTAGGGAGCAGGAGGCCAGATACAAGGTATCATTTGGGAGATGAAATTCTTCAAGAGTCAGAGAGAGAAAAGACTTGGGGGGTTGATATCACGCCAGACCTGTCCCCTGCAACCCATATCAAGAGGATAACATCAGCGGCATATGCCAGGCTGGCAAATATAAGAACGGCATTAATAAACTTGCGTAAGGAATCATTCAGAACTTTGTATAGCACATATGTCAGGCCAATCCTGGAGTATGCAGTCCCAGCATGGAGTCCATATCTAGTCAAGGATAATACTACACTGGAAGAGGTTCAAAGGTTTGCCACCAGACTAGTACCTGAGCTGAGAGGTATGAGCTACGAGGAAAGACTACGGGAATTAAACCTCACGTTGGTAGAAGACAGAAGAGTTAGGGAGGACATGATCACCACATTCATAATTCTCTAAGGAATTGATAGGGTAGATAAAGACACGCTGTTTAACACAAGGGGCACACGCACTAGGGGACACAGGTGGAAACTGAGTGCCCAAATGAGCCACAGAGATATTAGAAAGAACTTTTTTAGTGTCAGAGTGGTTGACAAATGGATTGCATTAGGAAGTGATGTGGTGGAGGCTGACTCCATACACAGTTCCAAGTGTAGATATGATAGAGCCCAGTAGGCTCAGGAACCTGTACACCTGTTGATTGTCGGTTGAGAAGCGGGACCAAAGAGCCAGAGCTCAACCCCCGCAACCACAAATAGGTGAGAACACACACATTATACATTGAACTGCTGCTGATGGATGAAAATGTGGGGTGGCTATACAGAGCACCAGCTCGACCCCTTCAAGCACATCTAGGTGATTATTCGCTCTCCCACAAAACCACACACAAACACGCCCGGCTACTTGCTTCAGGCTGGTTGGTCTCTCCATCCTGCTAACCACATTCCCTGGGCATTTACTCCCAGGGTAAACACCGGGGTCAGTTATTACAAACAGTTCCCCCCTGCCTCGTTCTTCTACCCCAGCCTTAGGCCGCCTCTACCCCCACAACCCTGAGTCCTAACCCCTAGTTCTCCCCCACCCCTTTCCACTAGATTTACTAGATTTCTCTCTCTCTCTCTCTCTCTCTCTCTCTCTCTCTCTCTCTCTCTCTCTCTCTCTCTCTCTCTCTCTCTCTCTCTCTCTCTCTCTCATATCTATATTTTCTCTTCCTTCTCCACTTCGCTCCCTTCCTTCCTTCCTTCCTCACCCCCTTCTACAGTGACCTCGCCTGCTTGCAGTCTCACGGCACAGCAAAGGCCAGAGGGCGCAGCTGTGTCAAGGCACGAGAGGTAAGTACAGGTGATTTCATCCCAGATCTATTTCCTTGTGGGGGGGGGGGGAGCTGTGTACACCTGATACAAGGTCGTGGGACAACTGCAACCTTTTGTAATGTTTTGGTGGGTGTGGAGGAGGTGGATACAGAAGTGGGTAAGGGAAGAGGTGATGGGTATAGATTTAATGGGGAATGGGTAAGGGAAGAGGCGATGGGTGTACATCTGAGAGGGGATGGGTAACGAACAGGTAAAGGAGATCTTAGTCAAGAAAACATTTATTGAGCAGTCTTGACTATTTTTGTTGCATATGAGAGCCTTGGTTTGTGTATAATATGTTGGTCATTGTAACTGTCGAGTGGTGGGAGGAGGCGGTTACACCTGCTACCCTCTATGTGAGTGGAAGATTATA
Source organism: Procambarus clarkii (assembly GCF_040958095.1). NCBI lineage: Eukaryota > Metazoa > Arthropoda > Malacostraca > Decapoda > Cambaridae > Procambarus > Procambarus clarkii. The sequence continues at coordinate 12,276,592 of NC_091193.1, forward strand.
TATATATATATATATATATATATATATATATATATATATATATATATATATATATATATATATATATATATATATATAGATATATATATATATATATATATATATATATATATATATATATATATATATATATATATATATATATATATATTATAATTAACAGTAGGTTTACCTTCATATGTCTTCATATTTGCATCATTATTGCTAATGGCTATCCTTATTGGACTACCTGAAGGTATATTCACAATTGTATTACAGCATTCAAAAAATTACTCCTTAATTAATGCATTGCTTTGAAAGGTAACCATTATTAAAATACAGTAAGAAATTATATGATACATAACATTATACGGTAACATGTAATGTGTGGCATCACAATGATAGTAACTCTAACATCTTGTTAAACGAGCGTAAAACATCGGAGGTCTCGTCAAATATACTTTCGCCTCCCAAACTCACATATGATACTAGATGGATACCCAGCGGTGCCCGGGTCTACCCCAAAAATCAAACACAGCCGCCATCCAGCGAGTTCATGGGAAATCGATGGAAGCCGACCCCGTTTTTAATTGAAACAATGGGGCCGAACCCGGCCCGCACATGGTGGTCACATACCCCACATTTGTAACCCTGAAAAATTAGGTGGAGGTCTAGCCCGAGGCGCCTGGCCTCCAACCTTAGATAAACAGACAAACGAGTGGTCAGACATTCTCTCAAACAGATTTTATATAGAGTCTACAAACTTATGAAGTTAATTATACTATATATAATAAATCTTTACATAAATCCTTTCGAAGATAATTTCAATTATAAATATGTACATGATCATATTAACATTAGATATTTTTTTCGAGTTGTAAATTTTGTTGGTGATAACTATTTACTTAATTTAGTATATATATATATATATATATATATATATATATATATATATATATATATATATATATATATATATATATATATATAGACATATGTCGTACCTAGTAGCCAGAACGCACTTCTCAGCCTACTATGCAAGGCCCGATTTGCCTAATAAGCCAAGTTTTCATGAATTAATGTTTTTTCGACTACCTAACCTACCTAACCTAACCTAACCTAACTTTTTCTGGTACCTAACCTAACCTAACCTATAAAGATAGGTTAGGTTATGTTAGGTAGGGTTGGTTAGGTTCGGTCATATATCTACTTTAATTTTAACTCCAATTAATTTTTTTTTTACCTCATACATAATGAAATTGGTAGCTTTATCATTTCATAAGAAAAAAATTAGAGAAAATATATTAATTCAGGAAAACTTGGCTTATTAGGCAAATCGGGCCTTGTATAGTAGGCTGAGAAGTGCGTTCTGGTTACTAGGTACGACATATATATATATATATATATATATATATATATATATATATATATATATATATATATATATATATATATATATATATATATATTAGTATATTTTGGTAGCAGTCTTTCCTGTAGACATATATTATTAAATATGACCGAAAAAGTAAGATTAATAATTCTAACACGAATTTTCTCAATCTTTCGTACATTTCTTTTCACTGCTGGTGGTAATTCAAAAATCAATTCTCCAAAATTCATTTTTATTTCTAGTCTGACGCGACACTTGAGCGCGTTTCGTAAAACTTATTACATTTTCAAAGACTTTAGTTTACACATACACAACTGAATAGAACTTACACATCTCCGATTTGTTTATATCTACATTTGAGTGAGGTGGATGGGGTGAGGTGGTATTAATAGGGTATTAAATTCATCAACACAAGACAGAACACGAAACAATGGGTATTGAATGGAAGTGATTGTAGAAAGCCTATTGGTCCATATTTCATGTTGCTTCTATATTGGAGCGGAGTCTTGAGGTGGGTAGAATATAGTTGTGCATTAATTGGCAGTTGATTGCTGGTGTTGACTTCTTAATGTGTAGTGCCTCGCAAACGTCAAGCCGTCTGCTATCGCTGTATCTATCGATGATTTCTGTGTTGTTTACTAGGATTTCTCTGTCGATGGTTTGGTTGTGGGAAGAGATTATATGTTCCTTAATGGAGCCCTGTTGCTTATGCATAAGCAACATATATAACTGAAAACTCACACCTCAGAAGTGACTCGAACCTATACTGCCAGGAGCACTCTGCTGGCGTAGAGGATCCCTTAACCGCTCGACCAACACGACCAGACAAAAGAGGATGGTAGCCGAGGCTATTTCCATCCCCCCGGCGGCACTCGGTTGATAATCTTGGGCAATGCCAGTACAACCTACGGAAACTGTTACATGTTATGCTGATGATATTTGTATTATGACACACTATAAAACTAGACTAAACGCATTACTTCATGCATTTTTCATGAACATAGTAGAATGTGGTCTTATAATGTCTGTTGATAAAAAAAGGGTTCGTATTCCCCCATTCTCTTCACCATTACAACTATACTATTAATGAAGTTCCCGAGGAGACGTGTGAGTCTTATTAATATCTTGGAATCGAGGTCAATGATACAAATCAAATCAGCAACTTTCGTAAAAAGCGTCTTGACTTTCACCTGTCAAAAGTGTTGTGGCCAAAGGATTTGGCATCAACATGAAATATTCTCGGAATATTCATATTGCCTTCATTCGGTCTGTAGTTGATTGTTATGGCTTAGATCTTCTTAATTTTTCTCCTAAACAATTACTAGACCAAGACGTGATACAGCATGAAGTTATGCGCATCATCCTGGGTTGTACCAGAACCGGAACTAAGATTTCCCTCTATTTATCAGAGTATTGTTCTACTTAGTATGTTTTACACCAAAATTAAAAAAAAAATGGTGCCCCCCAGCACTATTCACAATTAAACTGAGATCCATTTTAAATTACTCTGACTGTTCATCCAATCCTCCACAAAAACTCCCTACAGTGCATGGCTCAGTTGTTGTGGCAATAATCTTATGAAACTGAATGCGCCTCTTAATCCTGATAAAATTGTTAACTATATTCCACCCTTATATAGATGTGCAGGTCTCTATACATTATACACCTATCAGCTCAAAGTAAACCAATAATACTGAAGCTATGAGATGCATAACACTGGAAGCTATTGACAGTCATCTTCAAAAACTGAAAAAAAAATTAATTATATTCCTTTACTAATGGTTCTTAATTATATTCCTTTACTGACTGTAACTGAGCACAGATAGAAAAAGTTGTGCATGTGCAATATATAAAGTCAATACAATGATCACGTTTAGAATGCGGAGACTGAACGACTGGGTATTTATCACTACACAAATTGAGCTACTGGGTATTTATCTAGTCACTGAGTACCTTAAACTCAATGGGGGTGGAGTGGCTTTTTGTGATTCAAATGCGTTCCGTAGTTTTCAAATAACCCATCACCATTAATGTCTGAAGAAGCTTGTAATATTAAATGGAATGCGATTTTTGCCATTGATAATAACTTTTGTCTAAAAGTTGTGTTCGTTCCAACCCATGTTGGCGTTGGAAATCATGACTGTGTAGATAGATTGGGTGATGAGGCTTGCAAGAAAGAAAATATAGACTGTGACTTTGGACTATCTAATGCAATTATTACAAACATGCAAATTAAAACTAATACTTCAGAGTTAAAAGAATAAAGAACTCTCCAAATACATGGAAGCTGCAGTGTTAAAAGCCATGATAACTTTTGTAATAACAGGTACGGTAAGCACAGTAGCCGGACCAGAAAATGTGATGTAGTCGCTGTACGAATGGCCTTGGTTATAGGCACATCTGGCAGGTTAGTGAGGCTGAGCCACTACCAGAATATTCAGCTTGTAAACTCTGTGACAAACCTTTAATGCATTCACTAGAATACTATATTGTTGAATGTGAAACTGTGGACCTCCTGGCCTGTTGTACAATCAATAATGTAACCATTTCGTTGCATCGGGTATATTAGAAGAAATCCTAATATAACCCGAATTTGCTTATCCATACGAAGGAAAAACGGGAATAAGAGAAGGAAAAAAAAGTTTATTTCTGCATATATTTTGAATTCATCAATGTCTTGTATGGCAGTGAACAATTGAAAGTTGCATTTTCAAATTCATAGATTTATAATATGTATAATATATGAAGTAGTAGACTGTATCCTCGTGAAATGCGTGTTGAACTCTACAATTTGGACCTTATGTATAATGTATGATCTGTTCTGCGTTAATGAATATAAGCAGCATCCTCACTGCAATAAGACTTAATTAAATTACTCAGATTAGGCAAACATGTACAACAACTTTGTCAATGAAGATATTAATGATAATTAAAGAAATTAGCATATAACTATAAACAATATCGAAACCTCAATGAAACATCATAAGATATATAGCAAACAAAGCAGCTTTCCAGATGCTAATAACCAAACTCTCGTTAATTTGCATCTCCCTGTAAAAAATAATAACACTGTCACATCGAAAGCAACCCTCGAATATGCAACATGACAGACACGATCATTTACTACGACAAGACTGCATCACGATGTTTAGAAATGACGTTCTATACAGAGGAACAAATGACATTCAGAACCGCCTAAATACGCTTCAAGGATGATAAACTGGGTGTAAGAACGGTTGATATACCTTCCTCCTATACCAAATACAACACAAGAAGGAACACTTCATAGACAATTATCAACCTCAGACGGAGCACTTTAACAATCAACTAATATAGCCAGTTAGAACACTTCATCCAATCATTTACCAACACCAGAGAGGTGTAATGTCAACGACAATTTCTGAGCTAATTGATCATCCTTAAATACCGAACTAGATACGTCCTTGCAGTTCAAGATAATCCCTTCCTATCGTGTCGAGCTGTCTATACGGTACCCATTTACAACCGAACTGCTGAAGTTGATCGTTCCACTTGTAGAAGCAGCGTGGGAGCATTAAGCACGCCTGAGGGAAGTGCAGGTGAGTCGACCCATAGGCACGTCAACAGCTCCACGAAATGCCTGTTCCAGGTAGGACCTGCCAAACTGGACTTTCCTTGTGCTTCTGATGTGGAAGCTGGTGGTGACGTCTCTGGTGGTGACGTCTGCGGTGGTGACGTCTGTGGTTATGATGGGAGACTTGATGTTTGTGTGTGTAATTGTTGCTGTTGCTTGTGGGAGGGATTTTGTTGGTGAAGGGGTTGATTGTGAGGGTGAAGGTGATGCTGTTGATGATAATGGTGGTGATTGTTGATATTAGGCCTTTTTTATTAGTACTGTATTCGTAAGGGTGTTGTTGTGTGTATGTGTTGTACTTGAAATGTTGGCTTCGAGGCCGTTTGTGTGGTTGTTTGTAGTAGTAGTGATCAAGCAATTATTGTTATTATTTCTGGTTGTGAAATCTCTGTTCTTATTGGTAGTAACAGTTGTGCTAGTGATGGTGTGCTACAGCACCTTGAGTAAGGTTGAGGTGCGTCACTGAGTGCATCCAGTGAGTGCTCAAGCAACGGACTCCCAACACCCAAGACACTGGAAGCCCCAAAAACATCAATACAAGATGATCAATACAAGATGATGTTCAATACAAGATGATGTTCAATACAAGATGTTCAATACAAGATGATTTTCAATACAAGATGATATTCAATACAAGATGATCAATACAAGATGATGTTCAATACAAGAGGATGTTCAATACAAGATGATGTTTAATACAAGATGATGTTCAATACAAGAGGATGTTCAATACAAGATGATGTTCAATACAAGAGGATGTTCAATACAAGAGGATGTTCAATACAAGATGATGTTCAATACAAGATGATGTTCAATACAAGATGATGTTCAATACAAGATGATGTTCAATACAAGAGGATGTTCAATACAAGATGATGTTTAATACAAGATGATGTTCAATACAAGATGATGTTCAATACAAGAGGATGTTCAATACAAGAGGTTGTTCAATACAAGATGATGTTTAATACAAGAGGATGTTCAATACAAGATGATGTTCAATACAAGATGATGTTCAATACAAGAGGATGTTCAATACAAGAGGATGTTCAATACAAGATGATGTTCAATACAAAAGGATGTTCAATACAAGAGGATGTTCAATACAAGAGGATGTTCAATACAAGAGGATGTTCAATACAAGATGATGTTCAATACAAGAGGATGTTCAATACAAGATGATGTTTAATACAAGATGATGTTCAATACAAGATGATGTTCAATACAAGATGATGTTCAATACAAGAGGATGTTCAATACAAGATGATGTTTAATACAAGATGATGTTCAATACAAGATGATGTTCAATACAAGAGGATGTTCAATACAAGAGGATGTTCAATACAAGATGATGTTTAATACAAGAGGATGTTCAATACAAGATGATGTTCAATACAAGATGATGTTCAATACAAGAGGATGTTCAATACAAGAGGATGTTCAATACAAGATGATGTTCAATACAAAAGGATGTTCAATACAAGAGGATGTTCAATACAAGAGGATGTTCAATACAAGATGATGTTCAATACAAGAGGATGTTCAATACAAGATGATGTTTAATACAAGATGATGTTCAATACAAGATGATGTTCAATACAAGAGGATGTTCAATACAAGAGGATGTTCAATACAAGATGATGTTCAATACAAGAGGATGTTCAATACAAGATGATGTTCAATACAAGATGATGTTCAATACAAGATGATGTTCAATACAAGAGGATGTTCAATACAAGATGATATTCAATACAAGATGATATTCAAATACAAGAAGATGTTCAATACATGATGATGTTCAATACATGATGTACAAAAAATTGTACATCATATATTCATTCTTTACTTGAACGTGTTCCAGAGGTGAGCGAAACATTTTAGATAATAAACCCTTCAATAATTACTCGAGTTTCTTTGCCATGAATTTTGGTAACTTGATTACTCTTCTTAATATTGATGCTAAGGAAATAGAAACAAAGAAAGCGTACATTATAAGATCAACAACACCAGCAATGCTGTCATATATAAACAAATATGTTTAAAGGAACGTGCCTGCTACTCAAGTATACAAATATTATCTATTAAAATAATATGTAATAAACGTACATATTTCAGAAGCCATATATGAATATGGAAGCATTGAGCCTGTTCTAAAAACAAAATGAGATATTTTGAGATACAACCAAGGCAATTGAACTTAAATTGCTAGCTGAAGATCCCTTCGTTCATATTTTATTAAAGGATAAGAGGATAGTATCATGCAAGCAATTAGGAAAATACACTTTGTACCATTTTGATGTGTTAAATTAGTATGTTGATATAGAGCGAGATGGTTATCTCATTGGGAGATGACTGAGCATCTCATAGTGAGGGAGATGGATGATCATTTCACAACAGTGAAATGAATGACCAGCTGATATTGTGATAAATGGACAGTTCACTCTCTCTTATCTCTCCCCTTTTTCTCCTTCTCTCTCTCTTATCTCTCGCCTTTTTCTCCTTCTCTCTCTCTGTTATGAACCAACATTAACATCCAACTGTATAATCATATTGAATATAATCCCCATCAAAATCAGAACACTTTCACAGACACAAACACCTCCCATTTGCAGGAAATCAGACCCTAATCTTCTTAGAAGATCAGAATAATATAGATAGATATTTAACTTTATAAATTTGTATTTTATTAACCCGGTCCATGTCGAGTCATTATTCAGCAAGTACGTGGATAAATAGCCAATTTTAACACCATATTTTTGGATCAAGGTTATTACACCTCACGATCGTGTAATTGGGGATATTAACACCATATTTTAACATTATATTTTTTAATGAGTATAATTTTATAATACTTCACGATCGGGTAATTGGCGAGTATTGGAGTTATGTTCCCTCGTGACCTTAATTTCATTACATCTCTGTATCTATTTAGTAGTGATCTATGATGGGATATTATAAGGGTTTATAGTACAGACAGATTGTAGTGTTTGGCGTTCGATCTGATCCCTTGTATTGCTTATTAGTTTATTACTGTTGAAAATATGTTATATATATTTTTTCCCCTTGTACATTTAGTTATAAGGAAATTATTATTTATTATACAAAAATTAATAAAATAACGTATAATTATTTTATCAATGATCTTTAATAATGAAGTAATTTTATCAATACAGTTTTAATAATGACCGTATTTTCAAATACATGACAGGTGTCTTCTGCAGCACCTGTGTGTGTGCTTGAAGACCCGTGTATTACAGTACGGTGACTCAGCGCGGCCCGAGGCAGCAATGGGGGTGTCCCGGGCCGAGCCCTAGCTGGGCCGAGCCCTGGGGGACTTCCAGGTTAGTTTTTCCGTCACTCGTTGATGTTGGTGGCGGCTGTGGCGGCCTTCCTAGCCGGCCTTGTGTACCTGACGTCACCTGCGCTCTGAGGTCTGCGCGGACACCCACCTGGGCCGGTTGTCCTCTCTCTCTCTCTCTCTCTCTCTCTCTCTCTCTCTCTCTCTCTCTCTCTCTCTCTCTCTCTCTCTCTCTCTCTCTCTCTCTCTCTCTCTCTCACGCACGCGGGACACAAAAAACTGTAAGGAAGATGAGTGTGTGTGGGGAGGGGGGGGGAGATGAGTGTGTAAAGCTCAACACCAACATGGTTTTAAGGAAGGTTTTTCTTGCTCCTTATACCTGATAGAATTCTATGACTAGGCGACAGAGAAGGGTTGAAAGACGTCCTCCTTTCGAACTGACAGCAAGGTGCTCGCGTGACTAAGGGAGTACCTAGGCAACAAAGGTCACACACACACACACACACACACACACACACACACACACACACACACACACACACACACACACACAGGCGAGATGTTTCACAGGGAGTCACAAAAGGGTCAGTACTAGAACATGAATATTTTCCTGATCTACTGAAAGTGATCTCCCGGAAGGAATAATCCATTTCCTCTCATTGTTTGCTCACAACGCAAAAATTATGAAGATACAGACGATGGGTGACTGCAAGAACTTACAAGATATCCTGAACAATCGCAATGATTGCTCGAAGAAGTGGCTACTAGAGTTTAACTCAAGAAAAGGCAAATTAATGAATCTGGATGATGGAAATAGTAGGCCTGACATATGGCAGAGGACATTCTCATGAAATAGGACAGAGAAAAAAAGACCGGGGATGATATCACATCAATCATGTCTCCCGAGGGTAAAATAAATTGGATATTGTCAGTTACATAGGAAGGGTTGTCCAGCATGGAAGCTGCCTTTAGAAAGTTGAATATTGAGTGTTTTATACCCTGCATACCGCATATGTCAATTTTAAAATATGCGGAGCTAAATTGGCATCTTTGTCTCGTTAAACAGCAAATGAAGCTGGAGAAAGTCCAAGGGAGTGCCACATGAGTAGTACCAGAACCGAGAGGTATGAGTTATGAGGAAATAGTAAATGAATTTAGTTTCAAGTCATAAGAAAAAGGCAAAAGAGTTCGAGAAGGCAGGTGAGACCTCATGTTCACCCACATGCACCCAATCGTGCATATATACCCTTTTATTTATGATAGTTATACACTTATACGCACCCCTTTTCCACACACACACACACACAACGTACGTGAGACAAACTCTTGAAGATGCAGTCAAGGCATTAAAACAACACGAAAAAGAATACAACCAGACAAGGCCCAAATATACACAACTTGACTCATTCCTGAGCCGAGAGGATTGAGCTAAGAGGAAAGTTTGACGAAACCAATCATCACTGCTCAGGAGTAAAGAATAAAGGGACATGATAACATCACGTAAGGTTCTAAAATGAATTGACAAAGTAGACAAGTAAGCAATGCTCAGTGTGAAAATCAAGAGAAAAAGAGAACATAGATGGAAACTAGAGAAAAAAAAAATAATCACATATTTGTCAGGAGTATATTCAGTGTCAGAACTGTACTTATATAAATGGAATGGCCATATTTTACGAGGACGGGCCATTTTTTACGAGAACGGGCTATTTTTTATGAGGACGGGTCATTGTTTATGAGGACGGGCCATTTTTTACGAGAACGGGCCATTGTGTATGAGAACGGGTCATTGTTTACGAGGACGGGCCATTATTTACGAAGACGGGCTATTTTTTATGAGAACGGGCTATTTTTTACGAGGACGGGCCATTGTTTACGAGGACGGGCCATTGTTTATGAGGACGGGCCATTGTTTACGAGGACGGGCCATTATTTACGAGGACGGTCCATTGTTTATAAGGGCGAACCGCGTCGTTTATGAAAAAGGAAAATGAAGAACGCGGCGCAGGTATAAATCATTATAAAATGCTATTTTATTTATGTCTCGACACTTCGGAAACACTGAATCTAACATCATCAGAAGTCTGGCAAAAAAAAAAGGTATCCGATCACCAAAATAAAACACCTGCATGTAATAAAAAGACTGTTTATTACACCGTTATAAAAGGAGTCATCCTATCAGTTATTTGTCAGATGTACAAATCAGACTTATTAACGTCAATGAGGGTCAATATTGTCTCGGAGTGGAAGGTATTGGTTGGACAATATACATAAAATATAAAAATATTTTACAATAATCATCGGGTTCGTTAACGTCTTTTATATAATGAACAATGAAACACGTTTCTATATGAGGATAAGAACATATACGGTGCCGCTAAAAGATTAAAATCATACTGAACTATAATTTATTACTAGGCCGGATAAAAAGTAAAGAGGCAGGACTCTCAGATAAGGACGAGTGTAACAATAAAGTACAAATGATTTTTAAATGACTCCATATTTGGAGAAATATTTTATGGATTTTCTGAAATCCATACGACCAAAACTCTCATTATTATTATTATTTTCATAAACGATTTTTTGCTCTAACGTTTCCCGATTTTTTATATTTCTATGCTGCATTCAGTTAATATTTCCTCAATATACTCTGAAAAACTCTTGAGGCACTGAAAATGTGTCTTTTACTCAGTGAAATTTAGCAGTTATTAAAGACATGTATTCAGTGTTGGTGTGTGGCACTGACCCCTGGCCAAACATCCAGAGTGTGTGTATGTGTGTGTATGTGTGTGTGTGTGTGTGTGTGTGTGTGTGTGTGTGTATGTGTGTGTGTGTGTGTGTGTGTGTGTGTGTGTGTGTGTGTGTATGTGTGTGTGTGTGTATGTGTGTGTATGTGTGTGTGTGTGTGTATGTGTGTGTGTGTGTGTGTGTGTGTGTGTGTGTGTGTGTGTGTGTGTGTGTGTGTGTGTGTGTGTGTGTGTGTGTGTGTGTGTGTGACACAGCCTGACCCCGGGCCAAGAGCTGAGCTCCCTCACCTGTCATTACCCGCGGCCTCTCGTGTACCTCGCCCGGGAGGTAATTCGGCTGGCACCGTGATCACGCTCTCACTAGCCCCTATTAGAGGCAATAATCTAAACTGATGCTCTAAAAGCCTTGGTCTGCTCACGTGATGTGTATTAACAAATGGGAGGGGAAGGGAGAGGAGAACGTGGTGGAGGATGGGGCCGAGTCTGTGGTCGAGTTTGTGGTCGAGACTGTGGTCGAGACTGTGGTCGAGACTGTGGAGGAGACGCAGCTGTCGGGTAAAGTAAGATATGGAGTGAGAGTGTGTAGAGGAGAAGAAGACTGAAGAGAGAGACAGATGTAATGAAAAGTTAAGTAAGAGTGAGAGAGAGAAGAACGGAAGTACTGATGGACAGAACAGTGTGTTCAGGAGGAATGGTCGAGAGAGTGAACATAATGGAACAGTAGTAGAGGCAGCCGAGTGAAAGGTACTTTTGGAAAGAGGAATAGAGGCAGTATAAAGGTACAGTTGATAACCCATGAGAAAAAAAAGAAAATTAAGGCACCTAAGAGAGAGAGAAGATAAGGAAATAGATAAGGGGTTGGCAGATAATGGAATATGTTTAAAGGCACCTATGGAATGGTAAACGCTCACACAGCACCGCTCCTGTGCCAGGTAAGTCCACTACGGGCTCACCATAGCCCGTGCTACTTGCCCCGCTCCTGGTCCAGGTAAGTTACGGGCTCACCATAGCCAGTGCTACATGGAACTTGTTCCGAGTGGCTGAATCTATAACAACAACAACGTCTGCTCCACACCTAACCAAGTAGGCAGCAGCTTTACAGTCATGCACATACATTACCTACAGTAAGCAAGCTTTGGTAACTTGGTAAGCAAGCCAGTAACTTGGCTAGAATACCTGTTAGTTACACCATCATGAATGAAGTTCTTATACATTTTTTGAACACATTTGATTATCAGGATGAACCATAGATGTGCAGTTCTCCCTGCATAATAGAATGATGATAGGTGGAGTAACTGGTGTGACTTTCACTTTGCCTCAAATTTACTAGATTTTGTTGCTGTTCCTGAAATATTGCTGCCCCTTAGGCTGCTCAAAGGCAGTCCAAGACAGTAATCTATCAGTCTTTACGAGCAAAAGTTTTGGCTAACTTATCAGTTCGATCATACATATGGCGCCTGGTGGTTTAGTGGACAGCACGCAGGATAAGTAGTACTGTGGACCGGGGTTCGATTCCCGGCGCTGGCGAGAACAAATGGGCTGAGTTTCTTTCACCCTGATGCCCCTGTTACCTAGCAGTAAATAGGTACCTGGGATTTAGACAGCTGTTACAGGCTGCTTCCTGGAGGTGTGTGTGTTTGTGTGTGGAAGAAAAAAAAAGTTGATTGATTGACAGTTGAGAGGCGGACCGAAAGAGCCAGAGCTCAACCCCTGCAAGCACAACTAGGTGAATATATTCGAGGAGATCTATAAGAGAAGGATTCCACAGGAGACAATCTCGCCATCACTAATGATTTCATTATATTTGTGCCTAGCTTCAGACACAAGCACGTCACGTCTGTGCCTTGGGGCACCGAGTGCAGTTAAGGATGACAAGGAGACACAATTAACGTGTCAACCTTGGATTCATATACTCGTTCGTGTGCAAGGATTATGCCAAACAAATCCGTGTAAAGAGTAGAGGACGAGTTATTTATACACGCTACACACTCGTAGGGGCCATCTTCCGCTGTTACAACAACTGCACTTCCAGCTGAACCATAGAACTGCACCATCAATGTAAATCATTTGGGAGAAATCATTTTGTAAATTATTTTGAAATTTGTAATTCATTTGACCAGTTTGGCTAAAGGCATTGTACTTTGCTTCTTGTCGAAGCGTGGGTTGTTCTTTATTAATCTTAGGCGAGGGGGAAAAAGGGATAGTAATTTGGAAATGGGTGATATTCCATGGGGCAGGCGAGTAAGTGGCCCTGGGGGGTTGTGGGGGGTTGTGGTGAAGGTCAGGGAGGAGACTCAGTAAGTGACCCTGGAAGGGTGAGAGGGGGTGTGGTGGAGGTCATGGAGGAGCGTCTTCTGTTGCTTCTGGTCCTGTCTCTCTTGGACCCCTTGTAGGACTCCTTGACCCCAGAGTCGCCACAACATGATATCACCGCCACAACCACCACCACCACCGTCACCACCGTCACCACCACCACCACCACCACCACAGCACAACCACCACCACCACCGTCACAACCACTACAACAACACTACAATCACCACCACAACCATCACCACCACCGTCACCACCACCACCACCGTCACCACCACCACCACCGTCACCACCACCACAACCATCACCACCACCACCACTGTCACCACCACTACAACAACACTACAACCACCACCACACATCGCACCATGGATTTGGAAGGAGAAAGTAATGCCTGACAAACTTGATCGATTTCTATGACAGTTACTGAAATAAGACAGTGGACAAAAATGCTGGGTGAACTATATTTCCATAAGTTCTCAAAAACATTTGATACTGTTGATGGTGACAGTCTGCCATACACGATGGAGAAGCAAGATAGAATAACTGGAAACTGTGTAAGGGAACACCTGAAGAACAGGAAACAGTCACAGTCAAGGAAGAGGTTTCGAACTGGAGAAATGTGATAAGATGAGTTCCTCCAAAGCTCAATCGTAGCATCACTACTGTTCTTAATTTATGCGAATGGCCTACCCGAGGAAGTGAGTTCGTACATGTCAATTATTTTGCAGACGACACAAAGATTAGTGAAGATTGTAAAAACCAAAGGTTGTCGCAATTTACAGGGTGACCTTGACAAATTCTACAAGTGGGTAAGTTAATGGCTGCTAGAATTCAAACCAGCAAGTGCAGGGCAATGACAATGGGAAAGGAAGAAAAGAGACCAGAAGGTATCGGAAAGAGAAAAAATATGGGAATGGATATTATCCCAGCACTAACACTAGAGGCACAAACCCACAAGGGCCGTGATGAGGGTTCGACCCTTGTGGATTTGTTCATTTGATGTATCACGCTACTGTGATTTATGTGTGTAATAGAGGCACATATAAATAGAAGTAACATCAGCAGGCCATGGGGACTCTGTCAAGAATTGGAACATATCAGGACTCTTCCAGTGCAATCTACACAGCCTATGTTACAATGAAATATTCCTACAATGAATAATATACCTACAATGAATAATATACCTACAATGAATAATATACCTACAATGAAATATTCAGCACGGGCCTGGAATCCACACATTGAAAAGCATTAACTTATATTAACAAAGTTCAGAGGATTGTAACAAGATTAGTGCCAAAACTAGGAAAGTTTAGCTACGAGGACAGGTTAAAGGAACTAGGTCTCATTACCCTAGAAAAGAGAAAAAAACAGAATGAATATGATCACAACATACAAGATACTGAGGAACCCCGTGTCAAGGTGGACACAAAAAGCGCCTTTAAAGTGAGAAAAAGAAGGACAAGAACACATAAATGGAAGCTAGAAACACAAATGAGTCGGATAAATATAAGAAAACACTCATACCCGTTACGGGCGGACAGCATTTGGAATGCATAAAAAATAAAGAGGTTGTGAAAACCACCTACCTTCAATACTTTGGACTAAGCTTGACAAATCAACCCATACCTTCCCTACCCTACCATATATAGCACCACTACCACCAAGATCAAGTTCACATACAACAACAACCAGACAACAAAAGCCACGTATCACAACTTGCCATAGTTGGTTACAACCTCAACTTATCGAACAAATCCACAAGGGCCGTGACGAGGATTCGAACCTACGTCTGAGAGCATCCCAGACGCTGCCTTAATCGACTGAGCTACGACATGGTATAAGAATTGCAACCAGGGAAATCATCTTGATTTACCAACGGATCCTCTTCATTCTCAACTTATTCTTGATCATTCATTCTTGATTTGTTCATTCTCAACTTATTCTTCCCGTTTAACCAAAGTGAAAAATGAGATCCCCCAATCGATGTCTTATCAATACTGTTCTCGTCTACACGTTGGTCCGACAGCAAGATAAAAATTATCAAGGATAAGAGGAACGCTCAGAGCACAGGATCTTTATCTCAATGATTTACCTCCCGAAAAGGAATGTGTGTTTTTCCCGGTGCTAAGAACAACATGTAAACAATCATCACTTGGCCCTTGAAACTGCCAGCCGTGTACCGCATCAATTCTCAGGATGAATTTAAAATCACTAATGTGAGTGGGAAAACCCGAGCTGCCTGTGTTCTTAGAACATGTTATACATGTCTCAGACCGATATCCGATTTGTTCACCAGCCACAAGATCAAACTGAAGAGGATGGAAAGCTATGACGTAACTCTCTCTCTCTCTCTCTCTCTCTCTCTCTCTCTCTCTCTCTCTCTCTCTCTCTCTCTCTCTCTCTCTCTCTCTCTCTCTCTCTCTCTCTCTCTGTTTCTCTCACACACAGCCGAGTGGACAGCGTTTTGACGTCATAGCTCTAAGGGCCATTATTCGATTCTCGAGGCAGAAACAAGTGGGCAGAGTTTCTTTCATCTAATGTCTCCGTTCACCTAGCAGTAAATAGGTACCTGGGCGCTAGACAGCTCTTGTGGGTTGCAGCGTTGGTGTGGTCAATAACTAGTCTAGTAGAAATCATAGAGAAAATTGGTCAGGAGTCATTACATTAGATAACCGGCGGTTGAAAAGCGGAGTCCAAGAGCAAAAAGTTCGATCCCGCAAGCTCAGATGAATACATATAGGTGAATACACGCACGGACAGTAACACAAACATGCAAGCAAACACACTTGATTTGCTTGTTACTGTGTGGCGTTGTGTACTCGCCAAGTTGTACTCACCTAGTTGTGCTTGCGGGGGTTGAGCTCTGGCTCTTTAGTCCCGCCTCTCAACTGTCAATCAACTGTTGTCAGATTCCTGAGACTACTGGGCTCTATCATATCTACATTTGAAACTGTGTATGGCGTCTGCCTTCATAGCAGTAAAAATAGGTACTTGGGAGTTAGACAGCTGCTACGGACTGCTTCCTGTGGGGGGGTGTAACAAAAAGGAGGCCTGGTCGAGGACCGGGCCACGGGGACGCTAATCCCCGAAATCATCTCAAGATAACCACCACATCACTGCCTAATGCATTACACTTGTTAACTACTCTGACAGTGAAAAAGTTCTTTCTAACGTCCCTGTGGCTCATTTGGGTACTCATTTTCCACCTGTGTCCCCCTGTTCTCGTATCACCCGTGATAAACAGTTTATCTTTATCTACCCTGTCAAATCCTCTGAGAATTTTGAAAGTCGTGATCATGTATCCCCAAGCTCTCCTGTCTTGTGAGATGCATTTCCGGCAGCCTTTCCTTGTAACTCATGCCTCTTAGTTCTGGAACCTAGTCTAGTGGCATACCTCTGAACTTTGTCAAGCTTCGTCTTGTGCTTGACAAGGTACGGGCTCCATGCTGGGGCCGCATACTCCAGGATTGGTCTTACATATATGGTATACAAGATTCTGAATGATTCCTTTACACAGGTTCCTGAAGGCTGTTCTGAAGTGATGGTGATGTGGTGACAGTGCAATAGTATTGTGGCTGTGTGACAGCGATGCTAGTGATAGTGTTGGAGCGGGGGTGAAGGTTGGTTAGTAGTGTTGGAGAGTCACAATGGGTAGACGTGACTGTGGTACAAGGGTGGTGGTATAGTGCAATGGTAGAGGGGTGGTGATAGTGAAGGTACTGTCACAAACACAAACACACAAATACAAGTACAAACCTCTAATCTAAATCCCGAGATGCCCGAAACGCTGTGCTTACTGGTGGCTTTACAAGAATGTTAACACATCATGCTATGTACTCCCATAAACCCAATGTAACTTCTTGTATATATATACTGGTTATAAATAAATAAGTAGATAGTCCTGCAGACAGTAATAGAAACAAAAGTACACACACATACTTAAATATACTACACACAAGTGTTTCCTTGGAGACCACATGTGGACACTACACTTCCCCTTCCCATTACTCTCCTCTCTCCCATGCCCCAGAGAGGGAAGCAAGTAGGAGAGGCATAGGAGACATAGGAGAAGGAAGAGGAGAAAGACAAGCAGGGGTAAAGTGGGTGGGTATACAGGTGAGGTTCCCTAACACCCAGTCACCCAGTAGGAGCACCCAGGTGACCATGGGAGAGCGGGTGCCCCCAGGGAAGGTCGCTTGAATCACTGCCACAAACATATGACCAGGATTGGCTTCTCTGTCCCGGTTCCCCCTGAGTAAGCCCGTTGCTGATGTCACCCCATTTTTCTTCTTCAAGTTCCATTGTTTAGTCTCCTTTTTTTTTCTTATCTTTCATTTTTATGGAACTAAGAGCCATCGGGGAGGACGTGAGTGTACTGCAGATGGCAACGGGTATTGGGGCAATTTCCTCAGTGGCAGAGAATAGCTATGATGTCATGGGGGTAACTCAATATACAAAAAAAAACAATGTTTGGTTGGAATCTTGTCGCTCCAGTCAACGTTTTGGGTTGTCAGAGCTGATGACGCAATAACCTTGGAGAGAGAGAGAGAGAGAGAGAGAGAGAGAGAGAGAGAGAGAGAGAGAGAGAGAGAGAGAGAGAGAGAGAGAGAGAGAGAGAGAGAGAGAGAGAGAGAGAGAGAGAGACAGACAGACAGACAGACAGACAGACAGACAGACAGACAGACAGACAGACAGACAGACAGACAGACAGACAGACAGATAGAGCGGAGAGAGAGAGATGGAGTGAGAGAGAGTGAGTGTGTGTGTGTGTGTGTGTGTGCATTTACTATCTGTGCCTGCAGAATCGAGCTATTAGCTCTTGGACCCCGCCTTTCAAACGGATATATTTTTCCTCTATTATGTCTACTACATATATTTCTCTCTAACACACACACACACACACACACACACACACACACACACATCCCAGGAAGCAGCCCGTAGCAGCTGTCTAACTCCCAGATACCTATTTACTGCTAGGTGAAAAGAGTCATCAGGTGAAAGAAACTCTGCCCATTTGTTTCTGCCATGGACGGACATAGAACTCGAACAATTAGGACTACGACCCCAGAGCGCTGTCCACTCAGCCGCGAGGCGCCATCGCTGCTGAATGTGAGTCTGTGTGTGTTCTCACCTATTGTGCTCACCTAGTTGTGCTTGCGGAGGTTGAGCTTCGGCTCTCTGGTCCCGCAACTCAACTGTCAATCAACCAGTGTACAGAATCCTGAGCCTATTAGGCTCTATCTTATCTACATTTGAACCTGTGTATGGAATCTCCATCATATCACTGCATAGTGCATTTCACTTGTTAACTACTCTGACACTAAAAAAGTTGATTCTAATATCTCTCCTTCTCATCTGGATACTCAGTTTCCATCCGTGACCCTCTTGTGCGTGTGCCCCTTGTGTTAAATAAATTGTCTTTATTTATCCTGTCAATTCCTATTAGAATCTTGTATGTGGTGATCATGTCTCCACTAACTCTTCTTTCTTCCAGCGACGTGAGACGGGTGTGTATGTGTGTGTGTGTGTGTGTGTGTGTGTGTGTGTGTGTGTGTGTGTGTGTGTGTGTGTGTGTGTGTGTGTGTGTGTGTGTACGTTATTACAATCTCATCTATTACATTTTTTGAGCGAGTTTTCAGCTGCTGAGGCCCGGTCTCTCAGTCACTAGTATTCTATGACAATGACATTCGAACCTCTCAAGTTGTTTAAAGCTCCCTCTGGACTCCATGGACGAAGCTGACGTGAACCACTTTCCATTTAACTTTTTCGCATCCCTGTGAGTCATCTAAGTGTCTAGGTAATTTCCTCGTCCTCTTGTCTTTCCATTTTTCATAATGCTCCTTTTCGTTTTTTTTTCCAAATTTGTCTAGGAATCTTGTATGTCGCGATCATGTCCCTTCCTGTTGTAAACCGTCGGGCTTCTTCCTATCCTAATCTAACACAAGTAGTCGTGTAAATTTCCTTATTCAGGTGACTTAAAGCTACACTAATGATCACCAGCATCACATTTGTTGCTGCAAATTCCTTTACCGTTGCTAATTCCTTCGCTTTTCTCAGATATCATTTGCTCCCCCATATCTAACTACTACACCTACGATCATCTACACAAATTAAATGAAGATGAGCTTCCGAGGACGCTGTTAGTGTACGTTTAGCAGTTGCTCCATCAGTAAGGCGGCACTTAACATAATGGTGGCAATTCACCCCTGCTATAAAACAAAGATATAAGCTTTCCTCGTCTCGCTGCATAACCAGGCATCGTATGCTTCGCCTCATGCTTTATCTGAATTGCAAATAAGATTGCCTATTCAGGGACACCCAACTTGATGGTGGTACTGCAATCTCTGACAGTGATAATCTTACTGCACATTGCACAGCAATCTGCAGCTATGGGTGTTGCAGGTTTGCCTGAGAATTTCTCTCTCTCTCTCTCTCTCTCTCTCTCTCTCTCTCTCTCTCTCTCTCTCTCTCTCTCTCTCTCTCTCTCTCTCTCTCTCTCTCTCTCTCTCTCTCTCTCTCCAGCTGATGAGCTACCGACCACCTGATCAACAAACTGGCCAGTTGATAAACTACTGACATCTGATTAAGTACTAACCAGCTGATCAAGTACTGCTGCTCATTTGTTATGGAGAGTAAATACTAAAGCAAGCGTTCTCTAACTCGTGGGTTTCAAGCTGTCTCTTCCCTTTAACCTCATGTTCCAGCCTGGTCAAGCAACACAGATACGGTCAGTACTTTAAAATAAACCATTCATTCCGGCAAAGCAGGAAATAAAACAGTAAAAAGAAACCTCTCTTCCTGATCCGGACAGCATGCTCGAACATGTGAAGGGGGGAAAAAAGGAAGGAGGTTACTCCTCTTGAAACCACGAGTTAGTGAACAGGTTTCAGATATGTTTGACAGCCATGTGTGAGGTACCGAGTGCAGTGGACCACCTTTCACCACCATCGCCCCGCGGAGGGGTAATAGCTGCTCACTCCATCAATCATGATTGTGAATTGGTCAAATAGATGCGCTGGGTTCCCCCTTCTCCAATCCTCCCCCGATGGATAAGCCGACCAACCAGAGAGGGGAAAAAAACCTGGTTTTGGTTAAGAAATGTGTTGTTTAAGCATTGCAGCTTTCTCATGTTCCTGGAGAAATGGGTGAAGAGAGAATATGACGAGGGAGAAGGACCGTAGAGGTTGAGATGGAATTGAGAATGGAGTAGGGGGTAGGGAGAGATTGATTTGGAAGAGGGATATGGAATAGTGGGAGAAATAGATTTGGGAGAGGAGGGGGGGGGGGAAGATGGACTGTGGTGAGAGATATATATGGAGTAGGAGAGAAACTCCAGAGAGAAGTAGGAGAGGAGGAATGGGCATGATTTGTTAGACTCAACGTTGTAAATCAATGTGTGTCTGGTCGTCATCTTGTAAATATGTCCGACTTTCTGTCAGTAGGTTAATGTCTTTTTCTGGCGGTAAATGTGTCTTTTTTTTCATTATATAGTGTACTTACCTAGTTGTACTCACCTAGTTGTGCTTGCGGGGATTGAGCTCTGGCTCTTTGGTCCCGCCTCTCAACTGTCAATCAACTAAAATGTACAGGTTCCTGAGCCAACTGGGCTCTATCATGGCACTTTTCCGGTCTTCTGCGGCCGACGGAGAAGGCTAACAAAGTGTGGTTTTGTTTGTTTGTTGGCATATTTCTTTCTTTTTATTTGATAGCATATTTCGGTCTGTTGTCAGTATTTATTTTTTCTTTTCCTTCTCTTATCTGGATCTTACCTGGAAGGGGTTTTGGGAATTGTTCTACTCCCCATGCCAGGCACGGGAGCCAGGCTTGACTTGTGAGAGCTTGATCCAATAGACTGTTGCTGGGAGTGGCCCACGGGCACACATACCCACTACAATCCGGTTGGTCTGGCCTTCTTGCAGTAAACTGTCGGATTTGTTCTTAAAGAAATCCACTTTTGTTCCGGCAATATTTCTTATAATTGCAGGGAAGAATATTGAACAGCTGTGGACCTCAAAAGTTCATAAAATGTTCTCGGGTTGTTCCTATGACACTTCTACCCTTCACTGGCTCTATTCTGCATTTCCATCCATATCGTTCACTCCAGTGTGTTGTTATTCTACTGTGCAAGTATGGGATTTAGCCTTTCAATATTTTCCATGTATATATATTATGTGATATCTCTCTCGTCTTCTTCCAGAGAGTACATTTTGAGAGCTATGAGTTGGTTCCAATAATTTAGATGCTAAATTATTGGAACTAAATCAGCAACCTCTCCTGCTATGAAAGGGGAGGTGAGTATCGAGCAGCATTCAAGACGGGACAGCACCAGTGATTTGGATAGTATTAGCACTGTGATTGGGATACACTGTGATTGGGATACACTGGGATTGGGATACACTGATATTGGGATACACTGGGATTGGGATACACTGTGATTGGGATACACTGGGATTGGGATACACTCTGATTGGGATACACTGGGATTGGGATACACTGTGATTGGGATACACTGTGATTGGGATACACTGGGATTGGGATACACTGTGATTGGGATACACTGTGATTGGGATACACTGAGATTAGGATACACTAAGATTGAAGGCTCTCGTGATCCAACCGAATATATTTCTAGCTGACGCTGTTTGCTTGGTTATGCTCCCTCAGTGTTAGGTAGTCAGACATCTTTTGCAAAAAATAGACATAAAGCTGTGATTTGTATTTTTTTTCTATATCTAACATAAGAACAACAAAAAGCAGGGGGGGGGGGAGGGCTGTGCTCTGAGGTACAGAGCCTCACACTGTATTTAGAGTGTTGACCAGACCACACACTAGAAATTGAAGGGACGACGACGTTTCGGTCCGTCCTGGACCATTCTCAAGTCGATTGTGATACACTGGGATCTCAATCGACTTGAGAATGGTCCAGGACGGACCGAAACGTCGTCGTCCCTTCAATTTCTAGTGTGTGGTCTGGTCAACATACTTCAGCCACGTTATTGTGACTCATCGCCTGTATTTAGAGTGTATTATTTTTTATTGACTGTAACTCTTTGCATTCTATTTGACAGAAAATTTAAGTCTCTACCGCACTACTTTACCTGTTACTTCTAATGGTCTTTGTTATTGATATTTAATTTGGTATCTGTCTTTATCCTTCTTTTTAATTGTCGTTATATCTCTTCCAATTATAACAATTGAACAATTAACCGCTAGGTTAATTGTTCTGCACACAAAGAATGAAGCAATGGTTGCCCCCCCACTCCCACCCCGCTGGAAGTGGATAATCCCAATCCACCACAACACGGAGAGGGTCAAATACCCTCCGAGATCTATAGCTCACAATGTGTTAGATGGAACTCGCTTGCATTGGCAGGAATCAATGCCACACGAGGCAGGAAACACACACGATCTCAAAGTTCACATCATGGAGAAAAGGACGGGGAAAGGGGGGATGGGAAGAGGGAAGGGGGGGCATGAGGGAAGGGGGGGGGATAAGGGAAGGGGGGGGGGAAAGAGGGAATGGGGGAGGAAGAGGGAAGGGGGGAAGGGGGAGAGGGAAGGGGAACATTTTTTATCTTATAAACTGAATGCCAAAAAATATTGGCTTCCCCCACCCCCTTTACCCTTAGGCTAATGAAACATCTTCCTTTAGAAGGACACCATATATATTGGTAGGTGAAGAGAAGCATCAGGTGTAAGGAAGCAAGCTTAATTGTTTTTTGCTTTGTTCGGGAATCGAACTTCAGTCTAGTCGGGTGTGAGTCGACTGTGCTCAACACTTCCTAAATTACTAAACATATGTGACTCCAGATCTATGACTCGTCTTGTCTAGGTACAGGATGTCCAAAATCGTACACACACACACACACACACACACACACACACACACACACACACACACACACACACACACACACACACACACACACACACACACACACACACACACACGAACGCAAAACAAATGAGAAGAATTATAAACGAGATACTTGAGAGACAACAGGGTGATCTAGATTCTAGATGCACACCGATGGAGGCCGGACAGATGGCTGCTCTCCCTCAACCCTGACATACACAGTAACGAGGTCAGGTGAGGGGAAGAGGTCTCCCAGGGAGAGCAAGAACAGAACGGGAGGCAGCTGACTGAAACAGTAAAAAGAGAACTTTATTGGAAGTAAAAATTTAACGAGACCTGTCGCTTGAAGGGAGACTTGAACAGACCGTCTGCAACAGACCGTCTGCAACAGACCGTCTGCAACAGACCGTCTGCAACAGACCGTCTGCAACACTTCCAAAACTGGTAAATATCAGGAGAGACATTAGGCTCCATCACCCAGACGCCTTTATAATCTTTATATTAATCTTGTAATAACTTTATATTAGATCCTGACATCTGAGTAGACAGCGCTGTGGAGGTTCCGGGTTCGATCCCCGGTGGAGGTGGAAACAAATGGACAGAGCTTCTTTCACCCCTGATACCCCTGTTCACCTAGCAGTAAATAGTTACCTGGGAGTTAGACAGCTGCTACGGCTGCTTCCTGGGAGTGTGTAACAAAAAGGAGGTCTGGTCGAGGACCGGGCCGCGGGGACGCTAAGCCCTGAAATCATCTCAAGATAACCTCAAGAACTCTACAAAAGACCAACTCTTGGGTACACAACACCGGCATGGAAGGCCAGAAGAGCCAAGCCATTACAACTATATAACACGTGGATGGGACCAGTGTAAGGATTTGGGATGGTACGGAGGGGAATGATGGGTGGATGGGATGGGATGGGATGGGATAGGATGACCTCCTATGGGCCAATAGGCCACCTGCAGTGACCTTCATTCCTATGTTCTTACAACGGTGCCCAACCACTTTAACGGTCGGGGATTGAACGCCGACCTGCATGAAGCGAGACCGTCGCTCTACCGTCGAGCCCAAATGGGTGGTCATGGAGGCAACACTTGAAAATGAATATCAACAAAAAAATAACTTGACATATCCGTGACCTGGGGACATGCACCACGAGTGAGAGGCTGAGGGTGCTCAGACTTACCACGTTGAAGGGAAGATGCACCAAGGGAGAAATAACAACAACGTACAAGGTATTAAGAAAGTGGACAAAGAAGTTTCACCTGAGAAACTGTGGGGCTAGAGGACACGTCAATGGAAGGAGGCTAAAAATGGAAGGTCGTCGAGGCACATTCAATAAGCAACTTCAAAAGAGAAAACTTTAAAACACAAGTGGAATTACGTTGTGAAGAAGAGGCTAAACATGCTATTGATCGACCAAGCACAGCTAGGTGAGTACACACACACACACACACACACACACACACACACACACACACATATATTGACTTGTATACCATGCAAGGTGATGGAGAAGATCGTGAGAAAAAACCTGGTAACACATCTGGAGAGAAGGGACTTCGTGACAAATCGCCAACATGGATTCAGGGAGGGTAAATCTTGCCTTACAGGCTTGATAGAATTCTACGATCAGGTGACACAGATTAAGCAAGAAAGAGAGGGCTGGGCGGACTGCATTTTCTTGGATTGTCGGAAAGCCTTTGACACAGTACCGCATAAGAGGCTGGTACATAAGCTGGAGAGACAGGCAGGTGTAGCTGGTAAGGTGCTCCAGTGGATAAGGGAGTATCTAAGCAATAGGAAGCAGAGAGTTACGGTGAGGGGTGAGACCTCCGATTGGCGTGAAGTCACCAGTGGAGTCCCACAGGGCTCTGTACTCGGTCCTATCTTGTTTCTGATATATGTAAATGATCTCCCGGAGGGTATCGATTCATTTCTCTCAATGTTTGCGGACGATGCTAAAATTATGAGAAGGATTAAAACAGAAGAGGACTGTTTGAGGCTTCAAGAAGACCTAGACAAGCTGAAGGAATGGTCGAACAAATGGTTGTTAGAGTTTAACCCAACCAAATGTAATGTAATGAAGATAGGTGTAGGGAGCAGGAGGCCAGATACAAGGTATCATCTGGGAGAGGAAATTCTTCAGGAGTCAGAGAAGGAAAAAGACTTGGGGGTTGATATCACGCCAGACCTGTCTCCTGCAGCACATATCAAGCGGATAACATCAGCGGCATATGCCAGGCTGGCCAACATACGAACGGCATTCAGAAACTTGTGTAAAGAATCATTCAGAACTTTGTATACCACATATGTCAGGCCAATCCTGGAGTATGCAGCCCCAGCATGGAGTCCATATCTAGTCAAGGATAAGACTAAACTGGAAAAGGTTCAAAGGTTTGCCACCAGACTAGTACCCGAGCTGAGAGGTATGAGCTACGAGGAGAGACTACGGGAATTAAACCTCACTTCGCTGGAAGACAGAAGAGTTAGGGGGGACATGATCACCACATTCAAGATTCTGAAGGGGATTGATAGGGTAGATAAAGACAGTCTATTTAACACAAGGGGAACACGCACAAGGGGACACAGGTGGAAACTGAGTGCCCAAATGAGCCACAGAGATATTAGAAAGAACTTTTTTAGTGTCAGAGTGGTTGACAAATGGAATGCATTAGGGGGTGATGTGGTGGAGGCTCACTCCATACACAGTTTCAAGTGTAGATATGACAGAGCCCGATAGGCTCAGGAATCTGTACACCTGTTGATTGACGGTTGAGAGGCGGGACCAAAGAGCCATAGCTCAACCCCCGCAAACACAACTAGGTGAGTACAACTAGGTGAGTACACACACACACACACACACACACACACACACACATGCAGGTCCCCGCAGTCGAGTGGACAGCGCTCTGGGGTCGTAGTCCTTGGGGGGGCCCCCCTGGTCTCAATTCGGGCCCGAAAGATGCGCCTTCTCCTGCATCTTCTTAAGCATCATCTCTTACATCATCTGCGCGTTCTCCTGCGTCTTTTACGCTTGTGTTACTACTGCCATACGCACTTTTATTCCGTCGTCGTCATCGTACATTTTTGGTTCTTCTTCGCACCGCCCTTCACTCTACGTCAGCTTAATGTCAGTCTCTCTAACCTCTGGCTTCCCCTCCCTAACCCACTCCCCGACTCCAGTCCTTCCACTCTCCCTCCCACTCTCCCTCCCACTCTCCCTCCCACTCTCCTTCCCACTCTCCCTCCCAGCCTCCTTCCCTCTCTCCTTGGAACTCCATCTTCATATAGTTGGGATTGTGTGTTCCCACGACCCGAAGGGCAGATTTTTATAATGGAATGTCATTGCAAATGCAAAAATGGTTGTAAATTTCATATTTAGTTCAAAGGGATATGAGATACACTAAGACGATTTCTTCTCTAAAGTTTAGTCACATAAATAGAGTTGTATTTTGTTGTGTCTATAGATCGTCAATTTCCTGGTTGGTATGATGTTATATTTATTTAAAAACGTTTGAGTTACCTCACCTTGTACCCCTTATCTGTGTTCAGCACTTCAGCATTTTTATTTTCAGTTTTCTCAAAATATAACAATAATGTGTATGCTAAAATTATGATCGAAAAATGATTTAAATTTGTCTCTCCTTCACATACGACTTGATAATGGGTCCAAGACGGACCGAAACGTCGGCGTTTCTCCATCTTGTGATGTAAGGTTTGGTCATCATATCTTCAGCCACGTTATTGTGATTCGTCGTCTGTTTAAATTTGTCATATTTTTAAACGAGTTTGCAATTTGTAAGAATTGTTAATAATAAACTTTGACAACTTATGTAAAGAAATCCTAAGGTATAAAAGAAAAATGAATCAAATCATTTAATTATTACTAATGTCCAACACACACACACACACACACACACACACACACACACACACACACACACACACACACACACACACACACACACACACACACACACACACACACACTCACACACACACACACACACACACACACACAGTGTAAAATGCTGAAGAAAAAATAATATAAAGACAAAATTAGATATATAAGGTCATTGCAAAAACATGAAGAGAAGAACAGAATAAAAGCCCAAATCAGAAAAGAAAAAGAAAACCAAAGAATAAAGTGAAGAGAACTAATGTTTAATGTCAGATAATAAGTGAATAAAGAAACAAAAAAATGTCATCGATAAAACAGACGGTATTGTCAAAGAAACTCAGCCGACATTCGAAAACAAATAACAAATGTTATCTATACTTATAAAAATACATGTTAGTCCAAGGTTGGAAGCCAGACGCTTGAGTATAGCCTCATTAAACTTTGCAGGGTGACTGATGGGAGGTAGGGGACTGTCATAAGCGGGTCGTGGTTGCCCCCCCCCCCCCTTCATTACTCCATTTTAAGCTTATCCGCTCCCTTGGTGACTCCCAGGAAGTCAGTGGAAATGATATGGTATATTTCATATCCATAGATTTTTCGAGATGTTATAACAATGCTGAAAGTACCGCAGTGGCGAGTGTAACCTATGAAAACCCGCGTGTCTTAACTGTAATTAGCAAATGCGCTCAAGAACTCATTCCAAACAATACATCTTGTAGCCTCTATGAATCCTGATGAACATGCGATGATTGTACAAGCTAGGAAAGATGGAGGCAACCAACTGACCTTGACACAGTTGAAAGAACTCTTTGACTATTGATGACTCTGAACAATTGTCACTTGTACGCAATAGTCTGCAATTTGTGAACCTTGTAAAACTTCTCTTCGTCAGGTTTATGAACACCATTACCCACGACCAACTCACTATTAAATTTCTCACGTGGAATGTAAGAAGCGTGTGAAGGACTCTGTTTGATCTAATGATGTACGCTGGTGCCAACAACATTGATGTACTGTGCCTGCAGGAACCATACACTGCAAACACAAAAAAATAAAACGCCACCCAAACTCCCAGGTTATGTAGCTTTCTCAAATGTTGGTTCACATGATGTCGGTATCTTGACGTATGTTAAAAGTAACCTAGTGTGTAAAGATGTTAAAAACCACAAAAGTGACGACTCATATTACCGGCAATTTTAGATTGCTGCAGTGACCGGCTTTATTAATTTAGTTAATGTATATGTAAGGTGCGATCAAATGGTGGGAACCTTTTTTTCCAAAAATCACCAGCAGCTCTCAATGCAATGTCATTGGTGATTTTAATGCTAGACACCTGGCCTATGTGACTTTTAGCCTGGGTGACACCAATACAAACAGGAATGGCAGGGTCTTTGTGAAACACTTAAGAGATAATAACATGTCCGTATTCAACTTTGACTCCTCTAACGTCACACACCTCAGGGGTGGCAGACTTGATTATGTCATTGGTCACGGTCCTCATTGATAATGCTGTCGGAGGATCAATTGTTCACGAATTAGTTAATGATCACTTTGCCATATTCAGTTCATACACTATCAATAATGTCAAACCCCTAAGCTTTGGAAAAAATAATTATCCCTGAAAATTTACACATATACTTCAAATTCCGGATTTCCGAATGGTATAACACTTACTGTTTTAATACCGTCAATGCATTATGAGGACCTGGTCACTGAAGTAACCGTTCTTTATTAAAATATTGTAAAATCCACAAGACCCAAAACAGTGAGGAAGGGACAGAGGTGGTTCACTGACTCACGCCTTCAGCCCCTGCATGACAGAGTTCTATTCCTAGCTGAGCAGTATAAAACAAATAAAACAGCTGACACCCTCAACATATTTCTTAAGGCCAGCCGAGAGTTTAGTGAGCTAAAGGAACAGGTGTATAACCAGCACTGGGAACATTTTTTGCAAGGCATCAATCATGCAACATCTTCATCCCAAATGTGGAATAAAATTAAAAAGATTTCTCATCCTAGCAGTCGTCAACTTGATCACTATTCACCTGTAGACTATGCCGACATGCTGCTTCAACAATATGCAAGCACTGCTAGTATAAGCAGCCTGCCCCTAGATGTACAACACCATCTGGCTAGTACCAAAATAAATCGTAACTTCAACATTGAAATTGCCTGTAGTGAAATAAGGCCTGATGATAACTATGGCATAACCCCACTTTGAAATTAAAAATGCACTCAAGAAAGGTAAGGCTACCTCTCTTGGAGAGGATGGCATCACATACAACACCATGAGAGTACTTGCTGAGCTGACACATAGCCCTTTGCTAGAATTGTTTAATCAAAGTCTAATACAGGGTGTCTTACCTGACCGCTGGACACAGGGACTCATAATACCCATACCCAAGTTTAATTCACAAAAATTCAGACCCATTTCTCTAACATCCTGCAAGTGTAAAGTTCTTGAGAGGATTATACTCGACAGACTAATGTTTCAAATCAAGCCCCACCTTCCTCCTAACCTGTATGGTTTCCTTCCTGGAAGAGGCACACAAACTTGCTTTGCTGAATATTTTAAATGAGAGGGACCAAGCTCTCAGGCGGCATTTATTGATCTCCAATCTGCTTTTGATGCAGCAAACAGAGAAATAATCTTAGAACAGCTAGCCTCTTTTGGAGTTAAGGGCAGACTGTTGACATGGCTCAGGGGCTACCTGAGTAACATAACCGCCTCAGTCCTTTTCATTGGTGTCAAAAGTAAACTTTGTGCACCCTTTGAGTTGGGTATACCCCAGGGTGGAGTGCTAAGTCCTATACTGTTCAATGTTCTGATGCGCAAATTAGCAATTGATATTCCCACACTAACTGTCGAAGTCGTCATCTGTTATGCCGATGACATATGCATTGCTGCAAATACCCAAACTATACTGCAAGCTCTACTTGATTCACTCGCTGCTAAAAGCATTAAATGTGGTCTTGTTATCTCTATAACTAAATCCAGAGTTCTCCATCCCCAAGAGAAAACTCATGTCCCTATAACTTTCAAGGTCAACAACCAGAACATTGAAACGTGTGGTCAGCACAAATACCTTGGAGTTGGTGTTAACAGTGACATTGTAAATGATCTACACCGTAGGTTAAAAGAAAGACTAAAACCATTGAGAACACTTACTGGTAAGAATATTGGTATCAATATTAAATATGCTAGACTATTCTATATGATGTTTGTTAGATCTCTCGTTGATTATAATGCTTTACACTTAATTAATTTCCCCTCCTCTGTGTTGGACAAACTTGAATTAGTACAGAATGAAGCCACGACGATAATTCTTGGTGCCCCAAGATGCACAAGAATCATCAACATGAGGGAAGAACTGAAGCTTCCAACCATCTAGAGAGAATCATGCAAGTCATCATGCAAGTCAACACTATCTTTTGCCTTAAAGTCATGAGAGACCCTACATCTCCTGCATTGCTCAGAGACAAATTATTTAGTGCTGTTAACACACTATTGACTGGTGCCGACATACCAACTCACTCCTTTTATGATAAATGGCTGAGCAAAAATGCCTTCAATCTCATTAAACTCAACATTCCTTTTAAGTACAATGTACCTGTCTCTGATATTCCTCTTTATTTGAACCCCACCATTCAAGTATCATACACCCTTGTCACCAAGAAAGGTAATGAGAATCTTGCTCGTCTCAATGCTGTCACACTCGAAACAATTGCCTCCTCCATCGAAAATTTGAGATCTCACGAGCACTGTGTCTACACCGACGGCTCAGTCCAATCTTCTACTGGACGGACTGCTGCAGCATGTAGGTTTTATAAAAATAATATTTGCACAAAGACTGTCAGTGTTAGGTTAAACAACTGGCTGACCTCCACACAAGCAGAACTAGCAGCATTACAACTAGCTACCAGTACATTAAAAAACATTGGAGGAGGAATAATATTTTGTGATTCAAAATCTGTTCTTCAAGCAATCGAAAACTTCTGGAAGATCGACAGCAGGAACCTCATACTACCAATTATAAATGACCTAATCACTGCATAGAGCAAAGGTCTCGAATCTCCTTTGTATGGATACCATTACACATAAATGTAACCAATCATAATGAGACAGACATTGCAGCCAAATTAGCGTGCAACAAAGATGAAGTTGAATTAGATCTAGATATCCCCATCTCTGCTGTCAAAACTGTATTGGTCCAAACACTCAGGTCTGATAGGAAAGAAATTACTGACTCCCAACGACCTGAAAGCACTAGTATAAAAAGCTATGATTTGTTCAGATCTGAAACCCATATATATGGGCAACACAAAAAGTCCACTAGACTGTGCGACACAGTGGTTGCCAGGATCAGGTTGAGTTACCGTTACCTGTGGCGGGTGGCTACAGGTGACGGATCTCCCAATCCTGAGCACTCCAGTTGCAAACACTGTGTGCAGGAACTGCGGTATGATCTCCCACACTACATCACCGAATGCCCAGTTATTAGACCTTTCAGACTCGTTGGCATGAGATACCTGGAGCTTTGCTTTAAATAAGTTTCCTTTAAGATAAGTTCCAGCTCATGCGCTATGGAAAAAATGAAAATATAAAAACAGAAACCACGTACAAAACGCAGTCAAATCATAACATAGAACGAAAAGGCAATGTAAAAGATTTGGGTGTACTCATGTCGGAAGATCTTACCTTCAAAGAACACAATAAAGTAGCCGTCACAATAAAAATGACAGGTGGGATAACAAGAACCTTTCACACTAGAGATGCTATACCGATGATGATACTTTTCAAGACGCTAGTGCTCTTTAGAGAGAAATACTGCTGCACAATGACAGCCCCTTTCAAAGCTGGAGAAATTGCTGATCTGTAGAGCGTGCAGAGATCCTTTACTGCTAGACTCCACTCAAAAAAACATCTAAACTACTAGGACCGACTAAAAAGCCAAAATCTGTATTCTCTTGAGCTTAGGTCGGAGAGATGCATAATAATCTATACGTGGAAAATATTGGAGGGGCTGATCCCAAACCTGCACACAGAAATAACACCATATGAGACCAGAAGGCATGGCAGGATGTGCAGAATACCCCCGTTGAAGAGCAGAGGTGCAACAGGTACTCTGGGAGAAAACTCTATCAACATCAGAGGCCCGAGACTGTTCAACACGCTTCCACTACACATAAGGGGCATAACTGGCCCACCCCTCACAGTGTTCAAGAGAGAACTGGATAAGCACCCCCAAAGGATACCTGATCAACCAAATTGTGATTCATATGTCAGGCTGCGAGCAGCCGCGTCAAACAGCCTGGTTGACCAGTCCAGCAACGAGGAGGCTTGGTCGACGACCGGGCCGCGGGGACGCTAAGCCTCGGAACAACTCCAAGGTTGCAATTACTTTATTCACTCTCGTGTTCTTGAAGATATCCTTATATGTACCCAAAATTTGCCAGTGCAGGCTACTGAATATATGGCCCAGTATGACTAATTATCCTGCGAGATGGGGACTTTTAGTACCACTGATACCTTATTCACTCTTATGTTGATGATATCCTCATAAGGCACCCGGAGTCTGCCAGTGCAGACTACTGATCACAAGCCTCTGTATGACTGTATGACTGACTTGATTTTTTTTAGCATCACGTAGCTAGTTTTTTTACACTACTCCCTTTCATATAGTCCAGGGTAGCTGCACAAATGCAGATGTACCTAATGTATTAATAATATAAAAAAAAAGATACTGAAATGGAAAATGCAAGTTGTGATGACAGATTGCATCCCCAACAATAGCTCGCCCCCTCTTATCGATCAACCCGCAACACTTAAATGTGGGTCGATCCGGGGTCCTTTTGGGGTCGATCCGGGGTCCTTTTGTGGTCGATCTGGGGGTCCTTTTGTAGTCGATCCGGGGTCCTTTTGTGGTCGATCCGGGGTCCTTTTGGGGTCGATCCGGGGTCCTTTCGGGGTCGATCCGGGATCCTTTTGGGGGTCGATCCGGGGTCCTTTTGGGGTCCTTTTGGGGTCGTTCCGGGGTCTTTTTGGGGTCGCTTTGGCCACCACCGGGTACCCAATGTAGTTGCCAATCATAAAAAAAAACTGATTTCGTTAACAAAACCAATAAATATTAAAAAAAAAGGTTTTAAACAAATCCATTAAATATTGGCAACAAAAGCTTCAAGAAGTCAACAAACTTTAAGAAAAGATAAAAGGGATAAAACCAGGAGAATCAGTGGACGAAGATAAGCGTCACATTAATGCCGGCGTGGTACAAGGTGGACCCACTGATCCACTCCTGTTCCTGCCGCCGACTTTGTGTTGGACTCAATGTCAGACGAGTCTCTCCAGTGGCCCTCGAGTTCCCCCCGCCTAACGACAACATCAACAATCTCTCTGTCTCTCTGTCTCTCTCTCTCTCTCTCTCTCTCTCTCTCTCTCTGTCTCTCTCTCTCTCTCACACACACACACACACACACACACACACACACACACTCCACAGTCATGTTTCTCGAATTTTTCCCCCACTGGATCAGTTTCTGCCGCTACCACTTGTGCGGATGAAGTTGGAGGATGAGAAAGCAACTATTTTTTATGCTGTCCTTTTATCGTCGGGGTGTAAATGGTTCTCGTATTCCAATTATTCTCTCTCTCTCTCTCTCTCTCTCTCTCTCTCTCTCTCTCTCTCTCTCTCTCTCTCTCTCTCTCTCTCTCTCTCTCTCTCTCTCACTCTCTCTCACTCTCTCTCACTCTCTCTCACTCTCTCTCACTCTCTCTCACTCTCTCTCACTCTCTCTCACTCTCACTCACTCTCACTCACTCTCACTCACTCTCACTCACTCTCACTCACTCTCACTCTCTCTCTCTCTCTCTCTCTCTCTCTCTCTCTCTCTCTCTCTCTCTCTCTCTCTCTCTCTCTCACTCTCTCTCACTCTCTCTCACTCTCTCTCACTCTCTCTCACTCTCTCTCACTCTCTCTCACTCTCTCTCTCTCTCTCTCTCTCTCTCTCTCTCTCTCTCTCTCTCTCTCTCTCTCTCTCTCTCTCTCTCTCTCTCTCTCTCTCTCTCCCTCTCTCTCTCTCTCTCTCTCTCTCTCCTATGAACCCTTATTGCCTTCCGTTTCTCCTCCCTACTCTTCCCACAATTTCCCATCCCCCCCCTTCTCTCACACTGCAATTCACCTTCAACAGGCATTGGGGTGTCTAAAACTAATGGTGAGGAACAGGGGGAGGGGGGGGAGGATAATGGTAGTTAATGTCTATCGGTCCTTGCATTCACATTCACTACATAAGTCCCTTCACTCTGGTACACCACATAACTCCCTTCACTCTGGTACACCACATAACTCCCTTCACTCTGGT
Source organism: Procambarus clarkii (assembly GCF_040958095.1). Lineage (NCBI taxonomy): Eukaryota > Metazoa > Arthropoda > Malacostraca > Decapoda > Cambaridae > Procambarus > Procambarus clarkii. The sequence continues at coordinate 12,311,058 of NC_091193.1, forward strand.
ACACCTCATAACTCCCTTCACTCTGGTACACCACATAACTCCCTTCACTCTGGTACACCTCATAACTCCCTTCACTCTGGTACACCACATAACTCCCTTCACTCTGGTACACCTCATAACTCCCTTCAATCTGGTACACCACATAACTCCCTTCACTCTGGTAAACCACATAACTCCCTTCACTCTGGTACACCACATAACTCCCTTCCCTTCCTGTCACCCTCACTAACCAAACTATAAAATAAGGTATCCTGGGTGGCCTGCAGTTGGAAATAAAGATGAACAGCTTTCTATCTGGTAACCCCTCAAGTCCCTGGCTGCTAAAATCAACACGAGAAATCTGCAAGTAGGGACATTAAATTGTAATCAGACCTTCAAATTGGCTAAATAATTCTCCAACCCGAAACCTGATCGGCATTCTGTCCGACCAAATTCTACCTCTTAGGTCGAAGAGGTCTGGGCTAATCCTGGTTTGCATCTATTTCTGCCGGAAAGACTGCGCTTTCTGCTTTTCTCTTTCTTTACAAAAGTAGACACTAGTGGTGGATGGTTTGTATAATGGGACAGCGCGTATGCTCCTACAAATAAGAGAATGTCTGCTCTTTGGCCTCGAGCATTTTTATCTTCTGATTTAGAGGAATAAGGCAGCCTCGATTGGCTTTGACTTGAAATGAATAAACCTCTGGAAGACGAAACATGTAAATTTCTTTCTTTGGGACTTTTCAATCTATGTCCCTCACTTTATCTCTCCCACTCTCTTTATCTGAGTTTGAGAGAAGAGAATAGTTAGCGAATTATATATTCCATAAAAATTTAGAAAAACATCATACGATGCATGTACTATATATATTGGCCTACTGCTTTCTCCTGGTAGTCTCCTTTCCACACGATACCTGTAGCAGACAGGTCGTGTGAGACGCAGGCCAGACAGCGAGAGTAAATCGGTTGTAAGACAGAACAAATCAAGACTAAATATACACTGAGAAAATTGAAAATAAGATTGATCCTAAGAAAATAATTTCCTAATAATTCATGAAACTGTAATTCAATCAGCTCATGCGAGGCAGTTTGGTTTTAAACGCAACTGCACCAGCTATTAAAAATGTCTAACCGCAGCTTGAAACACTACAGATGCTCCCTTCCCTATCTTCCCTTCCCGTGTCTATTACGCTACCCCGCAACCTGTTCCATAAATCTACATTAGAACTTGTTCAACTGTAGACAAAATACCAAGTTCTACTACGTTTAACATCAGTGTACTTAGAAAGCCTTTTTTCTTTGTGCTTGAGAGGAAAATTAAGGGTTGAGCGAGGAAACTTGCCGCTTAAACTGGTCTCGTGAGTAGATAGACACGAGGAAAGTAATAGACCGGTGCCTAGTAAAAAATCTTATACTCGGTAAGTTACTTGGGATTTGATGGAATTGCTGATTCGAAAATTGCATACTGAGAGGAAATAGCAATGTATGTGTGTGTGTGTGTGTGTGTGTGTGTGTGTGTGTGTGTGTGTGTGTGTGTGTGTGTGTGTGTGTGTGTGTGTGTGTGTGTACTTACCTAGCTGTACTTACATAGTTGTGCTTGTGGGGGTTGAGCTCTGGCTCTTTGGTCCCGCCTCTCATCTGTCAATCAATTAATGTACAGGTTCCTGAGCCTACTGGGCTCTATCATCTCTACACTTAAAGCTGTGTATGGAGTCAGCCTCCACCACATCACTTCATAATGCCTTCCATTTGTCTACTACTCTGACACTGAAAAAATTCTTTCTAACGTCTCTGTAGCTCATTTGGGCTCTCAATTTCCACCTATGTTTCCTAAGGGGACATAGGTGTGTGTGTGTGTGTGTGTGTGTGTGTGTGTGTGTGTGTGTATTATTTGTGCCTGCAAAATCGAGCTATTAGCTCTTGAATTCAGCCTTCCTAACCGTTCAGTTTTTCCCTCTATTATACCTCCTACATATATTTCGCTCTATCACACACACACACACACACACACACACACACACACACACACACACACACACACACACACACACACACACACACACACACGCGATCGCTGACGCCGACCAAACAAACAGCTCACGGACCTCTTGGTGGACCTCCCTCTCAGCGGGCAAACACAATTCAACCTCGATGACTGGCGTAGCAGCTATCAAACTGGCCAATTAAATCAGTTTACCAGCCAGATGACTGGCCAAAAAAATCCCCCCTCGGACGGTGACAGGGAGACTGGCACTTAGCAAACTGAGGAAGCAACTGGGAAAGCTCGTCCCGGTATGCTGAAACTTAGCTAAGTGTGTACCTAATACCGGAGGGAGGAGGAGGAGGAGAGAGAGTATTGACCTAGGGCGAGTGACGGGGAGGGACAGGTGAAGACACGTGGAGAAGGGACAGATGAAGATAAGTGTGGGAAGGGATAGATGAAGATATGGGAGGGAGGGATAGATGAAGATATGTGGGAGACGTCAAGCCACTGAATTGCTTGAAAGCAATTATTCTCTCTCTCTCGTTCTCTCTCTCTCTCTCTCACTCTCACTCTCACTCTCTGTCTCTCTCTCTCTCTCTCTCTCTCTCTCTCTCTCTCTCTCTCTCTCTCTCTCTCTCTCTCTCTCTCTCTCTCTCTCTCTCTCTCTCCCTCCCTCACTCTCTTTCTTTCTCTGCTTACTAGTCTTTTGGCTTGTTAGTTAACGTTTCTTACAAAGCAAGTCACAAAATTTACACAGCTGGAAGCCTGTCATTGACAAATGTGTCAGTCTCCTATTAATTGTTTACAAGGTTCACATGTAGACTGGTTCACCTGGCTCAGCGTGTACTTATAACTATGTGCCGCATGCTTAGGAGGTGGTCCCTAGCACCCCCCTTAACTTGAATACGAAACTCACTATATAGCTCCTAATAAGTTATGCTAATTAGTTCATGGGACAAGGGAAGGGAAGGGAATTGTCGGGAAAGCACCAATCCATGACGACTATATAGCACTGGGAAGGGATCAGGATAAGGATTTGGGATGGGACGGGGAGGGAAGGAATGGTGCCCAACCACTTGGATGGTCGGGGATTGAACGCCGACCTGCATGAAGCGAGACCGTCGCTCTACCGTCCAGCCCAAGTGGTTGGGCTGAACGAGTGATCTTTAGCAGCGCAATAAGACAGTCACAGGCCAGGTCAGGCCTCAAAGGCCATACCTGTCAACTGCAACCAGATAATAGTCAGTAGAAACATCTGTTCTTGATATCAATTCACTCATAAAATGTTAATATTACTAACTTAAATATTAATACAGATGGTAACTCTGAATATGATAAGCTTACTGAAGAGAGTTAGTATATGCATAAGTGCCGTAAGTGATGTAAAAGATCCTCCAAATACCATCTTTTATCTTTTTTTTTACCCAAATAATTCATCAAAATAAAGACGCAATCAGATAATAACCTTGTTACATAATTGTATTCGTCCAACCATTGTGTTTCTATCACTGTTTTTCTATTCATGTGTTTATTCAATTGAATGTGTTTCTACCACTGTGTTTCTACCATATTATTTGAGTGCTTAATTGCTGGCTTGTGAAGAGTGTCGCTGTTGAAGATCTTATTACTGTTCGGATAAATATAGATACGCGGTATTGGTTCAAAATAATCCAGAGAAATTAGAAATCGTAAAATAGTTCTAGATAATATCTCTAATGAGCTCTCATAGCAAATAATCTGAGCAAATACGTAATACATACAAAATCGAACAGTTTTGAGGAAATATAAGCTTAAGTATTTTGTTTTAATAACAAACACAATCACGTTAATTTATTTCCCTACCTATAACAAAAATATATTCCTTATAGAATGGAAGACAAAAAGGTCTTTCCTATAACCCTCACCTTGACCTTGCCAACTCGTAAAAACGACGCTTCATAAGCGCCTCCTCAGCTTGTCAACGAAGATTGCAGGTATCAGCTGACGCCTTGTTCGTGTCGGCCGTTATCAGCGGCAGTATTAAGAAGATAAGCTCAGCACCTCTCGAGTTAAGCCAGCGATATGGGGAACAATGCCTCTGATAAGTAAACATTGTCTCTCACCAGAGCTCAACAACCGGAGACAATAACGGATCCGAGCGGACGCCGATCCTCGCTCCTCATGCCGAGATGGGCGTCCGCATTACAGATGGGGAACAAGCAGGTACAGACTGTTGCAGGATAGCTTGGGACCGCCCCACTGGCCGACCCACTGGCCCGCTATCAGGAACAAGCCAGGCTTTGAGGGAGGTCCCAGGCCCTCACTCCAACCAAAGCCTACAAAACTCATAATATATTATATAATATATATATATATATATATAATATTATATATATATATATATATATATATATATATATATATATATATATATATATATATGTATATATATATATATATATATATATATATATATATATATATATATATATATATATGCGGAAAATCCACAGAGAAATATGAAAGGAGGTGAACGTTTCGGCCTGTTAAAGTGTTAAAGCCTTTGTCAACACAAGACTCAGTCTTGTGTTGACAAAGGCTTTAACAGGCCGAAACGTTCACCTCCTTTCATATTTCTCTGTGGATTTTCCGCATAAAATGATCAGTGTTTTGTGATCGTCAATTGCATATATATATATATATATATATATATATAACTCACTTTCACGTTAACAATGGGCAGTATAAACATATTTTAGTTTTGCCTCGAAAATATGGTTAATTTTAAAAAGGATTCATTAATAATTGGTTTTTACCGAGCTAGAGACTTAAATACAAATTACCTTGAAGCACCAATTCGTGAGCGGAACTCATGGCCTTGACCCAAGCTATTGACATTGGTCAGCTAGTTAGTGGTGTATGGATAAGATCGTTGCGTAAAAGCCAAAATTATCCAGGATGTCTCTAGAGAGTATATTAGCCTGCATTATCAAGATTGTCTCGGGAGGTTGTACAAATCAGCATAATGGGTATAGTATGAGAAGGGTGGATAGAGAATGACGTTATTCATTACGTATTCCGAGATTTGTATTGAGATCAACTTTCCCTAGGGTGTCTTGTGGGAATGTAAAGGCCATTTTCATCAAGGCTACAGAGTAATTCAGGAGAGGTAGACCCGCTCTTATGTTTCTATCTGGCAGCAGACATGTTCATTGGGATTTTTTTCATCCTAATTATCGCATGAAAAGATGTTTGGGGCGTTCATTTCCTGCTGGAGGCTAGGGAGGTAAGGAGGAGACGATGGAGGTAAAGGGGAAAAAGAAGGAAGTTAAAGAGGAACTGTTGGAGAGATAGTGGGAGGAGATGACTGGTAACTTCAGAAGGGGTGGAGATGGATGGTAACTTTTGCAAAGGAAAGAGAGTTACCAACTCGCAAATCGTCTGTACTTTTGTCTATTTCCCTCAACACTACTTAAAATTTCAAGGACTCGGCAGTAATAACAGCAGAATCATTTGATCAAACTGTAGCCCTGATAATTCTAGAAACAGAAGCAGTAGTAAAAATATAATCAGCAGTAGCCGTAGTAATATTATTAATAACAGGTGCTATTAGTAGCAGTAGTAGCAAAAGATTGCAGCAGTAAGGGTTGCAGCAGGAGAAGCAGTAAAGGTTGCAGCAGGAACAGCAGTAAAGGTTGCAGCAGGAACAGCAGTAAAGGTTGCAGCAGGAACAGCAGTAAAGGTTGCAGTAGGAACAGCAGTAAAGGTTGCAGCAGGAACAGCAGTAAAGGTTGCAGCAGTAAGAGCAGTAAAGGTTGCAGCAGGAACAGCAGTAAAGGTTGTAGCAGGAACAGCAGTAAAGGTTGCAGCAGGAACAGCAGTAAAGGTTGCAGCAGGAACAGCAGTAAAGGTTGCAGCAGGAACAGCAGTAAAGGTTGCAGTAGGAACTAGTATTGTAGTCGACAAAGTTGTAAGCTTTCACAATTAATAATAAGTACTTTATAAACATTGTATACTACACAGTAAATAAATCACTGTAAACTATATCACTATTTCCGGCCTGAGTTTGTGCAGCCATTTCTCGATAAACAATTTATGCGTCTGATTGGCCTATATTTGCACGGTAAGATTTATATCAAAGCTGCAATTCTGATATAAATCTCAAATAAAAGTTCAATCTTCTTATACATATAACTGTCTGGTAGATTTGTATCTCGGCTGTAATGATTGGGATCGCTAATACACTTTTTGTGCAGTGTAGTGAACATCTGTACTACACATCAGTCGTGGCTTAGTGGATGATTCCTCGGTATATAACACAACAACAACACTGGTTGACCAGACCACACACTAGAAGGTGAAGGGACGACGACGTTTCGGTCCGTTCTGGACCATTCTCAAATCGATTGTGTCCAGGACGGACCGAAACGTCGTCGTCCTTTCACCTTCTAGTGTGTGGTCTGGTCAACTTATTTTAGCCACGTTATTGTGACTCCTCGCCCACACAACACTGCTTTAGGCTTGTAGCGTCGTTCAAATTTCACTGCTGTTGAAAGTATAAATTTTAACCTAGGCATTGTTGACCGTCATACCGTGGAGGGGGTAAAAATATGACAGCTAAACCTTCCTCGTGAGCGATTTATCGGACTTCGAATCCTGGTCAGGGAGGATTAACTACGCGTCAATCATTATATAAACATGCATGTGTTCACCCAGCAGTAATTGGGTACCTGGTTTATAACCAATTTCCAGGTCGTGTTCTAGGGAATACTAGCAAGTAAGGCTTACCATGAGCTATGGGAAGAGAGAGAGCTCTCAGCCTGCTAACAGGAGTCAGAAGACGTCTGTACTTGTACTCATTTGTAAACAAAAAAAAAGCAGGTCGCTGGTCACATGTTTGTAAGGACAAAAGCAGGATATATGAAGATGAGGCAGAGAGCAGAGCGGCCCGACTTGTGCCTTTGGTAATCGGTCGATGGGAAGACAAAATGATGATGGTGATCTTGCTCGTGCATGTTGTTTATTAGAAAGTGATGAGAGGCAGGTAATGGTAAAATTACATCTTTGTTTTATCTGGTACCAGAGACCAAGTGAAGAGGTCATGAACACGGATGTATTCACCTAGTTGTATTCACCTAGTTGTGCTTGCGGGGGTTGAGCTCTGCTCTTTCGGTCTGCCTCTCAACTGTCAATCAATCAACTGTTACTAATTTTTTTTTTCCCACACACGCACACACACACCCAGGAAGCAGCCCGTAACAGCTGTCTAACTGCCAGGTACCCATTTACTGCTAGATAACAGGAGCATCATGGTAAAAGAAACTCTGCTCATTTTGTTTCTGCCATCACCGGGATTACGAGTCCAGAGCGCTGTCCACTCAGCTCTCAGGGCCCCCTTAGATGTGTGTGTGTGTGTGTGTGTGTGTGTGTGTGTGTGTGTGTGTGTGTGTGTGTGTGTGTGTGTGTGTGTGTGTGTGTGTGTGTGTGTGTGTGTGTGTGTGTGTGTGTGTGTGTGTGTGTGTGTGTGTGTGTGTGTGTGTGTGTGTGTGTGTGTGTGTGTGTGTGTGTGTGTGTGTGTGTGTGTGTGTGTGTGTGTTTACTATTTGCGTCTGCAGAAGCGAGCTTTTAGCTCTTGGACCCCGCCTTTGTATCCAATCTATTTTTCCTCTGTTATATTATTTATGTGTCTAACAAGGACAGTCGTGGATACGATACCGAACCTTTATCAATTAACAAAGTTAATATTGACAGACTCAGATTAATAATACCTTTCCTCTGCAATATGTTAATGTCACAAGGCAAGTTTCCCGATTTACAAAATGTTTTAAAAAGTCACGCTTATAACTACATTCAGTTAATAATCAATTATCGAGCGTCATCTGTTCTTTTAGCATATCTGATTTGTTTTAATATATCGTCATCTGTTCTCATCTAAACACAAGAAAAGCATTTGAATTTATGCATGCAATACTACCAAGCACACGTTATAATATATTATAAATTAAAAAACAACATGCAAACCGCCTTGAGAACAATTTACAGGAAATAAGGCGTTTTGTATCATTCAATATGAAGTCTCAACCTCACAAATCTGTAACATTGGAGTGTCGCAGGGAAAAGTTCTGAGACCTTTTCTCGTTCTATTGTACATAAAGGATATTTGCAAAGCTCTGATGATTAAAATGTTACATTTTGCTAACTACACTTCTTTATGTGTCACAGGCATCGATTGTGAAGTTAAAGACTATGTCTTTAACAACATGTTAAATAGAGAATTAGTTAAACTTCACCAAAGGTTTGTTACCAACAGACTTTCTCTAAAATTACCACGGATAGTCAACCCATCCTGGCGCCTTTCTTTGATTATTATTTATTTTCTCTACAAATAGCAATATAAAGCTTTGCTGTGAATTGTTTATTAATCCACAGTTTAAGCAGCCCGTCCTCTTAAGGCACTCGCCAACCACACACAGAACAGGAGAGAAAATGCTCAACATTACCTACGTCTCAGGTCGAAACTGTCATTGCCAGCCGTCTCTTCCACACAGACTGAATCTCTTCCATCGAATCAACCAACACCCTCAAGTTCAAACTGCGGCTCAAACGGCACTTTATATTACAAAAGAATTAGAATGTCTAACTGCAACAGATTCTCAAAGATCTGTGGAAAATTCAAGTCACATCTTGGATTGAAATCCACATCCTGAAAATCCAAGTCACAACATATGAAGAATTGTCACCTTGTTACGTCAATCTTCGTGAAATTTTTACATAAAATCCTGAACTCTATAAAAAATATTATTTCTTTAGCGTCATTGTTATGTTTTTAAATCAATATAATAAGGTAAAGATATATCAAATGAAACTTATTTTATAAAATGAGTTTTTAGTTGTGTAAAAATCTCTTATCATATATTTATGCCAATAATTCATTAAGAATATCAAGATATTCTTCATTGTTTATTTCACATTATTCAAGCTAAAAATGTGATAGACGAAATCAGTAGACAGTCCCCAGGATTAGACAACTGTCCCCGGTATCAAGAGACGGTCCCCAGGTTACAGGGACGGTCCCTGAGATCAAGAGACGGTCCCCGGGATCAAGAGACGGTCCCCGGGATCAAGAGACGGTCCCCGGGATCAAGAGACGGTCCCCGGGACCAAGAGACAGTCCCCAGGATCAAGAGACGGTCCCCCAGGATCAAGAGACGGTCTCCCAGGATCAAGAGACGGTCCCCACTATCCAGAGACGGTCCCTAGGATCAAGAGACGGTCCCCAGGTTACAGAGACGGTCCCCAGGATCAAGAGACGGTCCCCAGGATCAAGAAACAGTCCCCAGGATCAAGAGACGGTCTACCAGGATCAAGAGACGGTCTCCCAGGATCAAGAGACGGTCTCCCAGGATCAAGAGACGGTCCCCCGGGATCAAGAGACGGTCCCCAGGATCAAGAGACGGTCCCCAGGATCAAGAGACGGTCTCCCAGGATCAAGAGACGGTCCCCACTATCCAGAGACGGTCCCTAGGATCAAGAGACGGTCCCCAGGTTACAGAGACGGTCCCCAGGATCAAGAGACGGTCCCCAGGATCAAGAAACAGTCCCCAGGATCAAGAGACGGTCTACCAGGATCAAGAGACGGTCCCCAGGATCAAGAGACGGTCCCCCAGGATCAAGAGACGGTCTCCCAGGATCAAGAGACGGTCTCCCAGGATCAAGAGACGGTCCCCAGGATCAAGAGACGGTCCCCAGGATCAAGAGACGGTCCCCCAAGATCAAGAAACGGTCCCTGAGACAAAAACAAAGACCGTCACCAGCTCATTGACGGCACGCTGGGCAGGGCAGGAGATCCTGCATGCCTCTCCTCCCCCAAGGGTAGGCGTGGGAAAGCTGACCTTACGTCACTCTTCCCGCCCGACCAGTCATAACAGAGTCCAGCCACACCTGTAGCTAGCTAACGGGGCAGCCACACCTGTAGCTAGCTAACGGGGCAGCCATACCTGTAGCTAGCTAACGGGGCAGCCACACCTGTAGCTAGCTAACGGGGCAGCCACACCTGTAGCTGGCTAACGGGGTAGCCACACCTGTAGCTGGCTAACGTGGCAGTCACACCTGTAGCTGGCTAACGTGGCAGTCACACCTGTAGCTGGCTATCGGGGCAGCCACACCTGTAGCTAGTTAACGGGGCAGCCACACCTGTAGCTAGCTAACGAGGCAGCCACACCTGTAGCCAGCTAACAGGGGCTCCTCCTGCTGATGGCTTAACAGGCTTCCTGAAGGTGTGTGTGAGTTGGCATGGAAGGATGGCAGGTTTGTGTGATTTGTGTCAGTTGTATACATATGGATGAAAAGAGTGAAAATGGGGGGCGAAGTGGGAAGAAAAATCAATCAAAAGCTTTGTATTGAAAATGGAAAGAAAATGGGAGATAAGAGGTCATGGGAGTGGGTATGACAGGAGAGAGGGTGGAACGGGTAGAAGTGGCTGGGTGGATAGAAAACATGGAAGACTCGGAAGGGGAGTTGATAGGGGGAATGGGGGATGGGGGGGGAGGGATGTTTATTGCCCGCCTCTTCGCCACTGTGGGTTTCACCCCTCGTGCCTGACTCATAATAATTGACAGGCTGAATGAGCAGTTAGTCATGTTACCTCTTATAACCTATCATGCTTCACCTGCACGCCTCAAGGATGTCCGCTGGCTCCGTGCCTTCCTTGGCTAGTGGGGATGCCGTGCCCTCCCTGGCTAGTGGGGACGCCGTGCACCTCCCTGGCTAGTGGTGCCGCCGTGCCTCTCCCTGGCTAGTGGGGACGCCGTGCACCTCCCTGGCTAGGGGTGCCGCCGTGCACCTCCCTGGCTAGGGGTGCCGCCGTGCCCCTCCCTAGCTACAATTTGGTACTATTCACTAACTAGAGTCCGGAAAAAATAAAGCTAAAACTAAACTTAAATATTCCTAGGCCTAGTACATAAATATGTATTATATTAGTCCTCAGATAATGTGTATATTAGGCTTTTGAGGGTTAAGGTTAGGTTTCATTAGCAACATAAATACTTCAAGGTGAAGGGACGACGACGTTTCGGTCCATCCTGGACAATTCTCAAGTCATTCTCAGATCGACTTGAGAATCGTCCAGGACGGACCGAAACGTCGTCGTCCCTTCACCTTCTAGTGTGTGGTCTGGTCATCTTACTTTAGCCACGTTATTGTGACTCATCGCCTGCATAAATACTTCATTTTTTCCCTGTTCGTCCAAAATTCCATAATACCAAATTCTACTTTCTATAGTTGTACATTACGTCAATATATGTACGATGATCCACAACGTTCCTATATAAGTACTGTCGAAACAGGACTTATATAGGAACGTCTATAAGGATGGGCTGGGAAAAATCACTTACACTGATATACATAAACCTCGCGTCTCGGTGTGAATATATACACTTGGGAGTGTATATACACGGCGTATATACATTTGGGAGTGTATATATACATGGTATGGATACACTTGGGAGTGTATATACATAGTGTGTATACACGTCAGTAAACTGTGTAGTGACAGTATATATATTACCACCACTCACGCGATGTAAGTACGAATTATTACCAAAAGAACCTATATAAACACCTAACCTAACCTAACCTCTGGCCTAACCTCCGGTCTAACCATGCAGGCAATTCTAATATGTAGTGAAGGGAAGGGAAAGACGAGGAGATGGGCTGCCATTACGTAATGGCCAAGCCATTCCGACTATATAGCGCTTGGAAGGGGTCAGGATGAGGATTTGGGATGGGAGGGAGGGGTAAGGACCGTCCCAAAAAGGACCGATTTTGGGGATCAACACATCACCTTAAGGGGGATATGACTGCGTAGAGGCGACAACTTGGGAAAAGCATATGGCTGTTTAGGTCTTGGGTGGACCGGAACGTCGATCGCCACTCACAATGTTTTCAGATATGTAGACTCGAGCTCCAGCACATCCCTCGGCACTCAGCCATCCCCTCAACACATCTCTTGGCACGTAGCCGTCCCCCCCAGCACATCCCTCGCCACTGAGCCGTCCTCAAACACATCCCTTGGGCTCTGAGCCATCACAAGGAACAACCCATAGTGGAAGGAAGGCACTAAAGTGAAGGCATAAACTTGGCAACAGCCATAAAGATCGACAGCAGAGACGATGAAACATCAGGTGACAATGTCGGCAAGGTGACGCGTCGCTGTCCGCACCTCGCCCGCTGCCGACCCTGGCTTGGGCTCCGCGCCATCACCTACAACCCCGCCTTCGGCCCATTTCAAATGGCAGTATATCATCTGCCGTTTAAGTGCCATGTTTCGGAGGCGCGAGTGATCAAGCGTGAGTGAAACTGTTCGATGAAGTGGTGGATAAGGGGCGAAGAGGCCAGGTGGAGGCGAGGGAATACGCAGAGTAGAGTTCCAGGAGACAGTATCCTGGAAGTAACATTTCAGGGAGAGTTTTCAGGCGGCGGCGTTCCAGTGGGCATAGCTGGCATTCTCAGGTTTTATCACCATGAGAGTCGCTCGACCCCCTAACTCGCATGCCCCAATACCCCTCCAATGCCCGGGGGACATACACACCACCCAGCACTATATATGTACTTCCAGGATGCCCAAGCAATGTAACCCCCGTCTATCTGGGGCATATTCCCCAGCCAAAGCCGGTGAGAGGGAGTCCGTAGAGGGGTTACGAGGTTCCATCTCACGTGTGCAGTGATTTCGTTTTAACAGTATGTGATGGTCGAGGTCTCACGAGCGTGGCCCCCGCCGGGTCGCGACACGCACTACCACTTCAACACTCCACACAAATATGGCCGGGTGCCGTACCAATACGTGACTGGTGATCATACGTGAGGGGCAGCCTGTCTGGCTATCTGGTGTGCGTGTGCGTGTGCGTGTGTGTGTGTGTTTCACCTAGTTGTTTTCACCTAGTTGTGTTTGCGGGGGTTGAGCTTTGCTCTTTCGGCCCTCCTCTCAACTGTCAATCAACTGTTTACTAACTACATTAACTATTTTTTTTTCTTTCACACCACACACACACACCCTAGGAAGCAGCCCGTGACAGCTGACTAACTCCCAGGTACCTATTTACTGCTAGGTAACAGGGGCATTCAGGGGTGAAAGAAACTTTGCCCATTTGTTTCTGCCTCGTGCGGGAATCGAACCCGCGCCACAGAATTACGAGTCCTGCGCGCTATCCACCAGGCTACGAGGCCCCCCTTGTGTGTGTGTGTGTGTGTGTGTGTGTGTGTGTGTGTGTGTGTGTGTGTGTGTGTGTGTGTGTGTGTGTGTGTGTGTGTGTGTGTGTGTGTTCACGTGCCTGTGGGTGACTTGTTCGAGAACCGGTTGTTATCAGTGAGTAGAAATACAATTTTGTTTCTTCCCCCCATGGTGAGTGTTTTCATTAGCGGTGAAGATTTTTGGGATTTTGAAAATTGTTTGAGAGATATTTTTCTCTATATAAAGTTTTGGGGCGTCGTTTTTATGATTCTTGTAACTTTCTTATTCTTATGGGAAATTTCGACCGTGTGATATATAGAGAATTGCACAGAGAGAATTGCTTAGGTGAAGACACATCTACACTACACACTGTCTTAGTCATTGACACCACCTGTACACTACACACAACCATCCTCATCATTAAATGTCGGAATATGAACATGGCGATTCGATTTTTTTCATAGGGATTTGCTCCTTCTTCCCTACTTTTCACCACCTTCCCTATCTTTCACCACCTTCCCTATCTTTCACCACCTTCCCTATCTTTCACCACCTTCCCTGCCCTTCACCACCTTCCCTATCTTTCACCACCTTCCCTATCTTTCACCACCTTCCCTGCCCTTCACCACCTTCCCTATCTTTCACCACCTTCCCTGCCCTTCACCACCTTCCCTACCCTTCACTATCTTCCCTCTCCTTCACCAGCTTCCCTCTCTTGTACCACATTCCCTAACTTTTCACCATCATTCCAACCTAGCATTTCTACCTGTACACTTCAACGCATATATCCTTCACTACCTCAGTGAGGATAGAATCTGGTATTTAGCGAGAAAACAAATTGGTATCACTTGCCTTTTCAAGCAGCAGCAGCAGCAGCCGCGGGACACATACAGCATCTCTCCTGTGCCAGGTAAGTCCACTACAGGCTCACCATAGCCCGTGCTACTGGCCCCGCTCCTGTGCCAGGTAAGCTACGGGCTCACCATTGCCCGTGCTACTTGTTTGTTCCGAGTAGCTGAATCTATAACAACAACATGTCAAGCAAAGCGTGGGAATGAGGGGGGCCGAACCCCGATCTGCAAATAATGATTCCCGAATCACCACCACTCGACCTGCGAAGTTTTGTGAGGGCCAGACCCCAGCGTCGGGCCTCCAACATCTAAGAGACTAGCAAGCAGAAAGTCAGATAAAAGTACATTATCTTTTGTATAAATCACTCTAATGACGGAGCTCACATTTCCACTACTCTCTTCGTCACTGTAACCATCTTCACTACTTAACGATCATCATCACTGTGACCATTCCTATATATTGCGCAGTGGGCTTCTGAACACTGAACCACAGAAGGTGGTAAAAGTTTTGCTAAAATCCTGACATATAATGTTGAAATCATTTCCACATTCGACTACATAATATATTGCTGAAAATCAATGAGAAAAACCATGCTAATATGAATGATCATTAGGAAAGCTGGGCTGTTAATCTTATAATAATCGTTGGTGTTCAAATACGTGTACTGATAGCATATATGATTAATGATCCAAGCAAATTTCCCACAATACATGTCTAACTATTTGGCCGATAGTCCGACGCAGAGACACTTAAGGGGGGGGGGGTCTCTTTTGACAGCCTAATAATTTATAATATAATGTGGACTTTCAGAGCAGTGAGTATTACACCCGAACAGATACAAGAAGGGAAGACTGAAGCCAGACGTTTGGGAGGTGGCTGGTGGAGAAAATAGGTGATGAAACTGGAACAATACCAGTAAGGGTGGTGTGTGGGTCGCTGCTGGCCCAGTGGTCGGTCGTGTGTGGGTCAGTGGTCAGTCGTGTGTGGGTCGCTGCTGGCCCAGTGGTCGGTCGTGTGTGGGTCAGTGGTCAGTCGTGTGTGGGTCGCTGCTGGCCCAGTGGTCGGTCGTGTGTGGGTCAGTGGTCAGTCGTGTGTGGGTCGCTGCTGGCCCAGTGGTCGGTCGTGTGTGGGTCAGTGGTCAGTCGTGTGTGGGTCGCTGCTGGCCCAGTGGTCGGTCGTGTGTGGGTCAGTGGTCAGTCGTGTGTGGGTCGCTGCTGGCCCAGTGGTCGGTCGTGTGTGGGTCAGTGGTCAGTCGTGTGTGGGTCGCTGCTGGCCCAGTGGTCGGTCGTGTGTGGGTCAGTGGTCAGTCGTGTGTGGGTCGCTGCTGGCCCAGTGGTCGGTCGTGTGTGGGTCAGTGGTCAGTCGTGTGTGGGTCGCTGCTGGCCCAGTGGTCGGTCGTGTGTGGGTCAGTGGTCAGTCGTGTGTGGGTCGCTGCTGGCCCAGTGGTCGGTCGTGTGTGGGTCAGTGGTCAGTCGTGTGTGGGTCGCTGCTGGCCCAGTGGTCGGTCGTGTGTGGGTCATTGGTCAGTCGTGTGTGGGTCGCTGCTGGCCCACTGGTAGGTTGTCGTTGTAGCACGAGACTCAGGAAACACAAATTGGATCGCTTGTGTTTAGAATTTGGGCAAGCATCAATATGAAGTACTTTTGCCTAACCAGATGCGTCCGGGCCTTCAAATCTATCGAGACCGACGCTAATTAGTGCGAAATATATGTCAACATTGTTGTGCTTGTAATTTGACTAAACCCCTGGAATTCTGAGGCTGTGGTTCATCGCGCCAAAAGAGCGCTGCATTTAGTGTGAAGAGAGATTATATGAGGGGATGTTCTCCGTATTCCGAGGCTCGGAAAAGCTGTTCGTAATCGAATCCTTGAATCGTTCGAAAGGTCACTGCTTGGGGGCCGTCTACTTCCTTATCCTGAACGAGCCCAGTACACCAGGTCAAAGGTCATGACTCCGAGCATTAAGGTGCCAATGACGTCACGGCCATTGTATGCTGATGAGGGCTAATGCCAGTGATGGCGTGAGTAATAGTTATTAATGAGAGGAGGCACAGGTACGCTGGGGAACAATTTATGAGGTGTTAAATTGAGGGGCTTGCACGCTCCAAATTGTCATCGCCTGTGTAATCCGTCAGTGATGGGAGGTCGTTAGAGGTCAGCGTTGACGACTTCGTGACGGAGGCGTGGTGGACGACAGGCTGTTGGGGGGGGTGAATGGGGGAGAGAGGCTTGGTGGGGAGGGGGGATTGAGGTGGTGATGAAGGGTGTTGGTGAGGTGGTGACGATGAGGGGTGGTGATGATGAAGGGTGATTTTTTTTTTTTTGCAGGGATATTCCTGCGCGGGCCCTAAGCCTCTGGCTGGCCCATTAAGTGTTGCTTGTTTCTGTTTTACTTGGGCGGAGTATGAGTATTTATGACTCGTTTGGACGCTTCAGTAAGATTTTTGTCCCATGTGTTTAACAACTTCTTCTGCTCTGTTGAATCCAAGTTGAAATCTTAATGGGTTTTATAACTCTGCACTGTGTTAGATAATGTTCCAGTGGTCTGTCGGGTATTTCTCCACAGTGCTGGGTGATGACGAAGGGTGTTGGTGGGTGTGAGCGTGGGAAAACAGACGGGTGCTGGAAGCCTTGTGTGTGGCTCAGACCAGAACACGTAAAATGAACTAGGATATCAAAACTTGAGTTAGAATATTTGTTTTGTTTATATTATGCAAACTAACAATACATTAATTCCATTCCATATGCATCTTCCTTGTAATAAATAGGATGTATACGGAAAAATTTGTGCAATTATGAAATGAATAAGTAATTGTTATGTATCCAAATATATGTATTGGACTTTTATGTATTACTTGATGGTATATTTTGATATCATTATTTTCTATATCAGAGAAAATATTTGTCTGATTGTCTAAGACTGGAGGCCAGATGCTTAGGGCTAGCCTAACCCAACATTGTAAGGTGATTGACGAGTGAGTGGTAGGTGACCAACATGGGTGGATCGGGGATGACCCCAGTCCTACCATTATAAAGGGAAAAGGTCGTCTCCCATAGTGACCTCCACGAAATCGGTGGAAGGTGCCTATCCTTGTTCCTAGAATTTCATCAATTTAAGCAACTTTGGAATTGATTCAAGTATCGACTATGAATTGTAGTAGGCGGGTCGAGGTTGGCCCCCAACAAGGGCAACCTTTTGATACCCACATATCGACCCAGGGTCCGGGCCGACCCGCCTCTCTTCACTTAAATGGCACAACCTCTTGGGGTCGATCTGGTAACCGGGTCGACCCGGTTTTATAAAAAAATTGCATACTCTATACCCAATCGAGTAGACCAATTTTGTATTAAAAAAAGCATACATCTAGTTTTTTTATATAAAATAGCATATTCCTATGCCAAATATTTACCATTTAAGTCAAGGTCCCAGACAGTTGTGAAATACAACCAACAACTGAACAGGAACGCGCCCAACACATGCTTTCATTGTCAAATTACTTAGCATGCATAGCCTAACTATATTACCATTATTCAAAGCCGAACCAAATTACCCATTATTCATAGCCTAACCAGAATACCCGTCATTCAAAGCGTATATTCAACATTTACCGCTCAGCTTTCTCCACTCACCACTCATTATGGCAACACATCTCTTCCCAGGATTTTTTTTCTCTCATTTCCACCCCAGGATTGTTATGAATCTAACTTATTAAATTTATATCCAGTGTTCCTTTTGTTCTATTTTCAGTAGATCAATTTAAGATCTTATTTATATCCCTTTGGTTACACTCTTTCATCCACTTGATACATGAGCCTTGTCGCCTCTCTCTCTCTGCTTCTACGGGGAATGTAAATTAGGCTTTTTTTAAATCTCTCTTTATAAGGGGAGGGTTTGTAAATCTTGAGATTAACTTTGTCATCTTTCTCTATACGTGTTCAAGGGATTTATTAGGCCCCTAACAAGGGCAAGATGAAGCTGAAGTGTAATAGGTCTTATTGGAAACGCATTTAAAAATAAATCCCAGTATTCTATTTGTTTTATTTCGCTCATTTATGCATTGATTTTTTTTAATATCCCTAGTGATCAGCCAATATCTTGTACCTTCTTTCATTATCTACGCTATGAACTCTACATTTTTTCTGCATTAAATTGGAGCTGCCAAACTTTCTAATATCTTGAAACCCGGCTAGATTGTCTTGGAGTGATTTTGGGGTCATCTTCTGCATTTATTTTCCGCACTATTTTTGTATCAACAATTTCCTACTCGGGCTTTACTCTATGCTAACTCTCTCATTCCCTTGAAATATTCCCAGCACTATTTCAACTTAAGACGGCCTGTCTTCCCCAGTACACGTTCCTGTATGAAACGTGGTTCCTTTTTCCCTCACAACCACGTTCCTTATTAAGACTCCTCAATAGCTCGGTCGATGGAGCTTCGGCCTCACATGCGTGGGGTCAACAGTTCGAATCTCCTACAGCCCAGGTGAAGGGAATGTGCCTCTATGTTTCTAACTAGCCGCTCCTGTGGCACTTTATCAAAGGCTTGGGTATAGAATCTCACACTCCTTTCCGCTATCAACTGTTGGGGAGCCTTTATTAATAAATTTGCTTACAAGACGTAAACAAATGTATATTGATTCAAGTAATTTTCTTACAATAGATGTTAAGCTATTTGGATGATAGTTCAACGCAAGTGATCTTTCTCCTTTTCAGGAAACCGACACCCGCATTCTCAACCCTTCAATATCCTGGTACACTGCTTGAAGCTATAGTGATTCAGGTGAGTACAACTGAGTACTATCCACCGGTCATGACTCATTACTCACCAGTGCTTACCTGGCTGTGCTCATCTAGTTGCTTATTTGAGGGGGTTGAGTTTCGGCTAGTCCGTATAGGTAGTCTCGTATAGTGTGTGGGGAATTGTATGGCGTCTACCTCTACCTCTACCACAGTCTTCACTCACCACTCATAGTCACCACTCATCACTCGCTACTCACCAGTTATTACTCACCTCCCTCGCCATCTATCATTCGCTACCTTCTAATCCTTATTGGAAAGTAGCGAGCTATTCACCACTCACCACCCATCATTCATCATCCAACAATCAAAACTCGAGATAAAAACCACCCATGACTCATCATCCACCTCTCATCATCACTTATAACTCATCACACACACACACACACACACACACACACACATACACACACACACACACACACACACACACACACACACACACACACGCACTGTCCTTCACCCACCACACAACACTCACCACAATCCATGGTAAACCACCCACCACCGACCACCCAACCAACCCAACACGCATCACTCACAACCCCTTCCACCCCCTCCCCCAACTCCCCCCCCCCCCCTTCCAGCAATTCATCACTCATCACCCATCCCTCCCCCGCCCTCTTCACCCTCCCTCCACTCGCCAGAATAATCATGTCATTAGCCAGACTAGCCAATCTAAGACGTGAAGGGTCCGCCGGGGGTGGCGAATGTTTGGGCTCTCGAGGCTCTGAGGTGCGGTAAATTCCGGTTCCTCAATGATGAGTGATGTTTGCAATATGTTAATGGGTGAGGCAACATGCTGAAATAATAATAATAATAATAATAATAATAATAATAATAATAATAAAAAAGAGTGTACTGTATATGTTTGGTAAAAGTTACTGTTCTGATGTTGGAGGTATTTAGGATACGTGTAGCATTTCTCTCTTGGTTTTCTTCTTTTTTTATCTTGTGGTCTTTTTTTTATTTGTATTTCTCTCTCTCTTCTTTCTCTCTCTCTCTCTCTCTCTCTCTCTCTCTCTCTCTCTCTCTCTCTCTCTCTCTCTCTCTCTCTCTCTCTCTCTCTCTCTCTCTCACAACCACGTTCCTTATTAAGACTCCTCAATAGCTCGGTCGATGGAGCTCTCTCTTATCTCTCTCTCTCTCTCTCTCTCTCCATATATATATATATATATATATATATATATATATATATATATATATATATATATATATATATATACATATATATATATATATATATATAATTTTTTCTTAATGTTTTTTTGGTTCGATAATATGGTGTTTAAAGGGTTTTCCCGAGGTTTACATCGTGAGCCCACTAATGTTAAACAAATGTTTAGATAACTGCGTTTGTGTGTGTGTGTGTGTTTGTGTGTTGAACGCCTGCGCCTCTCCACGACACACTTCCCTTTCCCTTCAGGTTCAACGCTTCCACGTGTTTGTGCATATCAGTGTAGCGCTGATCTGCACAACACTGCGCGTATACTGGCTCTTCATTTCATTAGTATTCATGAATTCTTAGAACAGCACGCCTGCATTATCGTTGCAACAGCTGCATACACCAGTGCAGTCAGCGGCACACACCCACATTATCGCCACAACAGCTGTGTTCATCATATCCCCCTCCTCCCCCCCTTCCCCTCCCTTCTTCCCCTCCCCCCCTTCCCCTCCCTTCTTCCCCTCCCCCCCTTCCCCTCCCTTCTTCCCCTCCCCCCTTCCCCTCCCTTCTTCCCCTCCCCCCCTTCCCCTCCCTCCTTCCCCTCCCCCTTCCCCTTCCCCCTTCCCCTCCCCCCCCCTTCCCCTCCCCCCTTCCCCTCCCTCCCTTCCCCTCCCTTTCCCTCCTCCTTCACCCTTCGTCCCCGTCCCACAACATCCATAATTTCATCTCCGGGCGGACTGGACGCTTGGAGGATCTCAACCACCTTTTTTCATCCATAAAAAAATCCATCCTTTTTCCATCCAAAAAATCCACCCTTTTTCATCCATCAAGCCCTCAGCCCGGGTCAGCTGTGCACCAGAGGGTCGTCAATCGCCCAGCTTGGCTTCTGCTAACTTTCACTTGTCATCTGTCTGCAGCTGGACAGCTGTCTAAGACTCGTCAGACGTCTTACAGTCCCAATAGTTCTAGCTCAGCAGCTGGTGCTTGCAATTTGCGATGCTTTGTCATTCACGTGCTAACCTGGGTATTGGGGAAGCGAGATCTAGCTCTAGAACCCCCCGCCTCCCAGATAAGGTACAGGTGCTTTTACACGTGCCGAAATTGTTTATGTTCTGTCGTACTTATTATTGAAGATAAAAAAAATATTGGGTGGCTTCCATGACTTCTGCTACAAGAGCATTTCCTTAAGTTTCGACGACTCGTTTGTGTTTTCAGTTCCCGATTATGTTCCCTTGTCCTGCCTTCCATCATTAGGACATGGCTATCTCTCTCTACTCTTCATCTATACAACTCAGTTTTGATCATGTCACCTCTGGTCTTACTTCTTGTCTGATAGCAAATCTCAGAAACTTTTCTATTTTCCTTTTGTGTTTCATAGAGCAGAGATTCCATGCTGAATTTACATATTGCAGGAGTAGCTTATGTTGTGTATAAAGTTCTGAATGATTCCTTGCTCATATTTCTAAATGGTGTTCTCGTGACTGCATATTGTATATATGTTTCCCATATTATTGCACGTATGTCCTTCTTTCAGTAAATGTTTCTCTTAGCCATGTCCTGTCCTCAGAGTTCTATGTCCAGTCTCAAATTGTATTATAAAGCTTGCTGGGACCGAACTCCAGTATCTTTTTCTGTGATCACATTTATTATTAATTCAGGTTTTACAGTTTTGTGCAGTCTTCAGTAATTATATTTCTCATTACTTTTGCACTGTAAGAAAATATAGTTATTTGAAATATTTTCTTCCTCGAATAGGTCATTCACGAATGTAATTAATAGTGAGGGATCAAATAGTGAGCCTCTGGGACTCTGCTTACATCTTACCGCGATCCAAAACATTTGCTGTCTCCCTATTTATCTTTGTTTCCTGTCCGGCAGGTACTATCTTACCCAGTCTTGTGCTCTTCTACGTATTCAAGTCTGCTGATTTATGTTGTTTGTCAGTCTGCTTTGTACAACAATATCAGAGGCTTCTTGACAGTCTAAGAAGAAGCAGTCAACCCAGTCCTTCCTCTGTTGCATGTTCTTGGGGGACTCTAGTAGATCACCACTCATCACCACTGTCAAGTCAGGCATGAACTGCTGCCCCCTCCGAACATCGTAATGCCTCTTAGTTTTGGCATCTCTAAATATTCCAAGAACGTCTTTCTATTTATTTTTTTCAGTAATTCGCAGGGAATGCAAATCAGAGCAATAAATTTAGTACTAAATTTAAAATTTAGTAATTTAGAGGTCTCTCTCTCTCTCTCTCTCTCTCTCTCTCTCTCTCTCTCTCTCTCTCTCTCTCTCTCTCTCTCTCTCTCTCTCTCTCTTTTCAAGCACTCGAGAGCCTTGCCTGCAAGATCACCAATAAGACATAACATGACATGATTTCAATCTTTCTTTATTATGCATCCATACCCATCCTGTGGGTGGTGGTGGAAAGGGTTACAGAGGCTCATAATCGGTTTACAATTTTCCGCATACAAATGATCAGTGTTTCGTGATCGTCACTTGCATAATATATATATATATATATATATATACAATCACTTACACAAATACTCACATCAATAATCTTTTGTATCAGAAGTGATTCAGCAAGAGGCTCACGACAGTCATTATACAAGAGCCGTCATAAATGACCTCTGCTCGGCACTGAATAAATTCTTCTGAATCATCTCTTTCATGTGGAAAACATCTCTATCAAACATTTCTTACGAGTATGACCATAAGAAATGTCATACAATGTTTTATGAGTATGACCAAGACAATGCAGCTAAATCAGCATGTGACAAATGTGAAATTGAACTACTTATAGATTCCACCGTCTCAGCTGGCAGACTCTTGATGCTTCAAACAATTGCGTTTAACTGGAAAGAAATCAGAGTCCTGAAAGCACGAAAACTTCCACAATTATAAATTGTATAATACAATTATACAATTATAAATATATAAGTCTGAATCAGTTATATACGTACAGCACCAAACGTTCGAAAAGATAGTGTGGTATAGAAGTTAGCAGGCTGACATTGGACGGGTGTGAGTTTTCAGTTGCATATAGTCCTGGGGACCATTCAGGCTTGTTCGCATTTGTGTCCCTCACGTGTGCTCCCAAAGAATGAGGTGATTTGATAAAATGCTATGCCCAAGATTACCATCAGAGTGGCGGCGGGCTGATGGGCAAAATAGCCTCGGCTACCATCAGCTTTTGACCGGTCGTGATGGTCGAGTGGATTAAGGTGTCCTGTACACACCAGTTGCATCAACCGCTCATGAACCTACACCGTGTGTTAAAGTGAGGTGCGGGTGAATGAATGAAGATGTGTTTGTAATGACTGCATGACGGTGTGGGCGCATGAGTGGAGGTGTGAGCGCATGAGTGGAGGCGTGGGCGCATGAGTGGAGGTGTGAGCGTATGAGTGGAGGCGTGGGCGCATGAGTGGAGGTGTGAGCGCATGAGTGGAGGCGTGGGCGCATGAGTGGAGGTGTGAGCGCATGAGTGGAGGCGTGGGCGCATGAGTGGAGGTGTGAGCGCATGAGTGGAGGCGTGGGCGCATGAGTGGAGGTGTGAGCGCATGAGTGGAGGCGTGGGCGCATGAGTGGAGGCGTGGGTCAATGAATTAAAATGTGGGCGCATGAGTGAATGAAGACCGAACCTCACATCACACGATCTAGATACGACGACGTGTGAGGGTATGGGTGTCAGGTCACAGGAGCGTGTGAGGGTATGGGTGTCAGGTCTCTGGAGCGTGTGAGGGTATGGGTGTCAGGTCACAGGAGCGTGTGAGGGTATGGGTGTCAGGTCACAGGAGCGTGTGAGGGTATGGGTGTCAGGTCACAGGAGCGTGTGAGGGTATGGGTGTCAGGTCACAGGAGCGTGTGAGGGTATGGGTGTCAGGTCACAGGAGCGTGTGAGGGTATGGGTGTCAGGTCACAGGAGCGTGTGAGGGTATGGGTGTCAGGTCTCTGGAGCGTGTGAGGGGTATGGGTGTCAGGTCACAGGAGCGTGTGAGGGTATGGGTGTCAGGTCACAGGAGCGTGTGAGGGTATGGGTGTCAGGTCTCTGGAGCGTGTGAGGGTATGGGTGTCAGGTCACAGGAGCGTGTGAGGGTATGGGTGTCAGGTCACAGGAGCGTGTGAGGGTATGGGTGTCAGGTCACAGGAGCGTGTGAGGGTATGGGTGTCAGGTCTCTGGAGCGTGTGAGGGGTATGGGTGTCAGGTCACAGGAGCGTGTGAGGGTATGGGTGTCAGGTCACTGGAGCGTGTGAGGGTATGGGTGTCAGGTCTCTGGAGCGTGTGAGGGTATGGGTGTCAGGTCACAGGAGCGTGTGAGGGTATGGGTGTCAGGTCACAGGAGCGTGTGAGGGTATGGGTGTCAGGTCACAGGAGCGTGTGAGGGTATGGGTGTCAGGTCACAGGAGCGTGTGAGGGTATGGGTGTCAGGTCACAGGAGCGTATGAGGGTATGGGTGTCAGGTCACAGGAGCGTGTGAGGGTATGGGTGTCAGGTCACAGGAGCGTGTGAGGGGTGTCAGAACGTGGGAACTAGTGAGGAAGTCTGGGTCAGGGACACCTCTGAGCGCATGACATCATGTAAGCATTATAAGGAGTGACCAATGTCGGGATGTGCGAGGGGGGGGGGGGAAGGGTCAAAGGTCACGGATGACCCGCTTAAGAATTTCCTGACCTTTAATAAATGAAAATTTACACCCCTTAGGAGACGGAACTGGCGCAGGTAGAATCGTGGTCAGGTGACTACCACCTGCACACTTAATCACAGGTGTGTGTGTGTGTGTGTGGGGAACTATTTAATTACTTTTTCTTCCAACAGTGTCTGATATCTCTGTGCGCTTGTTTCCTTGTTTCCAAGAACACACGAGGCTGTTGACAGACATAATAAAGTATATATAAATATATATAACTTTTTTTCTCTCTCTCTCAAGTATATACTCAGCATAAGAATATAATCTGGAGAAAAAATGAAGATGCGCGTTCAAGCCCAGCCCGAAATACCCACAAACACACACACAGATTGACATTAAAACCGGAGGTGGACCCCCCAAAAAAATCTCGGATGAGTTATAAATGTGTGTGTAAAGAGATTTCCTGTTTACGAGTTCTTGCTAGGGATAAACCAGCTCCCTGACCTCACTGTCTCCTCTGTAAAAGCTGTTTGATTTCATGTTTAACGTCTTAAAGAGAGAAAGGCGCTAAAATGAGAATAAATAATGCAATGTGTTAATCCTTCTCTCATATATATATATATATATATATATATATATATATATATATATATATATATATATATATATATATATATATATATATATATATATATATATATATATTCCAGCTATACTGAGAACCATCTAGGCCCTAACCCCTATACTGAGAACCATCTAGGCCCTAAACCCTATACTGAGAACCATCTAGGCCCTAAACCCTATACCGAGAACCATCTAGGCCCTAAACCCTATACTGAGAACCATCTAGGCCCTAAACCCTATACTGAGAACCATCTAGGCCCTAAACCCTATACTGAGAACCATCCAGGTCCTGAACCCTACACATAACAATGTCCTTCGACAATGAGAGTGAGAATGAGTTACTCAATCATTCATACTCAATCCTGTCACTTTCGAATGTTCTTGAGACATTGAGAGATGTTCATGACTGCCACTCACCCATCTCTGGGGACATGAGATGGCTCTCCTTGGCACTCCTCCTCCCCCCCCACCCCCCCACCCCCCTTGGCACAGCAGGGGGCCCCCCACCTGTTTGTACCACGGCGCCTCACGCCACCTAAATGCTTTCAGACCTGGTTATCACCTTGAGAAGTGATTCACATCGCTGGGTGTACCTCTTAGCTGAATCCTCTTGCTGTGTCTAATCATAGAGCTGATAGTAGATTAGCATAATTATGACCCCTCTGGATCGGGGGCGAGTCTTCTGTACGGCGGTGTTGTGTTCCAGCTCGTTGTTCGTGCTTGCACTCCCATTAATGGGGTGATATTACTAGTTATACTCTTAACTACACCTTTATTTATACTTTACAGCCTCGCTGCTGTGCCAGGTAAGTAGCACGGGCTCACCATAGTCCGTGCTACTTGGAACTTTATGTTCCGAGTAGCTGAATCTAAAACAACAACAAATGCTCCTTATCGACTTGAGAATGGTCCAGGACGGACCGAAACGTCGTTGTCCCTGCATTTTCTAGTGTGTGGTCTGGTCAACAATATTCCTTATTTTTGGGTCAGGATACCACTACTTTTCTTGAGATGCCTGTGTGTGTGTACCGAAGCTGGTGTTGGTAAACGCTAGGACCGAATATTGGTAACCATTTATGTGTTTCAGATCATGTTATATGTATTCAGTGCCGGCATACAGGCTGCAGATAAGACAGTCATCGCGGTAGACATAAGCAGATACGTAAGCAGACGTTAGCAGAAGTAAACAGAATACACATATTTTCCTCCTCCTCGCTGGAGCCAAGGTATACCAGCATATATTCCAGCATATATTTTACATGTAAACATATGACAATATCCACACCTAGAATCACTACCCTGGAAACACAAACCGTAACTGTCTCTACTTTCCGCTTGTTACAACTTGTAATAAAGTTGTTACATCTTGGCTTAACGTGTTTATGACGTATTAGAACGTTGTTACAACTTGTTATATTGGTTGTTATAACTGGTTAGGTGGTGTTAAAACTTGTTCGAACGTTGTACCAACGTCTTAGTTTCGGTGTGTGTTTGGCGGGTATGTACCACAAAAGCACACAATTCATGGAGGAAAAACTGTTGGTTATTGTTCGCTTCCGACCATATTTGATCCACACACACACACACACACACACACACACACACACACACACACACACACACACACACACACACACACACACACACACACACACAAACACACACACACACACACACAAACACACACACACACACACAAGATATTCAAGTGTAGATATGACAGAGCCCGATAGGCTCATGAATCTGTACACCTGTTGATTGACGGTTGAGAGGCGGGACCAAAGAGCCAGAGCTCAACCCCCGCAAACACAACTAGGTGAGTACAACTAGGTGAGTACACACACACACACAGGGTATCGATTCATTTCTCTCAATGTTTGCGGACGATGCTAAAATTATGAGAAGGATTAAAACAGAAGAGGACTGTTTGAGGCTTCAAGAAGACCTAGACAAACTGAAGGAATGGTCGAACAAATGGTTGTTAGAGTTTAACCCAACCAAATGTAATGTAATGAAGATAGGTGTAGGGAGCAGGAGGCCAGTTACAAGGTATCATCTGGGAGAGGAAATTCTTCAGGAGTCAGAGAAGGAAAAAGACTTGGGGGTTGATATCACGCCAGACCTGTCTCCTGCAGCACATATCAAGCGGATAACATCAGCGGCATATGCCAGGCTGGCCAACATACGAACGGCATTCAGAAACTTGTGTAAAGAATCATTCACAACTTTGTATACCACATATGTCAGGCCAATCCTGGAGTATGCAGCCCCAGCATGGAGTTCATATCTAGTCAAGGATAAGACTAAACTGGAAAAGGTTCAAAGGTTTGCCACCAGACTAGTACCCGAGCTGAGAGGTATGAGCTACGAGGAGAGACTAC